>NC_069502.1:779108251-779433965 GCF_027579735.1 Bombina bombina | reverse complement strand
TTAAGAACAAGATTCAATCTCCAAGTTGGAACGTTAGTTCTAAACACAGGTCTGATCCTAATCAGAGCCTTAACGAAAGATTGCACGTCAGGGAGCTCTGCGAGCCTCTTGTGCAGCAAAACAGAAAGGGCCGAAATCTGTCCCCTCAGGGAACTGGCAGAAAGGCCATTCTCCAGACCCTCCTGGAGTAAAGAAAGAATCCTGGCAGCCTTAACCTTATGCCAGGCTAAACCACGCTCTTCACACCAGAATAAGTAAGCTCTCCACACCATATGATAGATGCAACGAGTAACAGGCTTACAAGCCTGAATTAGTATGTCAGTAACCCTCTCAGAGAAACCTCTCTTGGCTAAGACTAAGCGTTCAATCTCCATGCAGTCAGCCTCAGAGAATCTAGATCTTGATGAACATAAGGACCCTGTTCCAGCAGACAAGGTAACTTCCACGGAGGAGATGAGGACATCCCCACTAGGTCAGCGAACTACATCCTTTGTGGCCGCGATTGCTTGATGCGTGCCACTGCACAGGGAAGAAATGGTAATGCCGGAAAAAATTAAATTAGATTGAACCTCCAAGGCACTGCTAATGCATCTATTAACTCCACCTGAGGATCCCTGGACCGCGACCCATATCTGGGTAGCTTGGAATTGAGCCGGGACACCATGAGATCTATCTTTGGTGTCCCCCACCTGTTGCAAATCTCCGCAAACACCTCGGGATCGAGAGACCATTCCCCCCGTATGAAAGGATTGTCTGCTGAGGAAATCCACTTCCTAGTTGTCCACACCCGGAATGTGGATCACTGACAGCGAGCAGTTGTGGGCCTCCGCCCACTCCAGACTCCGAGATACTTCCCTCATTGCTAGGGAGCTCCTCGTTCCCCCCCTGATGGTTGATGTAAGCCACCGAAGTTATGTCGTCTGATTGGAATCTGATAAATTGGGATGAACCCAGAAGAGGCCAAGCCTTCAGAGCATTGAAGATCGCTCAAAGTTCCAAAATGTTGATCGGGAGGAGGGATTCCTCTCAAGTCCACAGTCCCTGTGCCTTCCTGGCACACCTAACAGCTCCCCATCCTAATAGACTTGCGTCTGAAGTCACAATCTCCCAGGATGGTCTCACGAAGGATGTCCCTTGGGACAGGTGATCTGGAGAGAGCCACCAGCAGAGCGATCTTCTCGACAGGTTGTCCAGAGAAATCTGCTGAGACAGATCTGATTGATCGCCATTCCACTGTCTGAGCATGCACAGCTGAAGTGGTCTGAGATGGAATCTGGACACCATGAGACCAATCACCTCCATACACCGAGCCACAGAGGGCCTTAAGGAGGTCTGGCGTGCAAGACAAGCGGAAGGTAGCTTGTAACGTCTCTGGTCTGTAAGTAATATCCTCATGGATATGGAATCTATGGTAGTACCCAGGAATTTCACCCTGGTACTGGGAATAAGTTTATCTTCCACCCATGAGATCGAAGAAGAAACAGAAGAGATCTAGAATTGTCTTCTGTCAGACAACAGGATGGTGCTTGAACCAGAATATCGTCCAAGTATGGCACTACTGATATACCTCCAGTTCTGGCCACTGCAAGCAGAGCCCCTAGAACCTTTGTAAAAACTCTTACAGCAGTAGCTAGACCAAATGGAAGTGCAATAAACTGGAAGTGCTGGTCCAGGAACGCAAACCTTAGGAACTTGAAGTGTTCCTTGTGTATTGGAATGTGAAGGTAAGCATCCTTCCTATCTATAGTGGTCATGAACTGTCCTTCCTGAACTAAGGGAAGGATGGACCTTATCGTCTCCATCTTGAACGAGGAGACAGATAGGAATTTGTTTAAGCACTTTAGGTCCAGAATCGAGCAGAAAGTTCCCTCCTTCTTTGCGACCACAAAGAGGTTTGAATAGTACCCCAGACCTCTTTCTGCAAGAGGTACTGGGACAATGACTCCTGGGAGGAGAGATCCCTCACACACCCCAGGAAGGGGTTTTCTCTTTTCTGGCCTTGATAGGAGGAATCTGCCCCTGGGTGGACTTGAAACCTATCTTGTATCCCTGAGCGATGGTCTCCAGGACCATTCTATTTAAAGGGTCTGGATGACAAATTACCCGATCAACCAACATCTGCCTCAGGCCCTGACTTGAATGCCCCTCTTCCATGGCTGAAGGACTGTTAACTATAGTATGCCCAGCTACCATGTCTGAAGGACTGCCCACCATAGTATGCTCCTCTTCCACGACTAAATAATTGTTCACTATACTAGGCAAAACAGCCCTCTCTGACACTGCCACCCCTGAATTTATATCCCCAACATCTTTACTTAATCTGGCAAATCTGTTGAGGTGTAGCAGCTCAGAACTGGCCTGTCTCTCTGTTTACCTTTACTTCGCCCTCTAACTGTGACCCAGCTACATCCTGGAGTCTCCTCATCTGAATCCTCCCTATTCCCACTGCTAGAACCATTAACAACCAGCTCAGTCCTATTCATTTCCCTTTCAAGTGTCTTGCCATGTTGCAATTTGTTCCTTTAGAACTCTAATACGAGTTTATAACGAGACAATATGCTCACATTTGCCACAGACATATAATCCCTGAAGTGGCTGCTCCAGTGATGCAAACATATGGCGAACTGTACACTGAATGAGATTCTCAAACATTCTTACTAAAAGGTTTAACTTAAAATTATAAAATAATTATATTTCCCCTTGGTTACTCCAAATCCTTGTTTGCCTAACTCTCCTTGTTTAGGTAACTTCTTTACTTGAACAGAAAATCATACTTTAACAGATAATCAATGCAGCAGACCCTCTCAGAGCAGACTCCAAGAGTTAGTGCTTTAAATTTATAGTCTAGGTAGGCCCAACAGGTGAAAATAATTCCTCCCCTAATTACACACACAGGAAACAAAAAAAAAAGGGGGTTTGAAACAAGCTTAACCTTTTACCGGTTTAGCGCCGTTAAGATGGAATACAACGTCATAGCTGTTTGGCTGTCCTAAAGCCAACGGCACTTCCTGGATATGATCGCGGTCTGAAGGGCGTGCCTAGCGTCATTGGGGCGCCCCCCTGACCTGATCCCATAATTGAAATCGCAAACAAATTTATGTTTTATTTAACCCTTTCATGAGAGGGTCATAATGTCTACATCGGAACAACGTTCTGATGTAGACAAATTGAAATCACGCAATCGTGAGATTGCGTGATTTCAATTTGCCTACATAAGAACGTTGTTCCGATGTAGACATTATGACCCTGTCATTAAAGGGTTAAATAAAACATAAATTATGCTTACCTGATAATTTAATTTCCTTCTGTATGAGGAGAGTCCTTGGCATCATTCCTTACTGTTGGGAAATACTGAACCTGGCCAAAGGCTTAAATTCTCCCCCTGCTTCCCTCATATCCCAGTCATTCTGCCAAGGGAACAAGGAACAGTAGGAGAAATATCAGGGTATAAATGGTGCCGGAAGAGAAAAACAAATTTTGGTCCACCCATCGGAGTATACAGCCTGGGGCCGTGGACTCTCCTCATACAGAAGAAAATTAAATTATCAGGTAAGCATAATTTATGTTTTCCTTCTTAATATGAGGAGAGTCTGCGGCATCATTCCTTACTGTTGGGAAAACTATACCCAAGCTCTAGAGGACACTAAATGATAACGGGAGGGGTAAAGTAAAGGCGGACCCTAATCTGAGGGCACCACAGCCTGTAAAACCTTCCTCCCAAAAGCTGCTTCAGCCAAAGCAAAAACGTCAAATTTGTAGAATTTTGAAAAAGTATGTAAGGAGGACCAGGTAGCCGCCTTACAAATCTGATCCATAGAGGCCTCGTTTTTAAAGGCCCAAGAGGAAGCCACCACTCTAGTGGAATGGGCCATAACCCTCTGAGGAGGTTTAAGTCCCGCTGACTCGTAAGATAAGCGTATAACACCCCTCAACCAAAAAGATAAGGAAGTCGATGAAGCCTTCAGACCATTACGCTTCCCAGAAAAGATAACAAACAAGGAAGAAGTTTGCCTAAAATCCTTAGTAGCTTGAAGATAAAACTTCAAAGCTCAAACCACATCCAGATTATGAAGTAAACGTTCCTTTGAAGAAGGAGGATTAGGACATAAGGAAGGAACCACAATCTAGTGATTGATGTTACGATCAGACACCACCTTAGGTAGAAAACCCAAGCGGGTACGTAGGACAGCCTTATCAGTGTGGAACACCAGATAAGGAGGCTCACATTGCAAGGCAGCCATTTCAGAAACTCTGACGCAGTAGCCAAAAGAAAAAGAACCTTCGAGGACAACAACTTGATGTCAATCGTATGCATAAGCTCACACTGAGTCCGTTGTAAAAACTTAAGAACAAGATTCAATCTCCAAGTTGGAACGTTAGTTCTAAACACAGGTCTGATCCTAATCAGAGCCTTAACGAAAGATTGCACGTCAGCGAGCTCTGCGAGCCTCTTGTGCAGCAAAACAGAAAGGACTGAAATCTGTCCCCTCAGGGAACTGGCAGAAAGGCCATTCTCCAGACCCTCCTGGAGTAAAGAAAGAATCCTGGCAGCCTTAACCTTATGCCAGGCTAAACTACGCTCTTCACACCAGAATAAGTAAGCTCTCCACACCATATGATAGATGCAACGAGTAACAGGCTTACAAGCCTGAATTAGTATGTCAGTAACCCTCTCAGAGAAACCTCTCTTGGCTAAGACTAAGCGTTCAATCTCCATGCAGTCAGCCTCAGAGAATCTAGATCTTGATGAACATAAGGACCCTGTTCCAGCAGACAAGGTAACTTCCACGGAGGAGATGAGGACATCCCCACTAGGTCAGCGAACTACATCCTTTGTGGCCGCGATTGCTTGATGCGGGCCACTGCACAGGGAAGAAATGGTAATGCCGGAAAAATTTAAATTAGATTGAACCTCCAAGGCACTGCTAATGCATCTATTAACTCCGCCTGAGGATCCCTGGACCGCGACCCATATCTGGGTAGCTTGGAATTGAGCCGGGACACCATGAGATCTATCTTTGGTGTCCCCCACCTGTTGCAAATCTCCGCAAACACCTCGGGATCGAGAGACCATTCCCCCCGTATGAAAGGATTGTCTGCTGAGGAAATCCACTTCCTAGTGTCCACACCCGGAATGTGGATCACTGACAGCGAGCAGTTGTGGGCCTCCGCCCACTCCAGACTCCGAGATACTTCCCTCATTGCTAGGGAGCTCCTCGTTCCCCCCCTGATGGTTGATGTAAGCCACCGAAGTTATGTCGTCTGATTGGAATCTGATAAATTGGGATGAACCCAGAAGAGGCCAAGCCTTCAGAGCATTGAAGATCGCTCAAAGTTCCAAAATGTTGATCGGGAGGAGGGATTCCTCTCAAGTCCACAGTCCCTGTGCCTTCCTGGCACACCAAACAGCTCCCCATCCTAATAGACTTGCGTCTGAAGTCACAATCTCCCAGGATGGTCTCACGAAGGATGTTCCTTGGGACAGTTGATCTGGAGAGAGCCACCAGCAGAGCCATCTTCTCGACCGGTTGTCCAGAGAAATCTGCTGAGACAGATCTGATTGATCGCCATTCCACTGTCTGAGCATGCACAGCTGAAGTGGTCTGAGATGGAATCTGGACACCATGAGACCAATCACCTCCATACACCGAGCCACAGAGGGCCTTAAGGAGGTCTGGCGTGCAAGACAAGCGGAAGGTAGCTTGTAACGTCTCTGGTCTGTAAGTAATATCCTCATGGATATGGAATCTATGGTAGTACCCAGGAATTTCACCCTGGTACTGGGAATAAGTTTATCTTCCACCCATGAGATCGAAGAAGAAACAGAAGAGATCTAGAATTGTCTTCTGTCAGACAACAGGATGGTGCTTGAACCAGAATATCGTCCAAGTATGGCACTACTGATATACCTCCAGTTCTGGCCACTGCAAGCAGAGCCACTAGAACCTTTGTAAAAACTCTTACAGCAGTAGCTAGACCAAACGGAAGTGCAATAAACTGGAAGTGCTGGTCCAGGAACGCAAACCTTAGGAACTTGAAGTGTTCCTTGTGTATTGGAATGTGAAGGTAAGCATCCTTCCTATCTATAGTGGTCATGAACTGTCCTTCCTGAACTAAGGGAAGGATGGACCTTATCGTCTCCATCTTGAACGAGGAGACAGATAGGAATTTGTTTAAGCACTTTAGGTCCAGAATCAAGCAGAAAGTTCCCTCCTTCTTTGCGACCACAAAGAGGTTTGAATAGTACCCCAGACCTCTTTCTGCAAGAGGTACTGGGACAATGACTCCTGGGAGGAGAGATCCCTCACACACCCCAGGAAGGGGTTTTCTCTTTTCTGGCCTTGATAGGAGGAATCTGCCCCTGGGTGGACTTGAAACCTATCTTGTATCCCTGAGCGATGGTCTCCAGGACCCACGGGTCTTGCACGTCCCCAAACCAAGCGTCTGAAAATAGAGACAGAGTCTGACCTCCCACAATATCCAGAGCTGGATCGGAGGTCGCCCCTTCATGCAGACTTTGTCTCGGCGAGCTTGTTGCTCTGCTTGGATTTATTCCAGGACTGAGCCGGTTTCCAAGTCCCCTTGGATTGCTCAGGCTTTGCGGAGGACTGCTGACGTTGGGATTTATCCGAACGAAAGGAACGAAAATTAGGACCTTGTCCCTTAGGCTTTTTCTATTATCCTGCGGCAAAAAGGCACCTTTGCCTCCAGTAACCGTGGAGATAATTGAGTCCAGGCCTGGACCAAATAGAATCTTTCCCTTAAATGGGAGGGAAAGAAGTCTTGGCTTAGAAGTCATGTCCACAGGCCAGTACTTCAGCCAGAGTGCCCTACAGGCTTGAACAGAAAAACCTGAAGCCTTGGCATTCAGGCAAATAATTTGCATATTTGCATCACAAATAAAAGAATTAGCTACCCTTAAGGCCTTTATTCTTTTCTGGATCACGTTGAGGGGACCCTCCACCTCGATCAACTCAGATAAGGAGTCACACTAATAGGTAGCCACTCCAGCAACCGAAGCAATAGCCGCTGCTGGTTGAAACAAATATCCCGTATGTTGAAACATTTTTCTTAACAGAGTTTCAATCTTCTTATCCTTGGGCTCTTTATACAACGAACTATCCTCAAGCGGGATAGTAGTGCGTTAATCAAGCATGGAGATAGTGCCATCCACCTTGGGGATGGAACCCCACAATTGCAATTGAGAGTCCAGATCGTGAACAATTTTTTAAAGGAAGAAGGGGAAAATGAAGAACCAATTCTTTCCCATTCATTCTTAATAATGTTCGCCATCTTTACGTGAACCGGGAAAGTTTGTGGTACAACCCTGTCCTCGTAGACCTTATCTAATTTAGGAATCAAAGGTTCCGCAGGCAATTTGGGCTCTGGAACCTCTAACATAACCAAAACTTCCTTCAGCAGAAAGCGTAAATGCTCAATCCTAAATCTAAAGCCTGGTTCCTCCGCAGCTGGAGGGCTAGAGGCAGCAGATTCCGACCCAGAAAGAGCACCCTCTGAAGTATCAGAGGCGCCTTCATCATTGGATAATCTTGTATCCGATAAATCCAATAAGCTAGTAGATGACCCCTGGGAAGGATAGCAATATTTGACCTTTCACTTGTGCTTAGCAGAGCGAGGTAAAGCACTAAAGGCCGCAGACACTGCCGTTTGTAACTGCTCAGTAAAATCTGGTGGTAAAAGGCCCCCTCCAGATGGAGGATTGGGAGTGCTACAGGAATCTGCATGTGTATTGGGAGATGACTGTAGGGTGCGCACCTCACGGGACGGAGAATCCTTAGAGGTAGACGGTTTCTCTGTTTGGCCTGGGTCATAGGAGGTGGTGAGTGCCTCAGCCATTGGGGGTATAAGGGTGCCGTTTTTTCTTGTTAATCAATAGTCTGCTTTGTTAGCGCAAGCTATGGAGGATTCTGATGCATTAAAGGGTACTCTCTCTTTACCTAAGTCTAATACCTGTCTATATTGTGAGGAGGTATAATACCCAATTAGTGTTTAACTAGATTTGGGCTACGAGTTAGAATGTTTTTGTAGCTATTGCAGTTTATCCGACTCACATTAGCAGCAGTGAGAGGATTAAAGTAATAGCAGGTTTAATAACCATAGAATAGGGAGAGATGAACACAAAACTAACAAACAGTTATTTTGTGTACTAAGTGTACTCCAGTAATTATGTAACTTCACTTAGCTAAATGTAATGTTCACCTTTAAGAAAGTCTTTGTATTGGTAACGGATAAGTTGCAGTGTATACTTGACAGCAAAGATTACATGCACAGTGAAGAGGAAGTCATTAATTCATCATATCACAGGTAACTGTCAGGATAGTCAGAGAATAATAACAGATAAACTTTATAATTGCTGATTCTGGAGTTTCTCCGTCCGATGCAGAGCAACTTGTGCTACGATGCTGTGAACACTGAGCTCAGCGTTTCCCAGTCCAGATCTCGTCTGTTGATGCCGGGAGCGGAGTGAAGCAGAGCGTGTCGGCTCAGAGTGACGTCAGTCCGGGGGTGATATTCAGCGCAATAGCAACGCTGTGTAGAGCTGTAAGAGACACCGGACACACTCTGAGATGGATACTGTGCAATAAGTGCTGGCAAGTTGGGTCTTGCTAGGATTCTGATATCCTCTGCTGGTAGGTAGAGTAAAAGAGCAAACTGACGTAGGTCAATACGAGTTGCAATAACCTGAATGGATTGTAGTTAGGAGTTGATAGCAAATAGCAAGAGGAACTGCCTTCACAAGCAGAGATCTCTAACTCGGCTAATAATCAAGCAATGATTCAGGAAAAAGGTGTTCCTTTTATTAGGCACAATAGGTAGGTGGAGACTTCCATTTAAAGAAATGGTAATACATGACAGGAGGCCACGGTATACCCACCTGCTCAATTATATTCCACATGCCTTGATAAAGTAATCATGTCAAAGAAGGTTAATATGTTTGATACCACTGAGCTAGCACCCCTAGTCCTCCTGCTCTAGAGCGTTGAAAAAGGATATTTTACTGATCCTAAACTTCTTATTGCCCCCAGATGAATGTGATTATGTTATCTTAAAGGTTTTTTAAGTATGTAGCAGGTAGGGAAATGGGAGGGCTTGGAAAATGTAGAGTATTTTTGGAAGCATAGTCATTTTAATAGACTGCATCTGACCCCACCATGAAATTTTAATTTCACTCCAAGAGTAAAATGTGCTCTGAACTTAATAGAGCTGAAAAATTGTGTTTGAAAATCAGCATTGGGTCAGGTGACAGATGGATTCCTAGGTAATTTAAGAAACTGTGCTCTTGTTGCAAGGGACAAACTGATTTCAAAGAGTTAAACTCCTTACATGACAGAATGACGTTTAAAATGTCAGATTTAGAGACGTTAAAGGGACAGTCTAGTCAAAATGTAACTTTCATGATTCAGGTAGGGCATCCAATTTTAAACAACTTTGCTTTGTTCTCTTTCTATTATTTGTTGAAAGCTAAATCTAGGTAGGCTCAAACTACCGTTGAAGACTGCCTCTTATCTCAGTGCATTTTGACAGTTTTTCACAGTTAGACAACATTTTGCTCCCTCCCGTGGAGTTATTTAAGAGTCTGCACTGATTGGCTAAAATGCAAGTCTGTCAAAAGAACTGAGATAAGGGGGCAGTCAGCAGAGGCTTAGATACAGGTAATCACACAGGTAAAAAGTGTATTAAGATAACCGTGCAAAACTGGGAGATGGCTAATAAAGGGATTATCTATCTTTTTAAACAATAACAATTCTGGGGTATACTGTCCCTATAAGTAGGACATTTTTGGAACTCTTTTTAGTGCAGTTGGAATTTAAGTCATTTTTGATGATAAAGATAGGAGTACCTCATCTGCGTACATCACTGTCTTGAAATTGTGGGGCCCAATCTAGATGACAATTATCTCTTTATTCTAGTGAATATTCGCTGCAAAAATTTCCATCATTAGATAGTGTAGGAGAGAGTGGGAGCCCCTGACGCTTGCCATTTTCTACTTTGAATGGGTCTGATAGGACTCCAATAGCTCTTACTGTAAAGGAGGAATAAAGACTAAAAATATGGTTTCTAATCTTGGGGCAAAAACCAAACGACTCCAAGGTTTTTCTTAAGAAGGACCGTTCTGTGCAGTCAAATTATTTTACTGCTTTCGTTGCTACCAACACAGACTTTATCCTATTGGATTTAGCATATGAGATAAGAGTCAACTCTTGCGCGGTGTTGTCTCGGCCTGCCCTGTGGGGGACAAAACCAGCGTAGTGAACATCTAGGACATCACCTAGAATAGTATTGCTACATGCTGTAAGGATTTTCCCCAGGATTTTGACATTACTATTTCTCTGAAGAAGAGGAAACTCTCGAAAGCTTGTCTTTTACTATGTGATCTTAGTCCAATAAAAAACGTATTACTGCATACTGCAATACTATGATAGAAATATTTTTTCAGCATTTTATGTAAGACTGACTGATCTTAACACATTTTCTTTCAAGATTGTTTTTATCTGAATGACACATTGATTTCCAAAGAGTCTAATCCTTTATGCTTTATTTTGTAGGATAAGCCAGGACTTAGCTCTCATTGCACGGGAAATAAATGATGTTGCAGGGGAAATAGATTCAGTGACTTCATCTGGCACGGCACCTAGTACCACAGTAAGCACTGCAGCTACCACCCCTGGTTCAGCCATAGACACCAGGGAAGAGGTAGGGGATCTTCACGAAGAAGTACATAAGGTTCTTTCTTTTCTTTATTTCTTTTGCTTTTCACATACAAAAGCCATTTGCTTACAATTTTTGTTTTGCTTACATTTCACTTTGTCTATGTTTGCTACTGTTTGCTCTTTAACTTCATCTTTAACTGCATCCGATTTACTGGACTCTCATGGCGTTAATTAAAACGTATTACTTGTGACTGTATATTGTAACGTTTTGTATTTTTACTGCAAATAATCATTTTATATTACATTTTTGTTTGTAGGTGTTCTGTTCCAAAAACTGTTTTTTTTAGTTGCAGCAAAGGCATAAGCTAAAATACAAATGTTGCTAATGATTTTCCTTATTCTTATTCTATGGTAATGGATATTAACCAAATGCAATATTTAAAGGGACATTAAACACTAAATAAATGTTAGATAGAATGATGCATTCAAAGTTTCATTAGCTGTTAAAATATTGACAAATTAAGTGTAAAGTTTTAGTGTCTATAAAACAATGGGAGCTACCATGTTGTAACTTAGGTTACCTTCTCTGCTGTGGCCAATTAGAGACAGTTATAAATTGGTCACTAGAGTGTGCAGCCAATGGCTGTGTGCAATATAACAGTGTTCTGCACTTCCATTTCTAACAGGAACTGAAAAGCTCAAAATTTCAGAATGGAATTTCAGGAAAAGGGGACAACATAAATAATGAAATTATATTGCAGAGTTTTTATAATTTATCATTTTATAGTACCATCCCAAAGTGTTTAATGTCCCTTTAACCACTTTACTGCTATGCCATTTTCTTACCCCTGTGCCAGAGTTGGTTATGTTGTTTGGTCCATATTTTCTTTACACATATATTTCTTAAAAAAATATTTGAGTTACCCACACAAATAATGCCTTGTTTTTTTCTGCAAACCAGGCATTTTTATGTATTTTTTAAAGAAAATAACCTTTAGTTTGTAGAAATACAAAAATATGGGCCTAATGATTTAACACTCTCCAATCTGGCAGTGTTAGGTGCCTCAAAGAATTTTAGAAATGCAAATTTTATCTTGAGAGCTTTTTATTTAGCTATGGCTGTTCTGGACGTTGTTTATTTAGCTATGGCTGTTCTGGAGAGATACATGCATTGCAATATAATACTAAAAAATCCTTAAAGATTTTGCATGATTTCTTTCAATGCTGGTGAGTTTTTGATCTTAAAGTGATGGCGAATTCGCCCCAACAGTTTCACATATTACGAAAGGTCTTCTCCTAACTAGCATATCGATATGCTTATTTAGCACAAAAGTCAACTGTACTTTAATTTACCAGCGTTTTATTCACGCTACATTTCCTCATCTAATGCAGCCTCTAACTACGATTTTCTTTTAGGCTTCCTTGACTGGCAGCTGTTGTAGCCAAACGTAACCTCACCATGCGCCCCATGTAAATCAATTACTGCACGCTCCCTTGCTTGAAACTCTGCTTGTAATTTAAAATGCGCATGCCCAACCCTCTATGCTATTTACGCAACATAATCAGTTATGCTGCTTAGTATTAACAGTAAGCAGCATCACTGTTTATGTTGCACAAATAGCGTAGAAGGTTACGCATGCGCATTTTAAATTACAAGCAGAGTTCCAAGCACGGGAGCGTGCGGTAATTGATTTACATGGTGCGCATGGTAAGGCTACGATTGGCTACAACAGCTGCCAGTCAAGTAAGCCTAAACGAAAATCATAGTGAGAGACTGCATTAGATGAGGAAATGTAGCGTGAATAAAACGCTGGTAAATTAAAGTACAGTTGACTTTTGTGCTAAATAAGCATATCGATATGCTAGTTAGGAGAAGACCTTTCGTAATATGTGAAACTGTTAGGGTGAATTTACCATCACTTTAAGGCTATATGGGAAAACACAACCATATAAAATATTTTTGTTCCATTTTCATTGGTATAAATAATATATAGCAATTCAGGAGTCATTGTTTCCTATCTATTTTTAAAACCCAGATTTCTAGAACACATAAATTTTGGCTTTTTTGCCTAGATTTTTCAATAACAATTGATTATTAAATTTATAAAGATAAAATGTGTTATTTCTCCTGTTAAGTGTAGTCAGTCCACGGGTCATCCATTACTTATGGGATTATATCTCCTCCCTAACAGGAAGTGCAAGAGGATCACCCAAGCAGAGCTGCTATATAGCTCCTCCCCTCTACGTCATACCCAGTCATTCTCTTGCACCTAACTAATAGATAGGACGTGTGAGAGGACTGTGGTTATTAAAATTAGTTTTTATATCTTCAATCAAAAGTTTGTTATTTTAAACAGCACCGGAGTGTGTTGTTTTTTCTCAGGCAGCATTAGAAGAAGAATCTACCTGAGTTTATGTATGATCTTAGCGGTCGTAACTAAGATCTATTTGCTGTTCTCGGCCATTCTGAGGAGTGAGGTAACTTCAGATCAGGGGACAGCGGGCAGGGTTCACCTGCAAGGAGGTATGTTGCAGTATATTATTTTCTAAGGAATGGAATTGACTGAGAAAATACTGCTAATACCCATATGATGTAAGTGCAGCCTTAAATGCAGTAGTAGCGACTGGTATCAGGCTGATATGTATGTATGTTACACTGAGGTATTTCTGGGGAATGGAACTTCACTAAGAAAATACTGTGTACATTTAACTTATATTTGAGCCCCCACTGCAGTGTAAGCGACTAGCAGCAGGCTTATTAGTATCTTTTCATAATTTTATTTTAAAACGTTTTACTGGCATGTTAATCGTTTTTCTCTGAGGTACTTGGTGATAAAGATTTTTGGGCATTATTTTTCCACATGGCTGTCGTTATTTATGAATAAATTCAGTTTGCTGAGCTTCCCCACTGCTATAATATGAGTGGGAGGGGCCTATTTTGGCGCTTTCTTGCGCAGTAAGAATTCACTCACAGTCTTCCTATTCCTTCCTCCATGATCCAGGACGTCTCTACAGAGCCCAGGGGTCTCCAAAACTAGTTTTGAGGGAGGTAATCACTCACAGCAGACCTGTGAGACTGTGCTTTGACTGTGATAAAACGTTTTATATCTGTTATCCATTTTTGGGTATTAAGGGGTTAATCATCCATTTGCTGGTGGGTGAAATCCTTTGCTAACTTATTGCATTTATTGTGAAAATTTGGTTGCTATAACAAATTTGGTTCAAGAGCAGTTTTCAATGCCCTTCTGGCTTGGCCTCAGTTAGCAACTCTGAGGTTCATCAGGTTTCAGTCGGACAACATCACGACTGTGGCTTACATCAACCATCAGGGAGGGACAAGGAGTTCCCTAGCGATGATGGAAGTCTCAAAGATAATTCGCTGGGCAGAGTCTCACTCTTGCCACCTGTCAGCGATCCACATCCCAGGCGTGGAGAACTGGGAGGCGGATTTCCTAAGTCGCCAGACTTTTCATCCGGGGGAGTGGGAACTTCATCCGGAGGTATTTGCCCAACTGCTTCGGCGTTGGGGCAAACCAGATCTGGATCTCATGGCGTCTCGCCAGAACGCCAAGCTTCCTTGTTACGGATCCAGGTCCAGGGACCCGGGAGCGGTACTGATAGATGCTCTGACAGCACCTTGGGTCTTCAACATGGCTTATGTGTTTCCACCCTTCCCGATGCTTCCTCGATTGATTGCCAGGATCAAACAGGAGAGAGCATCGGTGATTCTAATAGCGCCTGCGTGGCCACGCAGGACCTGGTATGCAGATCTAGTGGACATGTCGTCCTGTCCACCATGGTCTCTGCCTCTGAGACAGGACCTTCTGATTCAGGGTCCTTTCAAACATCCAAATCTAATTTCTCTGAGGCTGACTGCATGGAGATTGAACGCTTGATTCTATCAAAGCGTGGATTCTCGGAGTCAGTGATTGATACCTTAATACAGGCTAGGAAACCTGTTACCAGGAAAATTTACCATAAAATATGGCGTAAATACTTGCATTGGTGCGAATCCAAGAGTTACTCATGGAGTAAGGTTAGGATTCCTAGGATATTGTCTTTTCTACAAGAAGGTTTAGAAAAGGGTTTATCTGCTAGTTCGTTAAAGGGACAGATCTCAGCTCTGTCCATCCTTTTACACAAACGTCTGTCAGAAGTTCCAGACGTTCAGGCTTTTTGTCAGGCTTTGGCCAGGATTAAGCCTGTGTTTAAAACTGTTGCTCCGCCGTGGAGCTTAAACTTAGTTCTTAACGTTTTACAGGGTGTTCCGTTTGAACCCCTTCATTCCATTGATATCAAGCTGTTATCTTGGAAAGTTCTGTTTTTAATGGCTATTTCCTCGGCTCAAAGAGTCTCTGAGTTATCGGCCTTACATTGTGATTCTCCTTATCTGATTTTTCATTCAGACAAGGTAGTTATGCGTACTAAACCTGGGTTCTTACCTAAGGTAGTCACTAACAGGAATATCAATCAAGAGATTGTTGTTCCATCATTGTGTCCTAATCCTTCTTCAAAGAAGGAACGACTTCTGCACAATCTGGACGTCGTCCGTGCCCTGAAATTTTATTTGCAGGCAACTAAAGATTTTCGCCAAACTTCTTCCCTGTTTGTCGTTTATTCTGGACAGAGGAGAGGTCAAAAAGCTTCGGCTACCTCTCTCTCTTTCTGGCTTCGTAGCATAATACGTTTAGCCTATGAGACTGCTGGACAGCAGCCTCCTGAAAGAATTACAGCTCATTCTACTAGAGCTGTGGCTTCCACTTGGGCCTTTAAAAATGAGGCCTCTGTTGAACAGATTTGCAAGGCTGCAACTTGGTCTTCACTTCACACCTTTTCGAAATTTTACAAATTTGACACTTTTGCTTCTTCGGAGGCTGTTTTTGGGAGAAAGGTTCTTCAGGCAGTGGTTCCTTCCGTGTAAAGATCCTGCCTGTCCCTCCCGTCATCCGTGTACTTTTAGCTTTGGTATTGGTATCCCATAAGTAATGGATGACCCGTGGACTGACTACACTTAACAGGAGAAAACATAATTTATGCTTACCTGATAAATTCCTTTCTCCTGTAGTGTAGTCAGTCCACGGCCCGCCCTGTTTTTACGGCAGGTCTAAATTTTAAATTAAACTCCAGTCACCACTGCACCCTATAGTTTCTCCTTTCTCGTTTGGTTTCGGTCGAATGACTGGGTATGACGTAGAGGGGAGGAGCTATATAGCAGCTCTGCTTGGGTGATCCTCTTGCACTTCCTGTTAGGGAGGAGATATAATCCCATAAGTAATGGATGACTCGTGGACTGACTACACTACAGGAGAAAGGAATTTATCAGGTAAGCATAAATTATGTTTTTTTGCATTATGCACCATCTTGCAATATATATATAACAAACATATAGACTTTTTTTGTTGTTGTCATTTTAAATGGTGGTTTGCAGTCAATAAAATTATGTTTTCAAGCTGGCAAATTGTTTACCAGTGAGTATAGTTTGACAAAATTCATGTGATAAGTATACTGTAATGTAGGAAATGAGGTCATTAGGACATTCATGTTGGAGGCTCCAGCAGTAGTCTGCCCCATCTGCCTTTATACCTTTGCTCCATCACCTTTATATACTGATGGAACCTCTCACTAAAATCACCAAGATTATCTGAAAACCTGTCTATGGAGAAAGTGTACCTTTATGCTCATATTAGCACCCACATTTTTAAAGTTTGCAAGCATGTTTTGCACCAAGTCTTCATAATTGTCTGCTTTGTGACAACTAAGACATAACTGCACCAAGCAGAAGCTTCAACATCATTCATACATTTTGTGAAATTAATTGTTTTTAAGGAATTTGAGGACCATGAAAAATTCCTAATTTTAGTTTTTAAAAACTTAGTCCAAGGAACAATCTACAAATTGCTTCATCAGTCCATGCTTGAAATCGAGTGGTGGAAGAATGATTTTTTTTTCTCTGTCAACTAATGGCTCATTAATGATGTTTGCTGCACCTACAGTTATGTCTTCCCTTGAAGGCCATGTCACTCTTTTCCAATGCTCTTGCTTTGCCCTACTATCCCACAGGCAGATGAAACATGGGTACTTTGTGTATCAACTTTTACTACCCAAGCAAGAAGTTCACCATCTTTAGATCAACACAAATAGACCACTGCTGCTTACGAAAGCAGAGCATCTACAAGACCATTTTGATATTTTCATATTCTTTTTTAAGTTTTGTTGAGTGACCAATTGGAAGAGATGCATAGCGGTTACCCTTGTGCAATAAAACACATTATTTTCAATGGATAAACTTTCAACAATGTTAAAGATAAGATTAAATTAAAGATGACATAAGATAAAAACAATGTTACAGAGTAAAAAAGACAGACCAAACCCTTTTGTATATGGCAGCAGCCATAGGTCTTATTTGGGGTAAAATCATAATTTGAAGGGTACCCATTATCTCAAAATCTAGAGCCAATTCAGTTAAACTGAAGTCATTTTTGGATTCAGCACCCCAAAAATATCCTAAACTCATTCAAACGTCCTTGGCAACTAAAAAAAAAAGTTTTTAGTTGGCCCGTGTAATTACTTCCTTATACCTTTTTAATTTAATGCCTACTTTCAGGTAGATATGTGCGATTCGTTTCGGATCGATTCGGCAAATTCGGATCAAACCGAATTTCCGAATTAAAATATTGCTGAATTTACCGAATAAATTCCGAATTACTTCGGATTTATTCGGGAAATTCGGATGGCCATGGATTACACTACTATTGTACAGTATAAATCTAATCCCACCTAACACTTACCGAAATTCCGAATCGAACCGAATCCAGAAGAATTTAGTACATAATACTAGTCTAATCCCACCTAACACTTACCGAAATTCCGAATTTCCGAATCGAACCGAATCCAGACGAATTTATTCGAATCCGACACAAATCCGAACCGAATTTATTCGAATCCGAATGAATCCGAAACAAATCCGAACCGAATTGATTCAAATTTTTCAGAATTCGAATCGCTCCGAACCGAAATTCGAAAAAATCTGAATCGTTCCGAACTGAATTTTTTCGCCATGCACATGTCTACTTTCAGGCCACTATTAGACATAAAAGTAGTGTATAAAGTGCATATTGCAGAAATAAACTAGATTAAAAAAGTAAATAAGGTATTTACAAGATGTGGGCTGTGCTCATATTTTATTCAAGTACTTGATTACAAAGTACTACAGTATTTTGCTGCAAAACTAGAAGCTAACACCCAAAGGGACAGTCTAGTCAAAATTAAACTTGAATGATTCAGATAGGGCATGCAATTTTAACAACTTTCCAATTTACTTTTATCATCAAATTTGCTTTCCATGTGGAAATCTAAACCTAAGTAAGCTCATATGCTTATTTTGAAGCCGTTTAACTGCCTCTTATCTTAGTGTATTTTGACAGTTTTTCACAGATAGACAGCACTAGTTTATGTGTGTCATATTGATAATTGTGCTCACTCCCATGAAGTTATTTATGAGTCAGCACTGATTAGCTAAAATGCAAGTCTGTCAAAAGAACCTAAAGATAAGGGGACAGTCTGCATAGGCTTAGATACAAGGTAATCACAGAGTTAAAAGTATATAAATATAACCGTGTTGGTTATGCAAAACTGGAGAATGGGTAATAAAGGGATTATCCATATTTTCTCCAACATAGGTGTGTCCGGTCCACGGCGTCATCCTTACTTGTGGGATATTCTCTTCCCCAACAGGAAATGGCAAAGAGCCCAGCAAAGCTGGTCACATGATCCCTCCTAGGCTCCGCCTACCCCAGTCATTCTCTTTGCCGTTGTACAGGCAACATCTCCACGGAGATGGCTTAGAGTTTTTTAGTGTTTAACTGTAGTTTTTATTATTCAATCAAGAGTTTGTTATTTTAAAATAGTGCTGGTATGTACTATTTACTCAGAAACAGAAAAGAGATGAAGATTTCTGTTTGTATGAGGAAAATGATTTTAGCACCATAACTAAAATCCATGGCTGTTCCACACAGGACTGTTGAGAGCAATTAACTTCAGTTGGGGGAACAGTGTGCAGTCTCTTACTGCTTGAGGTATGACACATTCTAACAAGACGATGTAATGCTGGAAGCTGTCATTTTCCCTATGGGATCCGGTAAGCCATGTTTATTAAGATAGTAAATAAGGGCTTCACAAGGGCTTATTAAGACTGTAGACTTTTTCTGGGCTAAATCGATTCATTATTAACACATATTTAGCCTTGAGGAATCATTTATTCTGGGTATTTTGATATGATTATATCGGCAGGCACTGTTTTAGACACCTTATTCTTTAGGGGCTTTCCCTAATCATAGTCAGAGCCTCATTTTCGCGCCGGTATGGCGCACTTGTTTTTGAGGACAGCATGGCATGCAGCTGCATGTGTGTGGAGCTCTGATACATAGAAAAGTCTTTCTGAAGGCATCATTTGGTATCGTATTCCCCTTTGGGCTTGGTTGGGTCTCAGCAAAGCAGATTCCAGGGACTGTAAAGGGGTTAAATATAAAAACGGCTCCGGTTCCGTTATTTTAAGGGTTAAAGCTTCCAAATTTGGTGTGCAATACTTTTAAGGCTTTAAGACACTGTGGTGAAATTTTGGTGAATTTTGAACAATTCCTTCATACTTTTTCGCAATTGCAGTAATAAAGTGTGTTTAGTTTAAAATTTAAAGTGACAGTAACGGTTTTATTTTAAAACGTTTTTTGTGCTTTGTTATCAAGTTTATGCCTGTTTAACATGTCTGAACTACCAGATAGATTGTGTTCTGACTGTGGGGAAACCAAGGTTCCTTCTCATTTAACTATATGTATTTTATGTCATAAAAAAATTTAGTAAAAATGATGCCCAAGATGATTCCTCAAGTGAGGGGAGTAAGCATGGTACTGCATCATCCCCTCCTTCGTCTACACCAGTCTTGCCCATACAGGAGGCCCCTAGTACATCTAGTGCGCCAATACTCCTTACTATGCAACATTTAACGGCTGTAATGGATAATTCTATCAAAAACATTTTAGCCAATATGCCCACTTATCAGCGAAAGCGCGACTGCTCTGTTTTAGAAAATTCTGTAGAGCATGAGAACGCTGATGATATGGTTTCTGAAGGGCCCCTACACCAGTCTGAGGGGGCCAGGGAGGTTTTGTCTGAGGGAGAAATTTCAGATTCAGGAAACATTTCTCAACAAGCTGAACCTGATGTGATTACTTTTAAATTTAAGTTGGAACATCTCCGCGCTCTGCTTAAGGAGGTGTTATCCAATTTGGATGATTGTGATTATCTGGTCATTCCAGAACCACTATGTAAAATGGAAAAGTTCTTAGAGGCCCCGGGGCCCCCCGAAGCTTTTCCTATATCCAAGCGGGTGGCGTACATTGTTAGTAAAGAATGGGACAGGCCCGGTATACCTTTAGTACCTCCCCCCATATTTATAAAATTGTTTTCCTATAGTCGACCCCAGAAAGGACTGATGGCAGACAGTCCCCAAGGTCGAGGGGGCGGTTTCTACTCTACACAAGCGCGCCACTATACCCATAGAAGATAGTTGTGCTTTCCAAGATCCTATGGATAAAAAATTAGAAGGTCTGCTAAAGATGTTTGTTCAGCAAGGTTCCCTTCTACAACCAATTGCATGCATTGTCCCTGTCACTGCAGCCGCGTGTTTCTAGTTTGATGAGCTAGGAAAGACGATTATTAGTATTTCTTCTTCTTATGAGGAGATTATGGACAGAATTCATGCTCTTAAATTGGCTAATTCTTTCACCCTAGACGCCACCTTGCAATTGGCTAGGTTAGCGGCGAAAAAATTCTGGGTTTGCTATTGTGGCGCAGAGCGCTTTGGTTAAAATCTTGGGCAGCGGATGCGTCTTCCAAGAACAAATTGCTTGACATTCCTTTCAAGGGGAAAACACTCTTTGGCCCTGACTTGAAAGAGATTATCTCTGATATCACTGGGGGCAAGGGCCACGCCCTTCCTCAGGATAGGTCTTTTTAGAAATGAGGATTTTTCTGACAGAAGCCAGAAAAACAAAACTTCTAGACTCTTGTCGGATACTTCATTCCGTTCCTCTTCCTTCCATAGCGCAGTGCATGGAAGTGATAGGTTTGATGGTAGCGGCAATGGACATAGTTCCTTTTGTGCGCATTCATCTAAGACCATTACAACTGTTCATGCTCAGTCAGTGGAATGGGGACTATTCAGACTTGTCTCCGAAGATACAAGTAAATCAGAGGACCAGAGACTCATTCCGTTGGTGGCTGTCCCTGGACAACCTGTCACAAGGGATGACCTTCCGCAGACCAGAGTGGGTCATTGTCACGACCGACGCCAGTCTGATGGGCTGGGGCGCGGTCTGGGGATCCCTGAAAGCTCAGGGTCTTTGGTCTCGGGTAGAATCTCTTCTACCGATAAATATTCTGGAACTGAGAGCGATATTCAATGCTCTCAAAGCTTGGCCTCAGCTAGCGAGGGCCAAGTTCATACATCAACCATCAGGGGGGAACAAGGAGTTCCCTAGCGATGGAAGAAGTGACCAAAATCATTCTATGGGCGGAGTCTCACTCCTGCCACCTGTCTGCTATCCACATCCCAGGAGTGGAAAATTGGGAAGCGGATTTTCTGAGTCGTCAGACATTGCATCCGGGGGAGTGGGAACTCCATCCGGAAATCTTTGCCCAAGTCACTCAACCGTGGGGCATTCCAGACATGGATCTGATGGCCTCTCGTCAGAACTTCAGAGTTCCTTACTACGGGTACAGATCCAGGGATCCCAAGGCGGCTCTAGTGGATGCACTAGTAGCACCTTGGACCTTCAAACTAGCTTATGTGTTCCCGCCGTTTCCTCTCATCCCCAGGCCGGTAGCCAGGAGGAGAGGGCGTCGGTGATTTTGATAGCTCCTGCGTGGCCACGCAGGACTTGGTATGCAGATCTGGTGAATATGTCATCGGCTCCACCATGGAAGCTACCTTTGAGACGAGACCTTCTTGTTCTAGGTCCGTTCGACCCACTCCAGCTGACTGCTTGGAGATTGAACGCTTGATCTTATCAAAGCGAGGGTTCTCAGATTCTGTTATTAATACTCTTGTTCAGGCCTGAAAGCCTGTAACCAGAAAAATTACCACATAATTTGGTATATCTGTTGGTGTGAATCTGCAGGATTCCCTTGGGACAAGGTTAAGATTCCTAAGAGTCTATCCTTCCTTCGAGAAGGATTGGAAAAAGGATTATCTGCAATTTCCTTGATGGGACAGATTTCTGCCTTGTCTGTGTTACTTCACAAAAAGCTGGCAACTGTGCCAGATGTTCTAGCCTTTGTTCAGGCTCTGGTTAGAATCAAGCCTGTTTACAAAATTTTGACTCCTCCTTGGAGTCTCAACCTAGTTCTTTCAGTTCTTCAGGGGGTTCCGTTTGAACCCTTACATTCCGTTGATATTAAGTTATTATCTTGGAAAGTTTTGTTTTTGGTTGCAATTTCTTCTGCTAGAAGAGTTTCAGAATTATCTGCTCTGCAGTGTTCTTCTCCTTATCTGGTGTTCCATGCAGATAAGGTGGTTTTGCGTACTAAACCTGGTTTTCTTCCAAAAGTTGTTTCTAACAAAAACATTAACCAGGAGATAGTTGTGCCTTCTTTGTGTCCTAATCCAGTTTCAAAGAAGGAACGTTTGTTGCACAACTTGGATGTAGTTCGTGCTCTCAAATTTTACTTAGCAGCTACTAAGGATTTCAGACAAACTTTGTCTTTGTTTGTTGTTTATTCTGGTAAACGGAGAGGTCAAAGAGCAACTTCTACCTCTCTCTCCTTCTGGATTAAAAGCATTATCCGATTGGCTTATGAGACTGCCGGACGGCAGCCTCCTGAAAGAATCACAGCTCACTCCACTAGGGCTGTGGCTTCCACATGGGCCTTCAAGAACGAGGCTTCTGTTGATCAGATATGTAAGGCAGCGACTTGGTCTTCACTGCACACTTTTTCTAAATTTTACAAATTTGATACTTTTGCTTCTTCTGAGGCTATTTTTGGGAGAAAGGTTTTGCAAGCCGTGGTGCCTTCCATTTAGGTGACCTGATTTGCTCCCTCCCTTCATCCGTGTCCTAAAGCTTTGGTATTGGTTCCCACAAGTAAGGATGACGCCGTGGACCGGACACACCTATGTTGGAGAAAACAGAATTTATGTTTACCTGATAAATTACTTTCTCCAACGGTGTGTCCGGTCCACGGCCCGCCCTGGTTTTTTTAATCAGGTCTGATAATTTATTTTCTTTAACTACAGTCACCACGGTAACATATGGTTTCTCCTATGCAAATATTCCTCCTTAACGTCGGTCGAATGACTGGGGTAGGCGGAGCCTAGGAGGGATCATGTGACCAGCTTTGCTGGGCTCTTTGCCATTTCCTGTTGGGGAAGAGAATATCCCACAAGTAAGGATGACGCCGTGGACCGGACACACCGTTGGAGAAAGTAATTTATCAGGTAAACATAAATTCTGTTTTTAAACAATCAAAACTCTGGTGTATACTGTCCTTTTAACTTCTATTTGTTTAATAATGAGCTGTTCACTTTTTATCAGATTAATCTTTGTGCTGCCTTTTCTAAAGAAATGTGTTTATCTTTGTTACATATCATGAAATAGTTTTTGATGTTTTAAGATACTTATTTAATCTTTTCTTGACCAGCTGGTTGATCGGGTCTTTGATGAGAGTCTGAATTTTAGAAAAATTCCGCCATCAAATCATGCTAGAACAGCTGAAGTGACTAACAGAACTATTGATGCAAAACCTCCACTGATAGAAACTCCTCAACCTCATCCTCAAGCAATTACAAGGAGGAAAACATGGAGCAGAGATGAGGTATTTTTTTATTTTATTTTTAAATATAGTGACATTTTAAGGGATAAAAATACTTCTAAATAAAACATTTAAATTTTAAGTACATTGTATAATGTTTTATTATTTCTTTCTATGTTTAAAGGGATATGAAACATGAATCGTTTAGTATTACTAAATTCTTTCTTTTGGTGAATTGGGTCCTGCAACATCTCCTGCCAAATTCACTGCTTTCTGTGGCATTTGTATTCTGTCTAAGTCTCTGTTTTGGTATGTGTCTGTAGTATGTGACATAAGTTATGTTAAATAACAAACTTGAAGTGTATATACTCACATGTGTGTTTTGCATCAATGACCAACAGGTGTTCCAAATCAGTATAACAGATGCCTATAAAAGGCCATAGTACTAGTAAATACTTAGGTATCTGATGACGGCTTAGGCCGAAACGCGTCATACCACTTGTCCTGTACTTGCAAGTATTTTTTATTGTTTTTATGTGCTGCTTATTACATTCAAAATAAATGCTTTAAGTGCTTTTCCTGTGCATCCCTTTTTTTCGTTTCGAATTTCTGTATAAGTTATGTATTTACTTTGTTGATATCTTTTCTTTTAGCTATGTGATGTTCAAACCTTGTCAATACAAAAATGTATAAGTTAACTAATGGTATAACCTCAGCCTCCTCCAAATTCTATTGTCTGTTTATTTTAACTTATCTCAACTTGAATTAAATTATTACCAATTGGCCTTTTGACTGTCTTTGATCATGTCATTAACTAATTTATTGGAATCAACTGAATGCTCTGTCCTATAAATCTAACACTTCTATAGGGTAGCATTGCTGGGGTTAGATAGTATTATTGTAACATCATTTGTTCCCATCCCTTAAGTGAACATTTATAAGTGAGGCATTAACAATTGGGCAAAATAATTATACAAAAATGACAACAAGGATTGGACAAGGGTTAAGGCAAGTTATGTTGTAATACTGTGTTTTATCCACTAATTCCCTCTTTTTTGTAAAAATGCTCCAATATCTTCATATTCCTTTTTGCTAACTTTTGTCTCTATAACAAACTACTTTATTCAATTACTCCTTCCTTCTCACCACCTGCACTGTTCATTAGCCCATCTCTCTTAACCTCACCTTACTTTTGTATTCATGAACTTCACACATTCCTAAAGACTCTCTCTCCCCCTTGTACCTCATCCCCAAAACAGTCTCATTACTGCAAATCTGCATCTCATCTCATGTCACTCTCCCTCTTGCTTATACTAGCTGTTGTTGACATCTCCCCTAATCCTTGTTCCCAACAACTTCCTAGCCTTGCACATCCATGTGTGCCTTTCAATTGAAAACTAAACTCTGGTAATCTCATTCCTCTTGCATCTAGAGCTACCACCCCTTCACTTGTGCACTCTATTCATGACCTCTTCATCTCCAACTCTCTTAACCTTCTGCCTCTCACAAAAACCTGGCTTTCTCCTTTAGACACAGCTTCCACTGCTGCACTGTCACATGGGGGTCTCCACTTCAGCCACACTCCTAGGTCTGATAATAGACAAGGAGGTGGTGTAGGTATTTTACTTTCCTCTCGTGGCACCTTTCAACAAATACAGCCATTCTTTTCCCTCACATTTTCCTCATTTGAAGCACACATAATTTGCTTATTCTCTCCCCTCTCTATACGTGTTGCAGTGATATACCGACCCCCTGGCTCCTCAACTCAATTTCTAGATCACTCTGCTGCCTGGCTACCTTATGTCCTTTCCGCAGACACCTCTGCCCCCATTCTTGGCGACTTTAACCTCCCTGTTGACAATCCCACTGCCTCCTCTGCAAAACAACTTATATAACTAACTTCCTCTTTCGGCCTGTGACAATGGACTGACTCTCCTACTCACAAAGATGGCCACTCCCTTGATCTGATTTTCAGCTATTTGATGCACTATCTCAAACTTCACAAACTCCCCTTTTCCTCTTTCCGACCATCATCTCCTCACTTGTAACATCACATCCCTCGCTGCAACTCTCCCTCCTTCTACCCCTCACAGCACCATTAAGTCATTAGATCAGCAACAGCTTGCTAGTTCTCTCAAACCTTTCCTCTCTTCGATCCCTTCCTTTTCCTGCCCTGACTATTCTATCTGCCACTATAACTCCACCCTTACATCGGTTCTTGACAACCTGGCCCCACCTACCATAGCTCAGAAATCACATACTCATCCTCAGCCCTGGCATACTCCTCTGACACGGTACCTACGCAGATGTTCCCGTACTGCTGAGCGACACTGGAGGAAGTCTCTGAGTTCAGCTGACTTTCTTCACTACAAGTTCATCTTACTTCTCTACTCTTATCTTTACTCTTTCTTCAAACCCTATACATCTTTTCTCCACGTTCAATACTCTTCTCCGCCCATCTCCACTTCCTAATACAACTTCTATCTCAGCTCAAGATTTTGCCAGCCACTTCAATAACAAAATCGACTCCATCAGAAATTAAATCAGCTCTAAACATACTACCAGTCTCCCACCCCCTTTAAAAGCTCGCAATCATCCAAAACCCACATAGCAATGAATTATGCTCTTTTGCCCCTGTTACTGAGGAAGAGGTTTCTGCCCTTATACTGTCCTCTGACCTTACTACCTGTCCCCTCTACCCCATCCCCTCACAGCTACTCCCCTCCCTCTCTTTTACCCTTACCCCTTTACCCACACACATCTTCAAACTCTCCCTCAGCACCGTTATATTTCCCTCATCTCTAAAACATGCACTGTTCACACACATATCCTCAAAAAACCTTCTCTCAATCCAACCTCCATATCTAACTACCGCCTTATTTCTCCACTCCCTCTTCAAGCACTCCCTAAAGACTCTATTTTTCAGAGACGCATATAACCTACACTAACCTTTCCTAACTCCATTGCTATTCCCTTGAACCCCTTAGCATATAAGCCTATGAGTCTAGCTGTTTGTAAGTCACCTTCATAAGTTCCGACTACAACAGGGCCCTCTACCTATTTGATCCCCATAAATGTTACTTTGTATACCGCCTATGTTTATAGTGCTGTGGAATATATTGGCGCTCTACAAATACCTGATAATAATAATAAAATACAAATACAGCTCTGGAAAAAATTACCAGACCACTGCATAATTATCAGTTTCTCTTGTTTTACTATTTATAGGCAGGTGAGTACAATTAACATTTTGGATGTCAAAAAGCCATCAAACAAAGCCGATCTTCACCAGGAGTGGCATAAAGTCACTCAACAGTAATGTGAAAGAATGGTGGGACCATGCGTGCCAAGATGCACGAAAGTTGTGATTAAAAATAAGGGTTATTCCACCAAATATTGATTTCTGAACTCTTGCTATAGTTAAAACATTAGTATTGTGTTCTCTAAAAATGAGTATGAACTCATTTTCTTTGTATTATTCGAGATCTGAAAACACTGCACCTTTTTTGTTACTTTGACCAGTTGTCTTTTTCTGCAAATAAATTCCCTAAATGATAATATATTTATTTAGAATTTGGGAGAAATAGAATAAAACAAAAATGTTCATTGTACTCAAACACATACTAAATAGTAAATTCAGAGAAACTTATGTTTCAGTGGTCTCTTAAGTTTTTTTTCCCCAGAACTGTATGTTAAATTAAAGCATAAAAAAAACTGGATTGTGTAAAAAACAACAATCAACTTTTCTTTCTAAATAAGCACCTAGAAATTTTCAGTGCAGCCCTGCCCTCAGGGAGATATGAGAGCTGATATGTTGATAACGTAACGTGCACTCTGCCTCTTCTGAGCATCAGTAAAACAGACCCCCTGTTTTATCTATTCTTCACTGGATAGTAAACCAGCTTGTGTTACTCTAGAAGTTTTACAATATAAAGCTAGATAAGCCTTCCTGTAGTTACCCCAGGCTACTTATTGGGCTGTGACAGGAAGCAATGAACACTGCACAAATAAAGCTTAA
This sequence comes from Bombina bombina, assembly GCF_027579735.1. Lineage (NCBI taxonomy): Eukaryota > Metazoa > Chordata > Amphibia > Anura > Bombinatoridae > Bombina > Bombina bombina. The sequence continues at coordinate 779,406,470 of NC_069502.1, read as the reverse complement.
AAAAAGAAATACATTCCATTTAAAATTATGAATAATACATGTTGCAATGATTTCAATTAAGTAAAAGACACTGCTTAGTGCTTTTTTATTACAACAATGAAAAATGTGATATGTTTGTAATTAAAAGGGATACACTGAAAATAAATATTTAAGAATACTGAATGAAAATATAAATGTGGAGTTTGTGTTGGTTTCCTAAGCAGTTATTTTGTTTTAAAGGACCTATAACACCAAATAATTATTGGCTCCGCCATTCTAGAGTCTAGGTTTTACTGCAGGTATCTGAAATATGCTGGATGAAAATATAAATCTGACTTTTGTGTTGCTTATAAAATGTATTTTAGCAAAGAGAGGAAACACACATAGTGATGTCACAGTAATGTTACAATAATGTTATTTTGTAACTGTGGCCAAGGTGGTATTGAACAATATAACATATAGGCTCATATATGCACTACTTGTTCTGTTTTTTTTTAATTCAGTAATTGCTTGTTGTTCATGGTACAGTCAGTCTAGCATTGACTGGACCCATATTTAAACCAGAGCTACTGGATTTGACTTCCTTTCATCATAAGCCTGCTGTTGCTTATGGCACCAATGTAAGCTCAATTTATCAAATATGGGCGGACAGGGGCGGACATATTCGACCCTGTCTGCCCGGCTTCTCCTCTGGCATTTACCATTGCACACTCGCGGGCAGGAGCTGTCAATCTCTCCAGTCAGAAGAGACAGAGGAGATTGAAATTCTCCACCTAAGATGGAGAACAGGGCTGGGAAGTCTAATGACCGCTGCTTGATAAAACGTGACTGCAGGTTCGCACAGTGTGGAGAAAAGTGCTTGATAAATCGAGTCCTGTATGAATTAGTTTTACTGCCATTAAAGGGATACTAAACTCTATTTTTTTCATTTAATGATTCAGATAGTGCATGCAATTTTAAGCAACTTTTCTCTTGTAAGGTGTATCCATTCCACGGATCATCCATTACTTGTGGGATATTCTCATTCCCAACAGGAAGTTGCAAGAGGACACCCACAGCAGAGCTGTAATATAGCTCCTCCCCTAACTGTCATAGCCAGTCATTCTCTTGCAACTCTCAACAAGCTAGGACGTTGTAGGAGAGAGTGGTTAAATATAGCTAGTTTATTTTCTTCAATCAAAAGTTTGTTATTTTTAAATAGTACCGGAGTTGTGCTATTTTATCTCAGGCAGTAAATAGAAGAAGAATCTGCCTGAGGTTTCTATGATCTTAGCAGGTTGTAACTAAGATCGATTGCTGTTCTCACATATGTCTGAGGTGATTACACAGATGAGGTAAAACTTCAGCGAGAGAATGGCGTGCAGTTTATGCTGCTATCAGGTATGTGCAGTTATAATTTTTTCTAGAGATGCAAAACACTAGAAAATGCTGCTGATACCGGATTAATGTAAGTTAAGCCTGAATACAGTGATTTAATAACGACTGGTATCATGCTTACTCCCAGGGGTAATACCCTTATGATATTGCAATATAAAACGTTTGCTGGCATGTTTAATCGTTTGTATATATGCTTTGGTGATAAAACTTTATTGGGGCCTAGTTTTTTCCACATGGCTGGCTTAAATTTAAACTAGAAACAGTTTCCTGAGGCTTTCCACTGTTGTAGTATAAAAGTTACAGTTGGTGCAGTTAAAATTACAAACTGTGACATCCAGCTTCCCTCAAAGGCCCTCTGAATGCTATAGGACATCTCTAAAGGGCCCAAAGGCTTTCCAAAGTCGTTTATTGGGGAAGGTAGGGCCACAGCAAGCTGTGGCCCTTGGTTGTGACTGTAAAAAAAGTCTATTTCGTTTTTTTGATCCATTTTTTGAACTAAGGGGTTAATCATCCATTTGCAAGTGGGTGCAATGCTCTGTTAGCCTATTATACACACTGTAAAAATTTCGTTTGATTTACTGCATTTTTTCACTGTTTTTCAAATTCTGACAAAATTTGTTTCTCTTAAAGGCACAGTACCGTTTTTTATATTTGCTTGTTAACTTGATTTAAAGTGTTTTCCAAGCTTGCTAGTCTCATTGCTAGTCTGTATAAACATGTCTGATATAGAAGAAACTCCTTGTTTACTATGTTTAAATCCATGGTGGAACCCCCTCTTAGAATGTGTACCAAATGTACTGATTTCATTTTATGCAATAAAGATCATTTTCTGTCTTTAAAAATTTTTATCACCAGAGGAATCTGACGAGGGGGAAGTTATGCCAACTAACTTTCCCCACGTGTCAGACCCTTTGACTCCCGCTTAAGGGACTCACGCTCAAATGGCGCCAAGTACATCTAGGGCGCCCATAGCGTTTACTTTACAAGACATGGCGGCAGTCATGGATAATACACTGTCAGCGGTATTAGCCAGACTACCTGAACTTAAAGGTAAGCGAGATAGCTCTGGGGTGAGACAAAATGCAGAGCATACTGACGCTTTAAGAACCATGTCTGATACTGCCTCACAATATGCAGAAGCTGAGGAAAGAGAGCTTCAGTCAGTGGGTGATGTTAATGACTCAGGAAAGATACCTGATTCTAATATTTCTACATTTAAATTTAAGCTTGAACACCTCGGCGTGTTGCTTAGGGAGGTTTTAGCTGCTCTGAATGACTGTGATACCATTGCAGTGCCAGAGAAATTGTGTAGACTGGATAAATACTTTGCAGTGCCGGTGTGTACTGATGTTTTTCCAAATACCAAAAGGTTTACAGAAATTATTAATAAGGAATGGGATAGACCAGGTGTGCCGTTCTCTTCCCCTCCTATTTTTAGAAACATGTTTCCAATAGATGCCACCACACGGGACTTATGGCAGACAGTCCCTAAGGTGGAGGGAGCAGTTTCTACTCTAGTAAAGCGTACTACTATCCCTGTCGAGGACAGTTGTGCTTTTTTTTTTTAGATCCAATGGATAAAAAATTAGAGGTTACCTTAAGAAAATATTTATTCAACAAGGTTTTATCCTACAGCCCCTTGCATGCATTGCCCCTGTCACTGCTGCTGCGGCGTACTGGTTTGAGTCTCTGGAAGAGGCTTTACAGGTAGCGACTCCATTGGATGACATACTTGGCAAACTTAGAGCACTTAAGCTAGCCAATTCTTTTATTCTGAGGCCATTGTTCATTTGACTAAACTAACGGCTAAGAATTCTGGTTTTGCTATACAGGCGTGTAGAGCGCTATTGCTTAGATTATGGTCAGCTGACGTGACTTCAAAATCTAAGCTACTTAACATTCCCTTCAAGGGGCAGACCCTATTCAGGCCTGGTTTGAAGGAGATTATTGCTGATATCACTGGAGGAAAAGGTCATGCCCTTCCTCAGGACAGGTCCAAATCTAGGGCCAAACAGTCTAATTTTCGTGCCTTTCGAAACTTCAAGGCAGGTGCGGCATCAACTTCCTCTAATGCTAAACAAGAGGGAACTTTTGCTCAATCCAAGACGGTCTGGAGACCAATCCAGACCTGGAAAAAAAGTAAGCAGGCCAAAAAGCCTGCTGCTGCCTCTAAGACAGCATGAAGGAACGGCCCCCTATCCGGTAACGGATCTAGTAGGGGGCAGACTTTCACTCTTCGCCCAGGCGTGGGCAAGAGATGTTCAGGATCCCTGGGCGTTGGAAATTATATCACAGGGATATCTCCTGGACTTCAAAGCTTCCCCCCCAAAAGGGAGATTTCACCTTTCACAATTATCTGCAAACCAGATAAAGAGAGAGGCATTCTTACACTGTGTACGAGACCTCCTAGTTATGGGAGTGATCCATCCAGTTACAAAGGAGGAACAGGGACAGGGTTTTTACTCAAATCTGTTTGTGGTTCCCAAAAAAGAGGGAACCTTCAGACCAATTTTGGATCTAAAGATCTTAAAGAAATTCCTCAGAGTTCCATCATTCAAGATGGAAACTATTCGTACCATCCTACCAATGATCCAGGAGGGTCAATATATGACTACAGTGGATCTAAAGGATGCTTATCTTCACATTCCGATACACAAAGATCATCATCGGTTTCTCAGGTTTGCCTTTCTAGACAGGCATTACCAGTTTGTAGCTCTTCCCTTTGGATTAGCTACAGCCCCAAGAATCTTTACAAAGGTTCTAGGGTCGCTTCTGGTGGTCCTAAGGCCGCGGGGCATAGCAGTAGCCCCTTATTTAGACGACATCCTGATACAGGCGTCAAACTTCCAAATTGCCAAGTCTCATACGGACGTAGTACTGGCATTTCTGAGGTCGCATGGGTGGAAAGTGAACGAGGAAAAGAGTTCTCTATCCCCACTCACAAGAGTTTCCTTTCTAGGGACTCTGATAGATTCTGTAGAAATGAAAATTTACCTGACGGAGTCCAGGTTATCAAAGCTTCTAAATTCCTGCCGGGTTCTTCATTCCATTCCGCGCTCTTCGGTGGCTCAGTGTATGGAAGTAATCGGCTTAATGGTAGCGGCAATAGACATAATGCCGTTTGCACGCTTACATCTCAGACCGCTGCAACTATGCATGCTCAGTCAGTGGAACGGGGATTACACAGATTTGTCCCCTCAACTGAATCTGGACCAAGAGACCAGGGATTCTCTTCTCTGGTAGCTATCTCGGGTCCATCTGTCCAAAGGTATGACCTTTCGCAGGTCAGATTGGACAATTGTAACAACAGATGCCAGCCTTCTAGGTTGGGGTGCAGTCTGGAATTCCCTGAAGGCTCAGGGATCGTGGACTCAGGAGGAATCTCTCCTTCCAATAAATATTCTGGAACTAAGAGCGATATTCAATGCTCTTCAGGCTTGGCCTCAGCAACTCTGAGGTACATTAGATTTCAGTCGGACAACATCACGACTGTAGCTTACATCAACCATCAAGGGGGAACAAGAAGTTCCCTAGCGATGTTAAAAGTTTAAAAAATAATTTGCTGGGCAGAGATTCACTCTTGCCACCTATCAGCTATCCATATCCCAGGTGTAGAGAACTGGGAGGCGGATTTTCTAAGTTGTCAGACTTTTCATCCGGGAGAGTGGGAACTCCATCCGGAGGTTTTTGCACAACTGATTCATCGTTGGGGCAAACCAGAACTGGATCTCATGGCATCTCGCCAGAACGCCAAGCTTCCGTGTTACGGATCCAGGTCCAGGGATCCCAAGGCGACACTGATAGATGCTCTAGCAGCGCCCTGGTCTTTCAACCTGGCTTATGTGTTTCCACCGTTTCCTCTGCTCCCTCGACTGATTGCCAAGATCAAGCAGGAGAGAGCATCGGTGATTCTGATAGCACCTGCGTGGCCACGCAGGACCTGGTATGCAGATCTAGTGGACATGTCATCCTTTCCACCATGGTCTCTGCCTCTGAGACAGGACCTTCTACTTCAGGGTCCTTTCAACCATCCAAATCTAATTTCTCTAAGGCTGACTGCCTGGAGATTGAACGCTTGATTTTATCAAAGCGTGGCTTCTCCGAGTCAGTTATTGATACCTTAATACAGGCACGAAAACCTGTCACCAGGAAAATGTAACATAGGATATGGCGTAAATATCTTTATTGGTGTGAATCCAAGGGTTACTCATGGAGTAAGGTTAGGATTCCCAGGATATTATCTTTTCTCCAAGAAGGTTTGGAAAAAGGATTGTCAGCTAGTTCCTTAAAGGGACAGATTTCTGCTCTGTCTATTCTTTTGCACAAGCGTCTGGCAGATGTTCCAGACATTCAGGCATTTTGTCAGGCTTTAGTTAGAATCAAGCCTGTGTTTAAACCTGTTGCTCCACCATGGAGCTTAAATTTGGTTCTTAAGGTTCTTCAAGGAGTTACGTTTGAACCTCTTCATTCCATAGATATCAAACTTTTATCTTGGAAAGTTCTGTTTTTGGTAGCTATTTCCTCGGCTCGTAGAGTCTCTGAGCTATCTGCCTTATAATGTGATTCTCCTTATCTGATTTTTTCATACGGATAAGGTAGTCCTGCGTACCAAACCTGGGTTCTTACCTAAGGTGGTATCTAACAAGAATATCAATCAAGAGATTGTTGTTCCATCCTTGTGTCCTAATCCTTCTTCGAAGAAGGAACGTCTATTACACAATCTGGACGTGGTCCGTGCTTTAAAGTTTTACTTACAAGCTACTAAAGATTTTCGTCAAACATCTGCTTTGTTTGTTGTCTACTCTGGACAGAGGAGAGGTCAAAAGGCTTCGGCAACCTCTCTTTCTTTTTGGCTAAGAAGCATAATCCGCTTAGCCTATGAGACTGCTGGACAGCAGCCTCCTGAAAGAATTACAGCTCATTCCACTAGAGCTGTGGCTTTCCACTTGGGCCTTTAAAAATGAGGCTTCTGATGAACAGATTTGCAAGGCGGCGACTTGGTCTTCGCTTCATACTTTTTCAAAATTTTACAAATTTGATACTTTTGCTTCTTCGGAGGCTATATTTTGGAGAAAGGTTTTACAGGCAGTGGTTCCTTCCATTTAAGTACCTGCCTGTCCCTCCCTTCATCCGTGTACTTTAGCTTTGGTATTGGTATCCCACAAGTAATGGATGATCCGTGGACTGGATACACCTTACAAGAGAAAACACAATTTATGCTTACCTGATAAATTTATTTCTCTTGTGGTGTATCCAGTCCACGGCCCGCCCTGTCATTTTAAGGCAGGTAATTTTTAAATTTAAACTACAGTAACCACTGCACCCTATGGTTCCTCCTTTCTCGGCTTGTTTTCGGTCGAATGACTGGCTATGACAGTTAGGGGAGGAGCTATATTACAGCTCTGCTGTGGGTGTCCTCTTGCAACTTCCTGTTGGGAATGAGAATACCCCACAAGTAATGGATGATCCGTGGACTGGATACACCACAAGAGAAATAAATTTATCAGGTAAGCATAAATTGTGTTTCTAATTTACACCTATTATCATTTTTTCTTCGTTCTCTTACTATCTTTATTTAAAAAACAGGAATGTAAAGCTTATGAGCCGGCCCATTTTTGGTTTAGAACCTGGTTTGCACTTGTTGATTGTTGGATAAATGTAGCCACCAATCAGCAAGCGCTATCTAGGGTGCTGAACCTGAAATGGGCCGGCTCCTAAGCTTTACATTCCTGCTTTTTTAAATAAAGATAGCAAGAGAACAAAGAAAATTGATCATAGGAGTAAATTAGAAAGTTGCTTAAAATTGCTGCTCTGTCTGAATCATTAACCCCTTAGTGACCAGAGTACTTTTTCCATTTGTTGACCGTTTGGGACCAGGGCTATTTTTATATTTCTGCGGTGTTTGTGTTTAGCTGTAATTTTCCTCTTACTCATTTACTGTACCCACACATATTATATACCGTTTTTTTTTCTCGCCACTAAATGGACTTTCTAAAGATACCATTATTTTCATCATATCTTATAATTTACTAAAAAAAATTATAAAATATGAGGAAAAATGGAAAAAAATCCAATTTTTTCAAACTTTGACCCCCAAAATCTGTTACACATCTACAACCACCAAAAAAAAACCCATGCTAAATAGTTTCTAAATTTTGTCCTGAGTTTAGAAATACCCAATGTTTACATGTTCTTTGCTTTTTTTGCAAATTATAGGGCAATAAATACAAGTAGCACTTTGTTATTTCCAAACCACTTTTTTTCAAAATGAGCGCTAGTTACATTGGAGCCCTGATATCTGTCAGGAATCCCTAAATATCCCTTGACATGTATATATATTTTTTTAGAAGACATCCCAAAGTATTGATCTAGGCCAATTTTGGTATATGTCATGCCACCATTTCACCGCCAAATGCGATCAAATTAAAAAAAACTTTACATTTTTCACAATTTTAGGTTTCTCACTGAAATTATTTACAAACAGCTTGTGCAATTATGGCACAAATGGTTGTAAATGCTTCTCTGGAATCCCCTTTGTTCAGAAATAGCAGACATATGGCTTTGGCGTTGCTTTTTGGTAATTAGAAGGCTGCTAAATGCCACTGCGCACCACATGTGTATTATGCGCAGCAGTGAAGGGGTTAATTAGGGGAGCCTGTAGGGAGCTTGTAGGGTTTATTTTAGCTGTAGGGTTAAAGTGTAGTAGACAACCCCAAGTATTGATCTAGGCCCATTTTGGTATATTTCATGCCACCATTTCACCGCCAAATGCGATCAAATTAAAAAAAACTTTACATTTTTCACAATTTTAGGTTTCTCACTGAAAATATTTACAAACAGCTTGTGCAATTATGGCACAAATTGCTGTAAATGCTTCTCTGGGATTCCCTTTGTTCAGAAATAGCAGACATATATGGCTTTGGCGTTGCTTTCTGGTAATTAGAAGGCCACTAAATGCCGCTGCGCATCACACGTATATTATGTCTAGCAGTGAAGGGGTTAATTAGGGAGCTTGCAGGGTTAATTTTAGCTTTAGTGTAGAGCTCAGTCTCCCACCTGACACATCCCACCCCCTGATCCCTCCCAAACAGCTCCCTTCCCTCCCCCACCCCACAATTGTTCCGCCATCTTAAGTACTGGCAGAAAGTCTGCCAGTACTAAAATAAAAGTTTTTTGTGGGGGGGTTTGGGGTTTTAAAAAAATAAATAAAAATATTCTGCTGTGTAGGACCCCCCTTAGCCCCCAAACAGCTCTTTAACCCCCCTCTGCCTTATTGTGCGCCATATTGAAATAAGACCAGTACCCAGTTTGAAATAAGAGGTATTTTAATTTTATATTTTATTTTAGTAAAATATTGCTTTATTTCTGTAGTGTAGCTGCCCCCTTCAACATCCAACCCCCCACCCTCTACCAGATGCTTTAATTTTAAAATCCCACCCTCCCCAGTCCTCTCTCCCACCCTCAGATCTACAGCATATTGATGCTGTTTTTAGTGATCTCACGTGCACACGCGCGCACCTGCACACGATCCCTCCACCGATGACCACCCACCCACCTCCCTGGATGAGCTCCCACCCACCAATGATATGCAGAGAGGGCCACAGAGTGGCTCTCTCTGCATCGGATGGCTAAAAACAGTTATTGCAGGATGCCTCAATATCGAGGCATCACTGCAATAACATGAAAGCGGCTGGAAGTGATCAGGATCGCTTCCACCGCTTTCAAAGACCGCTTACAAAGACGACGTACGGGGTACGTCCTTGGTCGTTAACTGCATTTTTTGCAGAAAGTACCCCATACGTCGTTGGTCGTTAAGGGGTTAAAGAAAAAAAATTGGGTTTAAAGGGACAGTCTAGGCCAAAATAAACTTTCATGATTCAGATAGAGCATGTAATTTTAAACAATTTTCCAATTTACTTTTATCACCAATTTTGCTTTCTTAGACCTTGAAGCCCACCTCTTTCAGATTGCATTTTAACAGTTTTTCACCACTAGAGGGTGTTAGTTCACGTATTTCATATAGATAACACTGTGCTCGTGCACGAGAAGTTATCTGGGAGCAGGCACTGATTGGCTAGACTACAAGTCTGTCAAAAGAACTGAAAAAAGGGGCAGTTTGCAGAGGCTTAGATACAAGATAATCACAGAGGTTAAAAGTAAATTATTATAAATGTGTTAGTTATGCAAAACTGGGAAATGGGTAATAAAGGGATTATCTATCTTTTAAAACAATAAAAATTCTGGTGTAGACTGTCCCTTTAATCAGGACTCGGTTACTCTGAAGGCCCTCTGCTGGACACCTCTGGAAATCATTTCATTGTCTAGCAGCCTATTTATACCTGGGGTTTCCTCTGGTTGTTTGCGCTGGCTTTTGTATATTTGTGCGGAAATCAAGACCTGAAGCTTTTGACAGAATGCCAGAACCATTCTTTTGTCTGCAGTTCGTTTTTTTCTAGAGCTCTTTCCTCACTACAAAGAATTAAAATATATTATGAGTTTTTAAGTCATATAAAAACAACTTTTTCAAGCACAATTTTGTCTGGGATTTCTCCTGTAAAGGCACCATTCATTGGACTAATCAGAACAATTATTGCTCAGAATTCCTTAATGGATGTTAAAAAAAAAAAAAGAGCTATTAACCCTTTCAGTGCTAACGATGGCTCTGAGCCGTCGCAGAGTTTCCCACTCAGGTGCCAACGACGGCTCAAAGCCATCACTAGCACTCTCCCACCTTGAGGGAGATCTGGAGGCTTCCACCCGCTCCTACCCCGGCGCTCGGGCCTGCATAGTGATAGGCATCGCCGGGGCTTCATGTTATGCGCGGTGACGTCACGCGCAATGATGTGATGATGTCACCGCGCAACTTTATTTAAAATTCACAATGTTAAGTATAGGAGCAGAGGGCATGCTGCTTAGAAGCCTGTATCTCAGGCATCTAAGCAGCTACAGACCCCCATGACCCACCGTTGGAAAGGTAATCACCTAACCTTTCCAACGGTATAAGTCTTTGGGATCTGAAAAAAGAATTATTTTTTTTTAAAAAACCCAAAAAACTGCTTAGCACCCAGGTGGGAAAGTGCTTAGCCCTCAAAGGGTTAAAGGGACATGAAACCCAGATTTTTTTCTTTCATGATTCGGATAGAGTACAATTTAAAAAAAGTTTCCAATATACTTCTTTTATCAAAGTTATGTTGTTTTCTTGTTATTCTTTGTTGAAGAGATATCTAGATAGGTAGCGTGCACATGTCTGGAGCACTACATGACAGGAAAAATGGTGCTTCCATCTGGTGCTCTTTCTAATGTATAACATTGTTGCGCAACTGCTGCAGACACAAATGCTCACTCCTAAACTTTACCTTCCTGCTTTTCAACAAAGGATAACAAGAAAACAAAGAAAATGTGATAATAGAAGTAAATTGGAAAGTTGTTTAAAATGATATGTTCAATCTGAATCATGAAAGAAAAAAATTGGGTTTTATGTAACTTTAACACTGTGTCTTCTTAGTTTTAAACACCCTTTCTGCTTTTATGACGACAGAAAAGAACTTTGTGTTTTTACAGCCTTAGCCCAGATTATTCTATTACTTATTTTTTTTCCAGTGAGACCCATTAGACGCAGAGCTTCCCAGTTTTAGTCATCTCAACCATTTTTTTTACTTTTTATGCTGAAGAATCTCCTTTAGATGACGTGTTCTTCACCTGCCAGCACTAATATGTTATCTCACACCTCCTGTATCTGTTGTATCAGCTGCTGTGTCTGTTAGTCTGGGTACTTTTGTGGCTGCTCAAACGCTGACAGTTGCATTTCGTATGAAGCAAGTAACTTGCTACATGTGATCCCTGTTTTTGCAGCTATAATCAACTTAAAACTAGTGTGGATATATCTGTGTAGGGCACTGGTGAGGGTATATCCACATCCAGCCCACAAGGGGGCATCTTATGTACTGGTGCAGAAGCAGGTTTTCCTGCATAAAATAATCCCAATGTGGATATTTACTTGTCTAGCTCTGGTGTTAGTTCTTCTACAGTTTGTCCCCTGGGTCAGGTATGGATATTTTCCAGTCTGGCACTCGTGTTGGCGTTTTCTATGTTTATCTCTAGTGCAGGTAGTCATTCATTTTGCTCCATTACTGACATTGAGTGAAGAAGGTAATCCTATGTCTGTCTTAAGTAAGGGTGATTTATGTGCCATACATTCTGCGTATAACGAGGAAATATTGCAACTTATTAAAGGGGCATCTAAGTCAGGGTGAATTTGATTTAAATCACTATTCAGAAAGACTCAATTTTAAATCAATTTAAAGGAACAGTCTAGTCCAAATTAAACGTTCATAATTCATATAGGGCATGCAATTTTAGGCAACTTTCTAATTTACTTTTATCATCAAATTTGCTTTGTTCTCTTGGTGGTATTTTTGAAAAGCTAAACCTAGGTAGGCTTAAACTGATTTCTAAATCGTTGAAAACTGCCTCTTAGCTCAGAGCATTTTGAAAGTTTTTCACAGTTAGACAGTGTTAGTTCATGTGTTTCATATAGATAAACATTGTGCTCACTCCCGAGGAGGTATTTAGGAGTCTGCACTGATTGGCTAACAATTATGTCTGTCAAAAGCAGTGAGATAAGGGAGCAGTCTGCAGAGGCTTTGATACAAGGTAATCACAGAGGTAAAAAACATATATTAATATAACTGTGTTGGTTATGCAAAACTGAGGAATGGGGAATGAAGGAATTATCTATCTTTTTAAACCATACAAATTTTGGTGTATACTGTCGTTTTAAAACATGGTTTTCTACAAAATAACTTTTCAGACTATCTTTCCAGTAATATCAGACAATTTGGTTATATATTATTTGAGATACATAGATAGATCACTAAAATGAATGAAATTATTAGTAGGTGAACTATCTCCAGTTTAATAAGTTCATAGTTGATCAACTTTTCAGCTGTACTTTATTAGAAGGAGAAAAATAATGATTTCCTTAATTAGAACAAATTAGTTTTATTTAAAGTGATGGTAAATCCTACAGTTTTTGAAAAGCTAGGATTTACCAGTGCTACAAATAAAGGGGGCTTATAGTCATGAAGTATAAATAACTCAAGTTCCTTTATTTGCTTGTAGCATATGCCACGCTGAGCACCTCAGACCGCCCCAACAATATTTTAACAATGAGGTGATGTTAGCCATACAGTATAATGGCAATTGGCCTGCATGACTATTGGCTAAAAGGTGGAAACGTCACCTTATTTAAAAAAAAAAAAATAGCGTTTTGCTGTGGGCTGCCTGAGGTGCTCAGTGCAGCATAAGCTGCAGGCAAATAAAGGAACTTTCAGCATTGTTTTTTATAGTTCATGACAGAAAGTCCCTTTTATTTGTAGTATGGTTGGTAAAACGCTAGGATTTACCATCACTTTAACTAAAGAAAATAACCATTACCTTAGTAATAACAATTTAAATAGTTTTAATTAACTAATACAATAACCATTATATTTTATTTTTAATGATTGCCCCTCCCTCCTCACACTTAGGTCCTTGTGCAGATCTATTCCACTCCAAACAATCTTCGATTCAGTGAGCTTCTTGAAGCCTAGTATGGGTTGATTCTGTGCACATAGATTTGCAGGGGAGCAATAGCTTTAAAGGGAAAGTCAAAACTAAACTCCCATGATTCAGATAGAACATGCCGTTTTAAACAACTTTACAATTTGCTTCTCTTATCTAATGTGCTTTGTTGGCTTGGTTGTCAATGTTGAAAAGCATGCACAGGTAGGCTCAGGAGCAATCCAGCACCGTGAGCTAGCTGCTTGTCTTTGGTTCTTCAGCTAGCTTAGAGTAGAGCATTTCCATAAAAAGGAAACAATGGCACTACTCAGAAATTTTGAAAACGTTCCCCATTTAAAGAATATATATGTATTCAATATATTACTAGTGGTTTGTAGGGATTGGTGCTTGTACTGGTTATAATCTAAACAATAAATCAGTGAAGAACTGATAGCAAGGTACAAATATAGCACTAAAATGCAACAAAACCCTAAAAATATAGCATAAGCTACCTCAATAAAAGTGCAACCCAAAAACACTTCTCTTAATCGATAATAAAAAACAACAGATTTGAGGAGCGCTAAAAAAGCAGCTAAAGAGATCAAAGTGAGACCTTGTGAAATAATCTAAATAAGAATGTGCTAGTGAAATATTCAATATTTAATATTTATTAAAAACAATGTAAATATCTAATACCACCGGTGGTAAAATAACAATCTATTCTTACAATAACATAAAACAAAGTTATGACCCCTGTTAAAACAATTAAAATGACCATATATTTCTGTTAATAGGAGCTCACAAATGTGGCTGTTTACTCCGTTAAAGTTAAAAAATGTCCATCAACCACAGTCTCATGGAACAATCCTTTGTTTATATAAAATAAGGAGGTATTGAAAAGTAGGAGAACAGTCAGCTGTATTTCAAAGGTTACTCCACACGGAACGGTATTTATACTCAGATCAATAGTACTTAGATAAGTGATAATTCCCAGAATACGAAACCTGTAAGATTTCTCCGCTATTAAAAGAAGTTGTAGCTTACCAGGGGTCTCCGGCTCTTACACTCTTTTACCTTTTACGTTCAGGCTTAGCGTCTTTTGGATACGATATCCTCCGAGATTCAGCTGTTCTCCCCTCTAGGTAGCTAGTTCCGGTCGGGTAGTGAGGTCACAGGACTTGACCTGGCCAATGGTGATAGCGGATTGCTGGGAAAAATAATTCCGTTCAATCTGAGTACAAACAGTCTTTTGCAACAAATAGTTACAATTTAATTAATGGTTACTTGTAAATTGTTTCCGCCAGAAATGAAAGTGAACCTTTGTTAAGAAAAGATAATCAGAGCGCTCTGAAATTCAAATTTACAAACAGCTTATCATCTTCATAACATCTACGCGTTTCAGCTTTGGATAGCCTTTTTCAAAAAAGCTGAAGCTTTTCGGGTGATCCGCTTGACATTTTTCTTGTACTACTTGGTTCATTTTCTGCGACATCACCACCGTTTTCCATAAGATAAAGCATTTCCGCAACTTTGTCTGTGACTGCTTTCTTAACCGTCTCTTCTGTAAACTTAAGGTGTTTGTGCCTGGGGTCTAGAAATGAAGCAATGAGCGCCACATTATGCGCTTTTCCTCTGTCAGAGTAAATCATAGATATTGATACCTCAGACTCTCCGCACAAAGCAGTTGTAGCACATTTCAAGGAGCTTAACACTGGCAGTAGCTCTTCGATAGCCACCCAACTGTCGTCAGCCAGGTCAAGTGTGCCGGGCATCTGTAAACTTTGTGTACACCCTGTCAGACAGGACTGAGACAACTGCCTCTCTCTGTTCCAGTAAGTGCTCAAACATGTTGAAGATTGAATTCCATCAGGTACGGCAGTACTGTACGAGGTGGTGCTCAGGCAGAGATTGTTGTTTTTGTTTCATCTTCAGCGCCTGAGTAGCTGTTGTGCTGTGATGAAAATGTGATACAAGACGACTGGCCGCACCCACTACATGCTGTATGACACCAAGTTTAATGCCATCGTTGACAGCGAGCTGCAGAGTGTGCGCAAAGCACGGATTTGACTCCCATTCTAATGCCGAGTTTGCTAAGACGATATTGCTTGCGTTGTCGTGAACACAAGCAGTGATTTTGCCCCGCAAATCCCAATGGTCTACCACAGTGTTCAACACATTTGCGAGATTCTCTGCTGTATGCCTCTCTGGCATGGCACGGGTCTGTAGGACCACGCTTTTCATTTCCCAGTCTTTTATTAAATGACAAGTTATGGTAACGTAAGACTCGGTAGTTAGTGGCTTAACATGGAATTCGTGGATTTATTGTATTGCAATTGCACACCACAAATGTTGCACTTAACTGTCTTTTCATGTAGTTTTTCAAAATATGTCCAAGCAGGACTTTTTGTTGAAGATGCCATTTTTTGCAAAAATTGTTTCGTCTACTACGAGTACAAAATAACACGTCATCATAATTGCCGCCAAGTGAGACAATCCGCAATCGGTAGTAGGCTTAGGGTAAGGCTACGGGCTGGTGGGCTGGTAGGCTGGCAATGGGCTGTTTTTGATTATCAAAATATAGCAAAATTTATTTATAAAATCAGTAATCGACTAATGCCGTACTAGTCGAACAATGAGAGACCGATCGACTAATCGATTAGTCGACTACTCTTAACTCAGCCCTAGTAGAGCATGACGTTGTGAATGGATTAATGGAATTAATTTATCCAAAAAAAATCAAACATTACAGACATGAATATACAGTCTCATGCTATATAATTAAAATTAATTCTTAGTTCAGGATGAATAACCTTTATATTATAATGCATTTTAAATAGAAACTATCTTTCGATTGATCTTTGATTAAAAAGCACGTGATTTAAAAACAAAATCCTGTTTAAATAAAAAAAAATCAATCATTGGTTTTTATCCACCCTGGTCTAAATTGATTGATTCAGGCAGATCATGAACTTTTAAACAACTTTTAAATTTACTTCTTTTATCAATTTTTTTTTTGTTTAAATCTTTTTTTATTGAGGGAATGTACAATTTCCAGGACAAAAAAAAAACAGTTTGCCTCAGCAGGCACATGACACATAGCATCTGACAAGATAAGTATCAAGAACATAAACAAATACATAAGAACGAATGTAGGGAAAAATCTCTTATCAGAACATTCACAGAGTATTCCCAAGTTGAGATATAAAACAGATGCACAACAGTTGAAGAGCAAACTCAGAATCACCCTCTTTTCCCTCAAAGATAGCTGGGGCCACTTTTGGACCTCTATAAATTAAATGTACTACTCAGAGGGCTTTTGGATAGTATAGGCCAAATCGGGGCCTACACTGACATACTCCTTCCTATGACAACTAGGACCACGGGAAGGTCCAAGAACTTAGGGGCAAAATTGAAGATAAAAAAAACTAAAGGTTGAAGTCTCAAGAAGGTTTGCAATCTAGCAAAAAATATGAGGTAAACTGGGCTACAGAACTCTGCAGTCACTTGGGGGTGATTAAATAATTATAGCACCATAGCGGGTAGGTAGTGGAAAATTGCTAAATAAGTCTAGTCGGAGGCTAATAATCTTAACAAGCCTGGCTATATCATGCCAGCAAAGAAATAGGTGGTCCCCCCACGGTTAGCCATATATACTAAATTTGCCGTTCAAAGTTACCTATACCTCTGTTAACTTTCAGTAAAGCACCTCTATAACAGCTGCATCAGTGCACCCCCAAGACCTCACCTTACAAATTACCTGAGAAACATATATGTTGGACGCTCCAGAATTTCTGAACCTTAGACAACCCACCAATAGTTCTAACCTATATGTTGGAAATATAAGTGAGCTAACAGTTATACGAAACCTGTAGTAATAAGCAGTCAATAAACATTAAACACAGAATGACATTCATAATAAAGCTTAACATCCGAAGAGCCAATTTTTACACTTATATAGGTACAAACTCTGGCAATGACTCTACGAACAGGGCAGAGACTGCACAACTCTGCCAAAAGGGAGCATAGAGGATAAGCTAGTTATCCCTTTACTACACAATTGGTAGGGGGGGGGGGGGGAGGAAGGGAGATGGAAGGGGTTAAGAAAAAAAAGAAAGAAAGAAAAAAAAAAGGGGGGGTAAAGAAGGGGGAAGAGAGGGGAGTAAAGAAGGGGGGAAGGGGGAGAGAGAGAAGGGGGGAGAGGGGGGGAGGAGGGTGGGGGAGGAGGAAGAGGGGGGGAGGAGGGGGGGGAGGAAGAGGGGGGGAGGAGGGGGGAGAAGAGGGGGGGGAGGAGGGGGGAGAGGAGGGTGGGGGAGGAGGAGGGGGGAGGAGGAGGAGGGAAAAAAAAAAAGGGGGAGAGGAGGGGGAGAGGGGGAAGAGATGGGGGGAAGGGGGGAAAGGGGAGAGAGATGGAGGGGAGAGGGGAGAGAGGGATGGGGGGAAGGGGGAGAGGGGGGGGGGGGAGGGGACGGGGAGAGGAGGGGAGAGGGGGAGAGAGGGGGGCAGATCTAAGACTGGTAATTGGAGTCCCATTCTTTGTACAGGCCATGTTACCCAAGTATTATTTTGATGGAACCACTCTCTTCCCCAGCATCACACACTCTCAGGAGGGGGCTAACAGGATTAACTAGTTTAGTTAACTAGTCTGTTATGCATTGGAACCAAGCAGCAGAAACCCCAGTGAAAGAACATATTTGCAGCACAGAATGTCACTGAGGTGTGTATTATATGGACATCTATCTTATCTTTAAATTACACAAAAGATCTCCCTAGTATAGTCTCAGGCAATGTTGCCATCATAAAGTAGGAGAGAGGAGCATTAAGAGTCACTGCATATGTTAAGCAAGGGTATATTTTTATCGCTAGGGCATCTGTGCGAAGTCTCAGAGATGACATGTAAGCTCAGCCCACGCCAGTTTTCCTGCAAGTACAGTTCTGCTGATACATAGCCCCACAATGACTCCAAAGATCGTGGGGAACTTGCACGTAAGTTAGTGTAAAGGGACAAATGTTCAACGGAGCATCGGGATAGTGGGGGACAAGGGGCCTCCTGTCAGAACCATACGACGTTGGAGTAGCAAGTTTCTGGCCACACATACTCACGGGCCCATCGCTCAGCTCTCTGAGAGCCTCACCGTCAATGCCTCCCGCGATTTCCGCACCTTGCTGACAGGCAGGAACTCCCCTCTGCTCCTGAGTATCGATCGGGTCTCCTCGGTCAGAGGTATATAATAGCTGATCGCTGCAGGCGGGAGCTAGGGGAGCGTCTAGGTGGGCGGCCGTTTCCAATAAGAAATGACAGGCAGAAGTTCCCGGGGCAACAGCTTCACTCTTTGCTATTAGGTTCTCTTCTTCAGTAAGGCTAACGGCATCCCGCCTCACACCTAGAGGTTGGCTGAGTTGAATAAGCCTGTCTAGTCGGCTCATTAGCTTGTTATCGTAGTAGTCAAAGAGGGCCCATACAGTCATGTGGTGTTCCTCCATGATCATCGCAGCTTCCAGTTAGGCCTCAGTTAGCAATTCTGACCGCATACAGCAAAGCACATCAAGCACCTACTCCAAACTGATCAGCAGGCTCTATGACAGGGGATAAAGTATAGTTTCTGTCATTTAGGAGGCATTAAGCCTAAATTAGTCCCCCACATTCAATGATAAAGTCGGGAGCTATCATATCATGCGTCTTGTCCCTTTGGCGGTTAGCTCCGCCCCCCCTTCTTTTATCAATTTTGCTTTGTTCTTTTGGTATACTTTGTTAAAGGGTAGGCTCAGGAGCAGCAGTGGACAAGCGGGAGCTAGATGAACACATTTGGTGAGCAGGTGACAAAAGACATATATGTCTAGCTGCCAGTCAGAAGCTAGCTTTCAGTTGTGAATTGCTACGCCAGGGTCTCCCTAGGCGGGCTCTTCAGCAAAGGATAACAAGAGAACAAAGCTAATGTCATAATAGACATTGGAAAGTTGTTTAAAATTGCATGTTATGTCTGATTCATGAAAGTTTGCCTTTGACTTTAGTGTCCCATTTAAAGGGACATTAAACACTAAATAAATGCTAGATATAATGAAACATTCAAAGAAAAGATCATTCTGAGAAAACATGTAGTTGTATTTTAAAGTTTTAGCTGTTTGGTGACAAAATAAGTGTAAAGTTTTAGTGTCTATAAACCAATGTGAGCTACTATGTTACCTAAGGTTACTTTCTCTGCTGTGGCCAATTAGGAACAGTTATACATGGGTCACTAGAGAGTGTGCTGCCAATGGTTGTGTTCTGCACTTCCATTTCTAACAGTAGCTGAAAGCTCAACATTTCAAAATAGAATTACAGGAAAAGGGGACAAAATAAATAATGAAAGTATATTACCACGTTTTTTATATATATGATTTATAATTTTATATTACCATCTCAAAGTGTTTAATATCCCTTCAATATTGTAATAGAATGTAAGTTTTTGTAGTCTGTTTGCTGTCTGGTTGATTCAATGTAATGACGCATAGTTTTGAAGATTTTAGCATGGGCTTTTTAAACATACTTTCAGACAGCCTGTTTTTTTTTTTTTAAGGAACATTCCGGTCAAAATTGAAATGCACAAAGATAAATTACATCTTTAAATAGAAACATATTTGCAATAAACATGTATTGGCAAAAACGCTTCTTGTAAAAGTTATCACTGCTTTAGTGTTAACATTTTTCTCTGCACATGAAGCATAGCTAGATATTCTCTGCACCAGCATTTTAAATACTGCAGCTGCTCAGAGCGTCAGTGGGGCTTGTATCATGTCAGATATTAACAAATTGAGGCAAGCAACTTAAACTCTCTGTGCAATTGCTGTGTTTAAAATGCTGGTGCACGCTGCATACTTAAATACACTTTAAACAGCTATAGCTTTTATTAGAAGCATTTGTGCTAATACATGTATATTTATAAAATGCTGCTATTCAAAACAGAAATGCATCTATGTGGTTTCCAATATTGGCTGGAATGTCCCTTTAAGTGTAAAGTTAAATAAATTATTTCCATCACCAGTGTTTTGTTTGCTTTATTATATAATTATCATAATTCTATTGAGCTGCATATATGTTTTGGTGTTTTCATGACTTATTTCATGATAGCTGTGCTTTCATTTTAAACTGAATAACAAAGACATCTTATAGGCAAGTGTAGGGTGTGGGGAGCGCTAAACTAGCTGTGAGTGTGGACTATATTAAAGATCTATTTTGTTATTTGATCTACTGTATATCCTTTGTAAAACAATAAAATTGTAAACTTATTATTACAATATTATTATAATATTATAGGGAAGTTTTCTCTTTCTAACACGCATCCCCTCTCTAGTACCTTATATACAGATACATAATATTATTATTCTGTAATAGTAAGTTTACAATTTTATTGTTTTACAAAGGATATACAGTAGATCTAATAACAAAATAGATCTTTAATATAGTCCACACTCACAGCTAGTTTAGCGCTCCCCACACTTGCCTATACAGTAATACATTACAACCGGTATTGGGAGGACACCGGTATTGGGGAAGCCCACGTGAGTCTTAACAGGTCAGGCATAGTATAACCACACACCTTTTCTCCTAACAAAGACATCTTATCCATACACCTGGTCTTCCTTATATACGTTCAATAAGTATTGCGCATTCAATATGTGCTTCTTTGAGTGGGAAGATTTTGTCCCCCTAGCTGTACATTTATATGTTATTGCAAGAATATAAGTTAAATCATTTTCTTCACTCAATCCACTGTGATTCTAATTCTCTCATATAAGTAGCAAATCATTATTATAACATAGAGACATAAAACAAGTTGAGATAGAGACAAAATATAATATGTACATTAATTACTTTTCCTGCAAATTTATACTGCAGTGCCTTGCCATTAACCCTTTCTTTTAAGTTTCTGAATTATACAGCTCTAACTCCCCCCACACAATTTCTTTTATGGTTGTAGCTATATCCATTGTTGATTTGGTAAAATGCACAAATAAATAGGGATTATCTGCTGGAGCTTGCCTAGAAGCTGTGAACTCAGGTGAAATACAAAGCCTGTGTCTAAACACTGATAAGGGGGTGGAGTAGACTGCTCCAGACAGCATGGCTATTTTAAGTATTTTTGCTTATTTTTTAAAATTATTTTAAAATACTTCCAAACAATTTTTAAACAATTTTGTATGCACACTATTTTTACTTAATTAGCCCTTTTAAGATATGCACAGATCTCAACCTGTTTTATGGCACTTGTGTGGGTAACTGGTGAAAATCTGTGGTCAGAATTTCAACCTCAGCAACATTACTGTGGTGATTTCAAGTTGGGTGAGTGGCAAACGTTTGGCTAGGGTTAGGGTTGTAGCTTGGAATAGGGTTAAACACTTAGATGTCTGAGAGGGCTACAGTGCATTACAAAGTATGCAGAGTTCAACACGAGTTTGCACTTTCAGCTCCATTGTACATATATTTGTATTGTGGAAAACACATTAAAGGGATAGTAAACCCCAACATTTTCTTTTATGGTTCAGTTAGAAAATACAATTTTAAACAACTTTCCAATTTAATTCTATTATAAAATTTTCTTCATTATCTTGTTATCCATTGCTGAAGGGACAGCATTGCACTACTGACAGGAAGCTGAAAATATCTTTTTAGCCAATCACAAGAGACAAATGTGTGCAGGCACCAATTAGAAGCAGCTCCCACTATTGCATGATATGTGCGTATTTATTTTTTAACAAGGGATACGAAGAGAACGAAGCACATTTGAAAATAGAAGTGAATTTAAAAGTGTCTTATAATGACTTGCTCTATCTGAATCAGGCAAGTTGAAATTTGACTTTCCTATCCCTTTAAGCAGCCGCATAATATCATTCAACGTATTTTTGCCCCAATGATACCTCTGTTGCCATAACACAGTTATCTAAATTGGTCAGCATTCGTGTAAGGATACAATCTGTGAAGCCAAAAATGCACTATTTAGATAGATAGATAGATAGATAGATAGATAGATAGATAGATAGATAGATATATGGCTGGGAATTTCCAGTACTCCCTGATGAGAAAAAAATACAGTTGATGAGTAGAATTTTTTTCCCTTTCTGTAATAGTGATATTTCTCCAACATTGGTGTGTCCGGTCCACGGCGTCATCCATAACTTGTGGGAATATTCTCTTCCCCAACAGGAAATGGCAAAGAGCACAGCAAAAGCTGTCCATATAGTCCCTCCTAGGCTCCGCCCACCCCAGTCATTCTCTTTGCCGCTGAACAAGCAGCATCTCCACGGAGATGGTGAAGAGTATGTGGTGTTTAGTTGTAGTTTTTTATTCTACTATCAAGAGTTTGTTATTTTAAAATAGTGCTGGTATGTACTATTTACTCTGAAACAGAAAAGGATGAAGAGTTCTGTTTGTGAGACGAGTATGATTTTAGCAGCAGTAACTAAAATAGTTTTCTGTTCCCACACAGGACTGTTGAGATGAGATAACTTCAGTTGGGGGGAACAGTTGGCAGACTTTTCTGCTTAAGGTATGACTAGCCATATTTCTAACAAGACTGTGTAATGCTGGAAGGCTGTCATTTTCCCCTCATGGGGACCGGTAAGCCATTTTCTTAGTCTCAAACAGAATAAAGGACTTAATATGGGCTATAAAACTGGTAGACACTTTTATGGGCTAGATCGATTGCTTTATTTGGGCATTTTATACAGTTTGATGTTGAAATTCACACTTTATATCTTTGGGGAACGTTTTTTTACGTCAGGCACTGGTTTAGACACCTTCCCAGTCAGGAAGGGCCTTCTCTGTAGTAGGCAGAGCCTCATTTTCGTGCCATTACTGCACAGTTACTTTTGAGAGCAGTACATGCAGCTGCATGTGTGTGGGTCTGGAAGTAGTTGAAAAAGTTCCTAGAAGGCTTCATTTGGTATCGTATACCCCCCTGGGTTTGGTAAAGTCGCAGCAAAGGCTGGAGCTGGGACTGTAGAGGGGTTAAAACTGTAAACGGCTCCAGTTTCCTCATTTTAAGGGTTAAAGGTCTGAAATTTGGGGTGCAATGCTTTAAAATTGAACAATTCCTTCATAGTTTTTCACATATTCAGTAAAAAAGTGTGCCCTGTTTAAAATTTAAAGAGACAGTAACGGTTTTGTTTTAAAACGGTTTTTGTACTTTATTGACAAGTTTAAGCCTGTTTAACATGTCTGTGCCTTCAGATAGACTATGTTCTGTATGTATGGAAGCCAATGTGTCTCCCCCTTCAAATATGTGTGATAATTGTGCCATAGCGTCCAAACAAAGTAAGGACAGTACTGCCACAGATAGTAAAGTTGCCCAAGATGATTCATCAGATGAAGGGAGTAGACATAGTTCTACATCATCTCCTTCTGTGTCTACACCAGTTTTGCCCACGCAGGAGACCCCTAGTACTTCTAGCGCGCCAATGCTTGTTACTATGCAACAATTGCCTGCATTTCAGAGAAAGCGCGATTGCTCTGTTTTAAACACTGTAGAGCAGGAGGGCGCTGATGATAATTGCTCTGTCATACCCTCACACCAATCTGAAGTGGCCATGAGGGAGGTTTTGTCAGATGGGGAAATTTCTGATTCAGGTAGAATTTCTCAACAGGCAGAGCCTGATGTTGTGACATTTAAATTTAAATTAGAGCATCTCTGCGCACTGCTTAAGGAGATGCTATCTACTCTGGATGATTGTGACAACCTGGTCAATCCAGAAAAATTGTGCAAGGTTCTGGTTCGAGGAACTAGAAAAGTCGCTCAGTTCCTAGAGGTTCCGGTGCACCCCGACGCTTTTCCTATACCCAAGCGGGTGGCGGACATAGTGAATAAGGAGTGGGAGAAGCCCGGCATACCTTTTGTCCCCCCTCCTATATTTAAGAAATTATTTCCTATGGTCGACCCCAGAAAGGACTTATGGCAGACAGTCCCTAAGGTCGAGGGGGCAGTTTCTACACTAGCCAAGCGCACTACTATTCCTATCGAGGATAATTGTGCTTTCAAAGATCCTATGGATAAAAAATTGGAGGGTTTGC
Source organism: Bombina bombina (assembly GCF_027579735.1). Taxonomy (NCBI): domain Eukaryota; kingdom Metazoa; phylum Chordata; class Amphibia; order Anura; family Bombinatoridae; genus Bombina; species Bombina bombina. The sequence continues at coordinate 779,382,532 of NC_069502.1, read as the reverse complement.
TTAAAAAGATTTTTGTACAGCAAGGTTACCTCCTGCAACCTATTTCGTGCATTATTCCTGTCACTACAGCAGCGTGGTTCTGGTTCGAGGAACTAGAAAAGTCGCTCAGTAGAGAGACTCCGTATGAGGAGGTTATGGACAGAATTCACGCACTTAAGTTAGCTAATTCCTTTATTTTAGATGCCGCTTTGCAGTTAGCTAGATTAGCGGCGAAAAATTCAGGGTTTGCAATTGTGGCGCGCAGAGCGCTCTGGCTAAAGTCTTGGTCAGCGGATGTATCTTCCAAGACAAAATTGCTTAATATCCCTTTCAAGGGTAAAACCCTTTTTGGGCCAGAATTGAAAGAGATTATCTCAGACATCACTGGGGGTAAGGGCCATGCCCTCCCACAAGATAGGCCTTTCAAGGCCAAGAATAAGTCTAATTTTCGTTCCTTTCGCAATTTCAGGAACGGACCGGCCTCCAACTCTGCAGCCTCTAGACAAGAGGGTAATGCTTCGCAAACCAAACCAGCTTGGAAACCGATGCAAGGCTGGAACAAGGGTAAGCAAGCCAAGAAGCCTGCTGCTGCTACCAAAACAGCATGAAAGAGTAGCCCCCGATCTGGGACCGGATCTAGTAGGGGGCAGACTCTCTCTCTTCGCTCAGGCTTGGGCAAGAGATGTTCAGGATCCCTGGGCACTAGAAATAGTTTCTCAGGGTTATCTTCTGGAATTCAAGGAACTACCCCCAAGGGGAAGGTTCCACATGTCTCACTTATCTTCAAACCAAATAAAGAGACAGGCATTCTTACATTGTGTAGAAGACCTGTTAAAAATGGGAGTGATACACCCAGTTCCAACTGTGGAACAAGGACTGGGGTTTTACTCAAATCTGTTTGTAGTTCCCAAAAAAGAGGGAACCTTCAGACCAATTCTGGATTTAAAGATTCTAAACAAATTTCTCAGAGTGCCATCGTTCAAAATGGAAACTATTCGAACGATTTTACCTACAATCCAGGAGGGTCAATTTATGACTACCGTGGATCTAAAGGATGCGTATCTACATATTCCTATCCACAAAGATCATCATCAGTTCCTAAGGTTCGCCTTTCTGGACAAACATTACCAGTTTGTGGCTCTCCCATTCGGGCTAGCCACTGCTCCAAGGATTTTCACAAAGGTGCTCGGGTCCCTTCTAGCGGTTCTAAGACCAAGGGGCATTGCAGTGGCACCTTACTTGGACGACATCCTAATTCAAGCGTCGTCTCTTTCCAAAGCAAAGGCTCACACAGACATCGTTCTGGCCTTTATCAGATCTCACGGGTGGAAGGTGAACATAGAAAAAAGTTCCCTGTCTCCGTCGACAAGAGTTCCTTTCTTGGGGACAATAATATATTCTTTAGAAATGAAGATTTCTTTCATGTAATTAGCAAGAGTCCATGAGCTAGTGACGTATGGGATATACATTCCTACCAGGAGGGGCAAAGTTTCCCAAACCTCAAAATGCCTATAAATACACCCCTCACCACACCCACAATTCAGTTTTACAAACTTTGCCTCCGATGGAGGTGGTGAAGTAAGTTTGTGCTAGATTCTACGTTGATATGCGCTCCGCAGCAAGTTGGAGCCCGGTTTTCCTCTCAGCGTGCAGTGAATGTCAGAGGGATGTGAGGAGAGTATTGTCTATTTGAATGCAGTGATCTCCTTCTACGGGGTCTATTTCATAGGTTCTCTGTTATCGGTCGTAGAGATTCATCTCTTACCTCCCTTTTCAGATCGACGATATACTCTTATATATACCATTACCTCTGCTGATTCTCGTTTCAGTACTGGTTTGGCTTTCTACAAACATGTAGATGAGTGTCCTGGGGTAAGTAAATCTTATTTTCTGTGACACTCTAAGCCAGTGCTTTCCAAACTGTGTGTCGGGACACACTAGTGTGTCGGCAGCAGTGTGTAGGTGTGTCCCTGCTTCAGCACAATTTTTTTTTACATTTAAAAAAGAAAATAGGGGGGGGGGGGTTTCTGGCTTTCTGCCTGCCTGCTACGCATATCACATGGTTGACACGTGATTGATACCTAGGGGGGTCACAGATCATCTTAACCTATTGGCGCAGCTCAGTGGGGACTGAAACTATTCCCATTGGCGGCACATTGGCTCCTGACTGCACGTGTAGTCTCCTTAATTGGCTCGTGACTGCATGTGTAGTCAGTGAGTGGGACAGCAGTGTGTTTGCAGCGCGGGAAGTAGTCAATCGGACTCACCGAGCTCTGAGGGCGGCAGCTTAAACGCTGAGCAGAAGTCTGGGGGGTTTTTTTGCAACTAGCTCCCAGTAGTGCATTGCTGCTCCTGCTCTTGATATATGGATAGGAAATGGAAGCTTTAAAATGCTTGATGATGAAATGCGAGTGTCTTTATCTAATATTCCACCAAATATTCAGAAATTGTGTTCATCCCATCAACCTCATACATCCCATTAAAAGAGTAAGTAGCTATTGGTGTTAAAACTTTTTTTTAATTCTTGCACATACTTACATACTGTTACTTGTAAATACATTTCGTTATTATATAATTTATGTATGTGTCGTATCTCTTAAAACAGGTTCGTTTAACCTCCTTTTTGATAATACAACTGAATTATTGTGTCGCAAAATGATGTAGGGCTAAAAAGTGTGTCGCCAACATGAAAAGTTTGGAAACCTCTGCTCTAAGCTATGGTTGGGCACTTTGTTTATAAAGTTCTAAATATATGTATTCAAACATTTATTTGCCTTGACTCAGAATGTTCAACTTTCCTTATTTTTCAGACAGTCAGTTTCATATTTGGGATAATGCATTTGATTTAATCATTTTTTCTTACCTTCAAAAATTTGACTATTTTCCCTGTGGGCTGTTAGGCTCGCGGGGGCTGAAAATGCTTCATTTTATTGCGTCATTCTTGGCGCGGACTTTTTTGGCGCAAAAATTCTTTTCCGTTTCCGGCGTCATACGTGTCGCCGGAGGTTGCGTCATTTTTTGACGTTATTTTGCGCCAAAAATGTCGGCGTTCCGGATGTGGCGTCATTTTTGGCGCCAAAAAGCATTTAGGCGCCAAATAATGTGGGCGTCTTATTTGGCGCTAAAAATATAGGCGTCGCTTTTGTCTCTACATTATTTCAGTCTCATTTTTCATTGCTTCTGGTTGCTAGAAGCTTGTTCTTTGGCATTTTTTCCCATTCCTGAAACTGTCATTTAAGGAATTTGATCAATTTTGCTTTATATGTTGTTGTTTTTTCTCTTACATATTGCAAGATGTCTCACGTTGCATCTGAGTCAGAAGATACTACAGGAAAATCGCTGTCTAGTGCTGGATCTACCAAAGCTAAGTGTATCTGCTGTAAACTTTTGGTAGCTATTCCTCCAGCTGTTGTTTGTATTGATTGTCATGACAAACTTGTTAAAGCAGATAATATTTCCTTTAGTAAAGTACCATTGCCTGTTGCAGTTCCTTCAACATCTAAGGTGCAGAATGTTCCTGATAACATAAGAGATTTTGTTTCTGAATCCATAAAGAAGGCTATGTCTGTTATTTCTCCTTCTAGTAAACGTAAAAAATCTTTTAAAACTTCTCTCCCTACAGATGAATTTTTAAATGAACATCATCATTCTGATTCTGATGACTCTTCTGGTTCAGAGGATTCTGTCTCAGAGGTTGATGCTGATAAATCTTCATATTTATTTAAAATGGAATTTATTCGTTCTTTACTTAAAGAAGTTCTAATTGCTTTAGAAATAGAGGATTCTGGTCCTCTTGATACTAATTCTAAACGTTTGGATAAGGTATTTAAATCTCCTGTGGTTATTCCAGAAGTTTTTCCTGTTCCTAATGCTATTTCTGCAGTAATTTCCAAAGAATGGGATAAATTGGGTAATTCATTTACTCCTTCTAAACGTTTTAAGCAATTATATCCTGTGCCGTCTGACAGATTAGAATTTTGGGACAAAATCCCTAAAGTTGATGGGGCTATTTCTACCCTTGCTGAATTATCTGCTCTTTCTTGTGAGTCTCCTTTTCTGTTTTTTCATCAGGATAAGGCGGTGTTGCGAACTTCTTTTGAATTTTTACCTAAAGTTGTGAATTCCAACAACATTAGTAGAGAAATTGTGGTTCCTTCATTATGTCCTAATCCTAAGAATTCTAAGGAGAAATCGTTGCATTCTTTGGATGTTGTTAGAGCTTTGAAATATTATGTTGAAGCTACTAAATCTTTCAGAAAGACTTCTAGTCTATTTGTTATCTTTTCCGGTTCTAGAAAAGGCCAGAAAGCTTCTGCCATTTCTTTAGCATCTTGGTTGAAATCTTTAATTCATCTTGCCTATGTTGAGTCGGGTAAAACTCCGCCTCAGAGAATTACAGCTCATTCTACTAGGTCAGTTTCTACTTCCTGGGAGTTTAGGAATGAAGCTTCGGTTGATCAGATTTGCAAAGCAGCAACTTGGTCCTCTTTGCATACTTTTACTAAATTCTACCATTTTGATGTATTTTCTTCTTCTGAAGCAGTTTTTGGTAGAAAAGTACTTCAGGCAGCGGTTTCAGTTTGAATCTTCTGCTTATGTTTTTCGTTAAACTTTATTTTGGGTGTGGATTATTTTCAGCAGGAATTGGCTGTCTTTATTTTTATCCCTCCCTCTCTAGTGACTCTTGTGTGGAAAGATCCACATCTTGGGTAATCATTATCCCATACGTCACTAGCTCATGGACTCTTGCTAATTACATGAAAGAAAACATAATTTATGTAAGAACTTACCTGATAAATTCATTTCTTTCATATTAGCAAGAGTCCATGAGGCCCGCCCTTTTTTTGTGGTGGTTATGATTTTGTATAAAGCACAATTATTCCAATTCCTTATTTTATATGCTTTCGCACTTTTTTTATCACCCCACTTCTTGGCTATTCGTTAAACTGAATTGTGGGTGTGGTGAGGGGTGTATTTATAGGCATTTTGAGGTTTGGGAAACTTTGCCCCTCCTGGTAGGAATGTATATCCCATACGTCACTAGCTCATGGACTCTTGCTAATATGAAAGAAATGAATTTATCAGGTAAGTTCTTACATAAATTATGTTTTTCCTGACAGATGTCAGAAAGTCAAAACTTCTAAACGCTTGTCAAGTTCTTCACTCTGTTCCACGACCTTCCATAGCTCAGTGCATGGAAGTAGTAGGGTTGATGGTTGCAGCAATGGACATAATTCCTTTTGCGCGAATTCATCTAAGACCATTACAACTGTGCATGCTGAAATAGTGGAATGGGGACTATACACACTTGTCTCCAGTGATTCAAGTAGATCAGAAGACCAGAGACTCACTCAGTTGGTGGCTAACCCAGGATCACCTGTCCCAGGGAACGAGCTTCCGCAAACCAGAGTGGGTCATTGTCACGACCGACGCCAGTCTAGTGGGCTGGGGCGCGGTCTGGGACTCCCTGAAAGCTCAGGGTCTATGGTCTCGGGAAGAGTCTCTTCTCCCGATAAACATTCTGGAACTGAGAGCGATATTCAATACTCTCAGGGCTTGGCCTCAACTAGCAAAGGCCAGATTCATAAGATTCCAATCAGACAACATGACGACTGTTGCTTACATCAACCATCAGGGGGGAACAAGGAGTTCCCTGGCGATGAGAGAAGTGACCAAAATCATAAGATGGGCGGAGGATCACTCCTGCCACCTATCTGCGATCCACATCCCAGGAGTGGAAAACTGGGAGGCGGATTACCTGAGTCGTCAGACATTCCATCCAGGGGAGTGGGAACTCCACCCGGAGATTTTTGCCCAGTTGACCCAATTATGGGGCATTCCAGACATGGATCTGATGGCGTCTCGTCAGAACTTCAAGGTTCCTTGCTACGGGTCCAGATCCAGGGATCCCAAGGCGACTCTAGTGGATGCATTAGTAGCACCTTGGACCTTCAACCTAGCTTATGTGTTTCCACCGTTTCCTCTCATTCCCAGGCTGGTAGCCAGGATCAAACAGGAGAGGGCCTTAGTGATTTTGATAGCTCCTGCGTGGCCACGCAGGACTTGGTATGCAGACCTGGTGAATATGTCATCGGCTCCACCATGGAAGCTACCTTTGAGACAGGATCTTCTAGTACAGGATCCATTCGAACATCCAAATCTAGTTTCTCTCCAGCTGACGGCTTGGAAATTGAACGCTTGATTTTATCTAAGCGTGGGTTTTCGGATTCTGTGATAGATACTCTGGTACAAGCCAGAAAACCTGTAACTAGAAAAATTTACCATAAAATATGGAAAAGATATATCTGTTGGTGTGAATCCAAGGGATTCTCATGGAGTAAGTTTAAAATTCCTAGGATCCTTTCCTTTCTCCAAGAAGGTTTGGATAAGGGATTATCAGCGAGTTCTCTAAAAGGACAGATTTCTGCTTTATCTGTCTTGTTACACAAACGACTGGCAGCTGTGCCAGATGTTCAAGCTTTTTTTCAGGCTTTGGTCAGGATCAAGCCTGTTTACAGACCTTTGACTCCTCCCTGGAGTCTGAATTTAGTTCTTTCAGTTCTTCAAGGGGTTCCGTTTGAACCTCTACATTCCATAGATATCAAAATGTTATCTTGGAAAGTTCTGTTTTTGGTTTCTATTTCTTCTGCTAGAAGAGTTTCTGAGTTTTCTGCTCTGCAGTGTAATCCGCCCTATCTGGTGTTCCATTCAGATAAGGTTGTTTTGCGTACTAAACCTGGTTTCCTTCCAAAGGTTGTTTCCAACAAGAATATTAACCAGGAAATAGTTGTGCCTTCTTTGTGTCCGAATCCAGTTTCAAAGAAGGAACGTTTGTTACATAATTTAGATATAGTACGTGCTTTAAAGTTCTATTTAGAAGCAACAAAGGATTTCAGACAAACGTCTTCTCTGTTTGTCGTTTATTCTGGCAAGAGGAGAGGTCAAAAAGCTACTGCTACCTCTCTTTCCTTTTGGCTGAAAAGCATCATCCGTTTGGCTTACGAGACTGCCGGACGGCAGCCTCCCGAACGAATCACAGCTCACTCTACTAGGGCTGTGGCTTCCACATGGGCCTTCAAGAACGAGGCTTCTGTTGATCAGATATGTAAGGCAGCGACTTGGTCTTCCCTGCACACTTTTGCCAAATTCTACAATTTTTATACTTTTGCTTCTTCTGAGGCTATTTTTGGGAGAAAGGTTTTGCAAGCCGTGGTGCCTTCTGTTTAGGTAACCTGATTGGCTCCCTCCCTTCATCCGTGTCCTAAAGCTTTGGTATTGGTTCCCACAAGTTATGGATGACGCCGTGGACCGGACACACCAATGTTGGAGAAAACAGAATTTATGCTTACCTGATAAATTACTTTCTCCAACGGTGTGTCCGGTCCACGGCCCGCCCTGGTTTTTTAATCAGGTTTGATAAATTTCTTTCTTTAACTACAGTCACCACGGCAACCTATGGTTTCTCCTTTTTTTCTCCTGTCAGTCGGTCGAATGACTGGGGTGGGCGGAGCCTAGGATTTCCTGTTGGGGAAGAGAATATTCTCACAAGTTATGGATGACGCCGTGGACCGGACACACAGTTGGAGAAAGTAATTTATCAGGTAAGCATAAATTCTGTTTTCTCTTGTAAGGTGTATCCAGTCCACGGATCATCCATTACTTATGGGATATTCTCATTCCCAACAGGAAGTTGCAAGAGGACCGACAGCAAAGCTGTTATATAGCTCCTCCCCTTCCTACCATACCCAGTCATTCTCTTGCAACTCTCAACGCGCATGGATGTAGTAAGAGGAGAGTGGTGAAAAATAGTTTCTTTTCTTCAATCAAAAGTTTGTTATTTTAAATAGTACCGGAGTTGTGCTATTTTTTCTCAGGCAGAGATAGAAGAAGAATCTGCCTGAGTTTTCTATGATCTTAGCAGGTTGTAACTAAGATCCATTGCTGTTCTCACACATGTCTGAGGAGTGAGGTAACTTCAGAGGGAGAATGGTGTGCAGTTTATTCTGCTATCAGGTATGTGCAGTTATAATTTTTTCTAGGATTGGAAATGCTAGAAAATGCTGCTGATTCCTGATAAATGTAAGTTAAGCCTGAATACAGTGATTTAAGAACGACTGGTATCATGCTTACTCTCAGGGGTAATACCCTTATAGATATGCTATATAAAACATTTGCTGGCATGTTTAATCGTTTTTTATATATGCTTGGTGATAAAACGTATTGGGGCCTAATTTTTTCCACATGGCTGGCTTTATTTTTGCTTAGAAACAGTTTTCCTGAGGCCTTCCACTGTTGTAATATGAGTGGGAGGGGCCTATTTTAGCACTTTTTTGCACAGTTAAAATTACAGACTGAGACATCCAGTTTTCCTCAGTAGTTCCCTGAATGCTACAGGACATCTCTAAAGAGCCTAAAAACGGTTATTGGGGAAGGTAGGAGCCACTGTAGAGCTGTGGCAGTTTGCTGTGACTGTTAAAAAAACGTCTATGTCGTTTTTTTGATCCGTTTTTTTAATTAAGGGGTTAATCATACATTTGCAAATGGGTGCAATGCTCTGTTAGCCTATTACATACACTGTTAAAATTTCATTTGTGTAACTGCCTTTTTTCACTGTTTTTCAAATTTTGACAAAATTTATTTCTCTTAAAGGCACAGTACAGTTTTTTATATTTGCTTGTTAACTTGAATTAAAGTGTTTTCCAAGCTTGCTAGTCTCATTTTTAGTCTGTATAAATATGTCTGACATAGAGGAAACTCCTTGTTCATTATGTTTAAAAGCCATGGTGGAACCCCCTCTTAGAATGTGTACCAAATGTACTGATTTCTCTTTAAGCAATAAAGATCATATTTTGTCTTTAAAAATTTTTATCACCAGAGGAATCTGACAAGGGGGAAGTTATGCCGACTAACTCTCCCCACGTGTCAGACCCTTTGACTCCCGCACAAGGGACTCACGCTGAAATGGCGCCAAGTACATAAAGGGCACCTATAGCGTTTACTTTACAAAGACATGGCGGCAGTCATGGATAATACACTGTCAGCGGTATTAACCAGACTACCCGAACTTAGAGTTAAGCGAGATAGCTCTGGGGTTAGACGAAATGCAGAGCATACTGACGCTTTAAGAACCATGTCTGATACTGCCTCACAATATGCTGAAGCTAAGGAGCACTTCAGTCTGTGGGTGATTTTTCTACACTTAAATTTAAGCTTGAACACCTCCGTGTATTACTTAAAGAGGTTTTAGCTGCTCTGAATGACTGTGACACAATTGCAGTGCCAGGGAAATTGTGTAGACTGGATAAATACTATGCAGTGCCGGTGTGTACTGATGTTTTTCCAATACCTAAAAGGTTTACAGAAATTATTACTAAGGAATGGGATAGACGCCGTTCTCTTCCCCTCCTATTTTTAGAAAAATGTTTCCTATAGACGCCACCACACGGGACTTATGGCAGACAGTCCCTAAGGTGGAGGGAGCAGTTTCTACTTTAGCAAAGCGTACTACTATCCCTGTCGAGGACAGTTGTGCTTTTTCAGATCCAATGGATAAAAAATTAGAAAGTTACCTTAAGAAAATATTTTGTCAACAAGGTTTTATCCTACAGTCCCTTGCATGCATTGCCCCTGTCACTGCTGCTGCGGTGTTCTGGTTTGAGTCTGTGGAAGAGGCCTTACAGGTAGCGACTCCATTGGATGACATACTTTAAGCTAGCCAATTCTTTTGTTTCTGATGCCATTGTTCATTTGACTAAACTAACGGCTAAGAATTCTGGTTTTGCTATACAGGCGCGCAGAGCGCTATGGCTTAAATCATGGTCAGCTGACGTGACTTCCAAATCTAAGCTGCTTAACATTCCCTTCAAGGGGCAGACCTTATTCGGGCCTGGTTTGAAGGAGATTATTGCTGATATCACTGGAGGAAAAGGTCATGCCCTTCCTCAGGACAGGTACAAATCAGGGCCAAACAGTCTAATTTTTGTGCCTTTCGAAACTTCAAGGCAAGTGCGGCATCAACCTCCTCTAATGCAAGACAAGAGGGAACTGTTGCTCAATCCAAGGCGGTCTGGAGGTCAAACCAGACCTGGAACAAAGGTAAGCAGGCTAAAAAACCTGCTGCTGCCTCTAAGACAGCATGAAGGAACAGCCCCCTATCCGGTAACGGAGCTAGTGGGGGGCAGACTTCATTTTTCGCCCAGGCGTGGGCAAGAGATGTTCAGGATCCCTGGCCTTTGGAAATTATATCCCAGGGATATCTTCTGGACTTCAAAGCTTCTCCCTCAAAAGGGAGATTTCACCTTTCACAATTATCTGCAAACCAGATAAGGAGAGAGGCATTCTGTGTACACTGTGTACGAGACCTCCTAGTTATGGGAGTGATCCATCCAGTTCCAAAAGAGGAACAAGGACAGGGTTTTTTACTCAAGTCTGTCTGTGGTTCCCAAAAAAGAGGGAACATTCAGACCAATTTTGGATCTAAAGATCTTAAACAAATTCCTCAGGGGTCCATCATTCAAGATGGAAACTATCCGTACCATCCTGCCTATGATCCAGGAGGGTCAATATATGATTACAGTGGATCTAAAGGATGCTTATCTTCACATTCCGATACACAAAGATCATCATCGGTTTCTCAGTTTTGCCTTTCTAGACAGGCATTACCAGTTTGTAGCTCTTCCCTTTGGGTTAGCTACAGCCCCAAGAATCTTCACAAAGGTTCTAGGGTCCCTTCTGGCGGTCCTAAGGCCGCGGGGCATAGCAGTATCCCCTTATTTAGACGACATCCTGATACAGGGGTCAAACTTCCAAATTGCCAAGTCTCATACGGACATAGTGTTGGCATTTCTGAGGTCGCATGGGTGGAAGGTGAACGAGGAAAAGAGTTCTCTATCCCCCCTCACAAGAGTTTCCTTCCTAGGGATAGATTCTGTAGAAATGAAAATTTACCTGACGGAGTCCAGGTTATCAAAGCTTCTAAATTCCTGCCGGGTTCTTCATTCCATTCCGCACCCTTCGTGGCTCAGTGTATGGAAGTAATCGGCTTAATGGTAGCGGCAATGGACAAAGTACCGTTTGCACGCTTACATCTTAGACCGCTGCAACTATGCATGCTCAGTCAGTGGAACGGGGATTACACAGATTTGTCCCCTCAACTGAATCTGAACCAAGAGACCAGGGATTCTCTGCTCTGGTGGCTATCTCGGGTCCATCTGTCCAAAGGTATGACCTTTCGCAGGCCAGATTGGACAATTGTAACAACAGATGCCAGCCTTCTAGGTTGGGGTGCAGTCTGGAACTCCCTGAAGGCTCAGGGATCGTGGACTCGAGGAGTCTCTCCTTCCAATAAATATTCTGGAACTAAGAGCGATATTCAATTCTCTTCAGGCTTGGCCTCAGTTATCAACTCTGAGGTACATCAGATTTCAGTCGGACAACATCACGACTGTGGCTTACATCTACCATCTACCATCTAGGGGGGACAAGAAGTTCCCAAGCGATGTTAGAAGTCTCAAAGATAATTCGCTGGGCGGAGATTCACTCTTGCCACCTATCAGTTATCCATATCCCAGGTGTAGAGAACTGGGAGGCGGATTTTCTAAGTCGACAGACTTTTCATGTGTTTGCACAAGTGATTCATCGCTGGGGCAAACAAGAACTGGATCTCATAGCGTCTCGACAGAACGCCAAGCTTCCTTGTTACGGATCCAGGTTCAGGGACCCCAGGGCGACGCTGATAGATGCTCTGGCAGCGCCCTGGTCTTTCAACCTGGCTTATGTGTTTCCACCGTTTCCTCTGCTCCCTCGACTGATTGCCAAGTTCAAGCAGGAGAGAGCATCAGTGATTTTAATAGCACCTGCGTGGCCATGCAGGACCTGGTATGCAGATCTAGTGGACATGTCATCCTTTCCACCATGGACTCTGCCTCTGAGACAGGACCTTCTACTTCAGTGTCCTTTCCACCATCCAAATCTAATTCTCTGAGACTGACTGCACGGAGATTGAACGCTTGATTTTATCAAAGCGTGGCTTCTCTGAGTCAGTCATTGATACCTTAATACAGGCACGAAAGCCTGTCACCAGGAAAATTTACCATAAAATATGGCGTAAATATCTTTATTGGTGTGAATCCAAGGGTTACTCATGGAGTAAGGTCAGGATTCCTAGGATATTATCTTTTCTCCAAGAAGGCTTGGAAAAAGGTTTGTCAGCTAGTTCCTTAAAGGGACAGATTTCTGCTCTGTCTATTCTTTTACCCAAGCGTCTGGCAGATGTTCCAGACGTTCAGGCATTTTGTCAGGCTTTAGTCAGAATCAAGCCTGTGTTTAAACCTGTTGCTCCACCATGGAGCTTAAAATTGGTTCTTAAGATTCTTCAATGAGTTCCGTTTGAACCTCTTCATTCCATAGATATCAAACTTTTATCTTGGAAAGTCCTTTTTTTTTTTTGGTAGCTATTTCCTCGGCTCTTAGAGTCTCCGAGTTATCTGCCTTACAATGTGATTCTCCTTATCTGATTTTTCATTCTGATAAGGTAGTCCTGCGTACCAAACCTGGGTTTTTACCTAAGGTGGTATCTAACAAGAATATCAATCAAGAGATTGTTGTTCCATCCTTGTGTCCTAATTCTTCTTCGAAGAAGGAACGTCTATTACATAATCTGGACATGTTTCATGCTTTAAAGTTTTACTTACAAGTTACTAAAGATTTTCGTCAAACATCTTCTTTGTTTGTTGTCTACTCTGGACAGAGGAGAGGCCAAAAGGCTTCGGCAACTTCTCTTTCTTTTTGACTAAGGAGTATAATACACTTAGTTTTTGAGACTGCTGGCCAGCAGCCTCCTGAAAGGATTACAGCTCATTCTACTAGAGCTGTGGCTTCCACATGGGCCTTTAAAAATGAGGCTTCTGTTGAACAGATTTGCAAGGCGGCGACTTGGTCTTCTCTTCATACCTTTTCAAAATTCTATAAATTTGATACTTTTGCTTCTTCGGAGGCTATTTTTGGGAGAAACGTTTTACAGGCAGTGGTACTTTCCGTTTAAGTACCTGCCTTGTCCCTCCCTTCATCCGTGTACTTTAGCTTTGGTATTGGTATCCCATAAGTAATGGATGATCCGTGGACTGGATACACCTTACAAGAGAAAACACAATTTATGCTTACCTGATAAATTTATTTCTCTTGTGGTGTATCCAGTCCACGGCCCGCCCTGTCATTTTAAGGCAGGTATTTTTAAATTTAAACTACAGTCACCACTGCACCCTATGGTTTCTCCTTTCTCTGCTTGTTTTCGGTCGAATGACTGGATATGGTAGGAAGGGGAGGAGCTATATAACAGCTTTGCTGTGGGTCCTCTTGCAACTTCCTGTTGGGAATGAGAATATCCCATAAGTAATGGATGATCCGTGGACTGGATACACCACAAGAGAAATAAATTTATCAGGTAAGCATAAATTGTGTTTTTTCTATTCCTTTGGGTATGTATGTGTGTGTGTGTATATATATATATATATATATATATATATACACACAGTATATATGTATATATGTGAGTGTGTGTGTATATATATATATATGTATATATATATGTGTGTGTGTGTATATATATATATATATATATATATATATATATAAATATACATTAGTGAGTCACAATGTCAATAACACATTAATTAACCCTTTAAGGACACAGCTTTCAGTTTGCTCAATTGTTTTATGACGGAAAAATTCCGTCATATGTCCTTAAGAGGTCAATATTGGTTTTAGAGGAAATTGGTTGTGTAATCCAAAATGATTTATTTTGAAGAAAATCTAATTTAAATCTTCACACTGTGGAAATATGGATATTTATACACAAGAGCAACGAAAGTGAGATTTAGTAATGCATGTTTAATTTTCTAGACCAACATTTTCAAGATTCTAACTTACAAAGTTTTTTCTATTTTATTTTAGGTTATGGGTGATAGTTTATTGCTTTCTTCAGTATTCCAGTTTTCTCGGAAGATTAGGCAAGCCATTGATAAAACAGCTAATAAAATAAGGTATGTATTTTATGCATTTTGTTCCACATCTTAATTAAATGATCATTTGACTCCCAATCTTCAGATTCAGTTTTTTTTCTTCTGCCCAGTGAGGCTTGGCTGCATTCTGCAGATATTAGCACCAGAGTCAAATAAATGATACATAATAAATTATTGATCAGTGCAGGAGTTTATATCTGTCTCTAATTGCCCACTGCAAAGTAAATAATAACTGGCTAAAGAGGCTTTTCAAAAGGTATGGAAAATGTAAATGTAAAATAAAAGTTAAATCTTCCACCGAGCTCAATTTCTGTTGGTGTGTGTATTTTTTTTAAGGGACATTATATGTGTATATTTGCTATTGATACCACTAGTAACTAAATAGAAATCTGTGAAGGTTTGTCTTAAAGGGATAGTCTAGTCCAAAATAAAATTTTGTGATTCATGTAGGGCATGTAATTTTAAACAACTTTCCAATTTACTTTTATCACCAATTTTGCTTTGTTCTCTTGGTATTCTTAGTTGAAAGTTAACCTAGGTAGGCTCATATGCTAATTTTTTAAACCTTGAAGGCCGTCTCTTATATAAATGTATTTTGACAGTTTTTCACCACTAGAGGGTGTTAGTTCATGTTTGTCATATAGATAACATTAAGCTCATGCACGTGGAGTTACCTAGGAGTCAGCACTGATTGACTAAAAAGTCTGTCAAAAGAACTGAAATAAGGGGGCAGTTTGCAGAGGCTTAGATGCAAGGTAATCACTGAGGTAAAAAGTGTATTAATATAACTGTGTTGGTTATGCAAACCTAGGAAATGGGTAATAAAGGGATTATCTATCTTTTAAACAATACAAATTCTGCTGTACACTGTCCCTTTAAGCCTGATCTCTTTCTTAGAGACATGTTTGGAGACAATATTTTTCCGCTTTTTTCCCCAGATGTGCCCTAGCTTGTGTATACATTAACTAATTACAGCAGAAAGGGTGGACATATATGTAAAGGCAGGATTTTTTGGGAATGTCTAGCTATTTGAAAGTATATATTGCACTAATACCTGCATATGGCACTAATTTGGGTGTGAAAAATGAATGTATCGGTAAGCTTAAATAGTCTTTTGTGTCAAAAAATGGACATGAAACCAAAAATGTTAATTTCATAATTCAGATAGAACATACAATTTTAAACAACTTTCCAGTTTACTTTTATAATCAAATCTGTTTCTTTCTCATTGTATCCTTTGTTGAAGGAGCATCAATGCACTACTGTGAGCTAGCTGAACACATCAGGTGAAACAATGACAAAAAGCATATATGTGCAGCCACCAATCAACAGCTAGATCCCAGTAGTACATTGCTTCTCCTGAGCCTACTTAGGTATGCTTTTAAACAAAGAATACCAAGCGAACAAAGCAAATCAGGTAATAGACGTACATTGGAAAGTGTTTTAAAATTGCATGCTCTATCTAAATTTTGAAAGTTTAATTCTGACTTAACTGTCCCTTTAAGCTTATTTATTAAATATGTATTCAAATAATCCTGTACTTACTACTATGGGGTAATTAGTTGCGATTACTATAGAATGCAGAAGCTTTGAATTGTTATAATTGAAATATATTTTATATTGTTTCTTCTCTATATTTATTAATTACACAATTTTTATTAACTACACTATTTGTACCTTTTAGGATATTATTTAAAGACAAAGAACGGAACTGGGGAGAGATTGAAAACAAATTACGGGCAGAAAGTGAAATTCCACTTTTAAAAACATCTTGTGTGGTATGGTGGTACATTTTCATATTTCATGTAAATAATATCAATAGAATTGTATTAACAATAGTTCATTTTTTCAAAAGTACTGCAGATTTTAAGTTACCATGTTCCAGTTAATTGACCTCCTTCAAACAGTTGCTGGTTTATTTATATCCTTTGGAGATACCATATCACTTTTTTATATCTGATGTTGATAACTCTTCTTTTTCAACTAAGCATCCTGCCTGGTACTGTACTGCATTGTATAATGCCTGAGTTACAGTTACAATATTCCCAAGTCATCAACATATTTTGCTTACTATTTGGTAAACTCTCAAATGTGTGAGCATTAAGGGTGTTATCACAAAATTCATATTGATCTTCCATTTTTACATCCTTGGCATCCTTGGTAGGCTAAGCGCACTGTATAAACAAAACGTTCTTGAGCACTTCTGAACAGTGGTACCTTCAACCACTGTGGTCACGATGCCGTCAAAATTGAATGTTTACTTTGTATGTGTGTTATAAAATGTTGGGAGACCCAATCTATATGCTTGTTAAAATATCACACGTTAAAAAAAAAAAGTCCTTTAGATCTCGGTATGCACTATATTGCTCAACCATGCTGTTTTTGTGTGCACCCTGTATAAAGCCAAGGTAATGAGATACATTTTAACTGCATAGTTGTAATTGGATAGAAAATGGCATACAGGCTGTTTTGTATTGTGTGTTGTTATTCTTTTACACACTACACATATAAACTTCTTTATTATACTTCTGCTTTAAAATTTGTGTTCATATAGGGTAAAGTGATAGAGAGGGTAATTGAAAGGTCGAGACAGGGGGAATAGCAGAGGGAGAGATGGAAACAAGAAAGCGGGAAGTCACCAAATTATGTTAACAGAAATCTTTTAGCACTTTTAAGACACCAATTTTGCAGCAGGGTAACGTCCGATGCAGAAGACACAATTAGCGATACCCTTAGTACAGTTCCATGGCCTGATACAAAATCAGGATACACATAGCGCACCCTTAACGTTCTTCCTTTTAGCGCAGCTCTGGGCTCCAACTGTGCTCACTGCCCCTCCCCCCTTTTGTGTTACTCTAGACCTTCACCATGCCCTTAATCTTTTGTTTAGCACAGCTGTTACGTTGCACAGGTAAGAGCTGGAAGCCTGACAGTTCCAAACAATGCACAGTAATGTACAATAGCTTTATTCATTACATGATTACATGAGTTGTTATTCTGTAGTTTAAAAGAATAGTCTTGTCAAAATTAAACTTTCATGATTCAGATAGAGAATGCAATTTTAAGCAACTTTCTAATTTACTCCTATTATCAAATTTTCTTCGTTCTCTTGGTATCTATTTGAAAAGCAAGAATGTAAGCATAGGAGCCAGCCCATTTTTGGTTCAGAACCTGGGTAGCACTTTCTGATTGACAGCAAGCGCTACCCAAGTGCTGAACCAAAAATGTCCCAGCTCCTAAAGATAAAGATATCTAAAGATACCAAGAGAATGAAGAAAAATTGATAATAGAAGTAAATTAAAAAGTTGCTTAAAATTGCATGCTCTATCTGAATAAGGAAAGTTTAATTTTGACTAGACTGTCCCTTTAAGTTTATTGTTTAATTCTCTTAAAGTGAATGTAAATTTTCATAAATGAGTGCCCGGTTTTTAAAAATACTTTTAAAAACAGGGGCACTTTCATTCATGAAACTTTACATTGCAGTGTAGTTTTACAAATACCTTTTTAAACAGCAAAGCCGGATCGGCGATCCCGCGCCCGCTTCTCATGCTGTACTTAGCACAGCAATAACAAAACCGGTGACATAGGTACAGAGGAGCTGCGGGCGGGGGATCGCCGATCCGGATTTGCTGAAGAAAAAGGTAAGTATTTTCTAAAATATGATGCCATGTAAAGTTTCATGAATGAAAGTGCCCCTGTTTTTAATAGTATTTTTAAAAACCGGGCACTCATTCATAAAACTTTACATTCACTTTAAGCTATGTGTATGTGATAAATGTAACAAAATATTAAAAAATGCATTCGTTCTGTATATCAAGTTATGGATGACCGCTTTTTACAGATGATTCCTGTGTACTGTAATGACATTTTAAAAATTGGGAATGACTTTTACATGTTTTGTCATAACTTATTTTTCTCCTAATTGTACTTTCTTTCTAATGACACGGGGAGTCCACGGATCATCATCAATTACTGTTGGAAATATCACTCCTGGACAGCAGGAGGAGGCAAAGAGCACCACAACAAAGCTGTTAAATATCACTCCCCTACCCACAATCCCCCAGTTATTCTCTTTGCCTATAGTGCAAAGAGGTGGTGAATTAGGTGTCTGATGAGGTTTTCTTCAATCAAGATTTTTTTTTTTTTAGCAGAGTAAGCTTACTCTGTTCTTTTCTGGGGTCTAGCCTAGTCCACATCAGTCTCTTCAGTAGGGCAGTGGTGGCTTTTGAGCACTTGAGAACTTGTGAGGTACAATCCTCACTGCATTTTCTCAAGAATCTGCTGCCCTAACTAAAAAACCTGAGTAGGTTTACTCAGTTTTTCTCTCTTCACAGGTCCATGTGAGGTGCTGCACGCTCTCAGACCAGGTGAGCTGTCCTGCTGCTGGACAGCACTTTCAGGTAAGTGCCATTTTAATTTTTTTTTTTGCAAGGAGATTGCTGGCACTTGTTACAGCTAAAAACCGTCTTATTTAATATGGGACTTTATTAAACCATCATGTTTGGGGTTTCTTTTAGGCAGTTTGGGCATTGAGACTGTGAGGTGATTTATGGTGGCTCAGTGTGTTATAGTAGTTTTTATACTTTAACTTTTGGTCATGGAGATTACTTTTGTAAGCCGTTTTTTTCCGGCAGTTAGGGCTCTGTAACCGCTCTGTATTTGAAAATGAGCTGCAGGACAGGTAAAGCTACTGAGGTGTATAGGTAGCCTGAGGTCTCTTTGGTTTGTTGCGCTAACACACATTTCTATTTAAAGACACAATACACATTTATTTTTTATTTTCAAATAAAGAATTTTTACACTTTATCCTTATTTATTACATAAGATTAATCAAGAGGCTTTTCAAACCATTATCCCAGGCGAAGTTGCTGCTTGTCAGTTATGTTTTGATGCTCAGGTGGAACCCCCAGTTCCTTTTTGTTCCTCATGCATTTAGAGAAGTTTAAGTTATAGAGATAAAATATTTGACCATGAGCCACCATTATCCCAGGCAAATGCTGTTCAGGTGTCTCCTGTTGCAGATATGCCGCAGCTTTCTCCTCAAGCGTCCCAACTTTTTCAGTCTCCACATACAGTGCCCTGTGTTTCCTCTTGCAATCCTGTAGGATTTTCTCTACAAGACATTGCTTCACAGGTATCCCTTGCGGTATATGAGGCCTTGTCAGCTTTCCCCATGTTGCAGGGAAGGCGTGAAAGGAAATTTAAGGAAACAGTTAGTAAGGTTTCTGATCAAGTTCTGGCTATCCAGAGTGTCCCTTCCCATAAGCCCGAGGAAGAAGACATGTCGGTAGCATCTGAGGGGGAAATCTCAGACTCAGACAGTGTAATTCCTTCTTCTGATGCTGAAGTGGTATCCTTCAGATTTAAGCTAGAACACCTTCGCTTATTACTTAAGGAGGTTTTGGCTACTTTAGACGACTCCAACACAACTATTGTAGTCAATCCTAAAAAGTTTAGTAAATTGAGCAAATACTTTGATGTTCCCTCCGCGGTGGAGGTTTTCCAGTTTCTGACCGTGCTGCGGAGATTATTGCTCGAGAATGGGAAAGACCTGGTATTCCCTTTTCTCCATCTCCTATTTTTAAGAAGATGTTTCCTATAGCAGATTCTATTAAGGAGTCGTGGCAGATGGTTCCTAAGGTAGAAGGAGCGATCTCCACTTTGACCAAGAGGACTACTATTCCCATAGAGGATAGCTGTTCTTTTAAAGATCCAATGGATAAAAAATTGGAGGCTTTACTAAAAAAGATGTATGTCCACCAGGGTCTACAATGGCAACCTGCAGTGTGTATCGCCACTTTTACCAGCGCTGTGGCTTACTGGTTTGATGCTTTGTCTGAATCTCTTCAGACGGATACCCCTCTTGATGAGATCTAGGACAGGATTAAGGCTCTCAAGTTAGCCAATTCCTTCATTACAGGTCTTTCTTTACAGGTTATTAAACTGGGAGCCAAAATGTCTGGTTTTGCTGTCCTAGTCCGCAGGGCCTTGTGGTTGAAGTCCTGGTCTGCGAATGTTTCATCTAAATCTAAGGTCATGGCTATTCCTTACAAGGGTAAGACCTTGTTTGGACCTGGTTTGGCAGAAATTATCTCAGATATTACTGGAGGAAAGGGTTCTTTTCTTCCTCAAGATAAAAAGAATAAGCAGAAGGGACATCAGAGTAATTTTCGTTCCTTTCGTAACTTTAAAGGCAAGTCTTCCTCCCCTTCCTCCAAGCAAGATCAAGCCAAGCCTTCCTGGAAGTCCAACCAGTCCTGTAATAAGGGAAAGCAATCTAAAAAGCCTTCAGCTGATTCCAAGTCAGCATGAAGGGTTGGCACCCGATCCGGGAGCGGATCTTGTAGGGGGCAGACTCTCTCTTTTTTCCCAGGGATACAAAATAGACTTCAAATTTTTTCCTCCCAGAGGCAGGTTTCTCCTCTCCACATTATCTGTAGACCAGATAAAATAAGAGGCGTTCTTACAATTTGTCAAGGACCTTGCTGCCCTGGGGGTAATAGTTCCAGTTCCCTTTCAGGAAAGGGGTCTGGGATTTTACTCATATCTGTTCATAGTTCCTAAAAAGAGGGAACTTTTCAACCAATCCTAGATCTAAAATGTTTAAAAAAGTTTCTCAGAGTGTCATCCTTCAAGATGGAGACTATACGCTCCATTCTTCCCTTGGTAAAAGAGGGTCAGTTCATGACAACCATAGACTTAAAGGATGCATACCTTCATGTTCCCATTCACAGGGACCATCACACGTTTCTGAGATTCGCCTTTTTGGACAATCATTTCCAGTTTGTGGCCCTTCCATTCGGCCTTGCCACAGCTCCCAGAATTTTTTCAAAGGTTCTGGGGGCTCTTTTAGCTGTGCTTCGATCTCTGGGCATTGCAGTGGCACCTTATCTGGACGACATTCTGGTTCAGGCGCCATCTTTTCAACAAGCAGAATCTCATACAAAGATTTTGTTGTCTTTTCTTTGATCCCACGGATGGAAGGTGGATCGGGAAAAAAGTTCTCTGGTTCCAGCTACAAGGGTCGTATTTTTGGGGACCATAATAGACTCCCTGTTAATTAAGATTTTTCTGACGGAGGTCAGAAAAAGAAAGATTTTTGACTCTTGTCTTGCCCTGCCCTTCAGTCCTCTCCACGGCCGTCAGTGGTTCAATGTACATCATTCCATTTGCTCGGTTCCATCTCAGACCTCTGCAGTTATGCATGCTCAGACAATGAACTGAGGACTATACGGACCTGTCTCCGCGTGTAGATCTAGATCAGGCATCAATAGACTCTCTTCTATGGTGGCTTTCTCATTATCATCTCTCCCAGGGTACTTGCTTCCGCAGACCCTCCTGGGTGATTGTGACCATGAATGCCAGCTTTCTAGGTTGGGGAGCAGTATGGGGCTCGTTGAAGGCTCAGGGCTAATGGACCCAGGAGGAGTCAGTCCTGCCAATAAACATCTTGGAGCTGAGAGCAATCTTCAATGCTCTTCTGGCCTGGCCTCAGTTAGCCTTAGCCCGGTTTATCAGATTCCAGTCGGAATCGGTGGCCTACATCAACCACCAGGGTGGAACTCGAAGTTCCTTGGCCATGACAGAGTTGGCCCGAATTATTCAGTGGGCGGAGACCCACAACTGCTGTCTTTCTGCGATCCACATCCCAGGAGTGGACAATTGGGAATCGGATTTTCTGAGCAGACAGACTTTTCATCCCGGGGAGAGGGAACTTCATTCGGATTTGTTTTACAGCTTGACCCTCAAGTGGGAGCAGCCGGAGTTGGATCTCATGGCTTCTCGTCAGAATGCCAAACTTCCGAGATACGGCTCAAGTTCATGAGATCCGCAGGCATTTCTGATCGATGCTCTGGCAGTTCCTTGGAACTTCAGTCTAGCATACCTGTTTCCTCCGTTCACTCTCCTTCCAAGAATTATTGCTCAAATCAAGAAGGAGAGGGCGTTTGTAATTCTCATAACCCCGGCGTGGCCTCGCAGGATTTGATATGCAGACCTAGTGGAAATGTCATCCTTTCCACCTTGGAGACTGCCTCTGAGGAAGGACCTTCTACTTCAGGGTCCCTTCCTTCATCCAAATCTCATTTCTCTGAAGCTGACTGCTTGGAGATTGAATGTTTAGTTTTATTTAAACGTGGATTTTCAGAGTCGGTCATTGAGACTTTGATTCAGGCTCGTAAGCCTGTGACTCGCAGGATTTACCATAAGATCTGGCATAAATACTTGTATTGGTGTGAATCCAAAGGATACTCTTGGAGTAGAGTAAGGATTCCTAGGATTTTGTCCTTTCTCCAGGATGGTCTGGAGAAGCGTTTGTCGGCAAGTACTTTCGGCATTGTCTATTTTGTTACATAAACGCTTGGCGGATGTGCCAGACGTGCAATCGTTTTGTCAGGCCTTGGTTAGAATTCGGCCGTCTTAACCTTGTACTTAAAGTTATACAACAGGCTCTGTTTGAACCTATGCATTCTTTAGATATTAAGATGTTATCTTGGAAAGTTTTGTTTCTTGTTGCTATTTCCTCTGCTCAGGGAGTTTCTGAACTCTCTGCTTTACAGTGTGATTCCCCTTATCTTATATTTCACTCTGATAAGGTGGTTCTGCGTACTAAGTTTTGTTTCCTGCCCAAGGTTGTTTCGGTCAAGAATATTAATCAGGAAATCGTTGTACCTTCTTTGTGTCCTAATCCTTCTGCTCACAAAGAATGCTTGTTGCATAATCTGGATGTTGTGCGAGTGCTAAAATCTTATTTGCAGGCAACTAAGGACTTTCGTCAGTCTTCTGCATTGTTTGTTTGCTTTTCTGGGAAACGCAAGGGTCAGAAAGCTACGGCTACTTAACTTTCCCTTTGTCTGAAGAGCGTTATTCGCTTGGCATATGAGACTGCTGGACAGCAACCTCCTGAGAAAATCACAGCTCATTCCACAAGGGCTGTTTCTTCTTCCTGGGCCTTCAAAAATGAAGCTTCTGTGGAACAGATTTGCAAGGCTGCAACTTGCTCATCTTTGCACACTTTTTCCAAATTCTATAAATTCGATACTTTTGCCTCGGCTGAGGCTTCTTTTGGGAGAAAGGTTCTTCAAGCAGCGGTGCCTTCTGTTTAGGTTCCTGTCTTGTCCCTCCCTTATCATCTGTGTCCTCTGGCTTGGTTCCCAACAATCGATAACTTGAAACAAACAAAAAGTCTTTAGCACCAAAGGTTAACCCAGTATCGTATTACTCAGTTTCATCTGTGATGTCAGATAATCCCATTTATAAAGCACAACTTTTTAATAGACCCAACCTGGTCCTGAATATACATCCGCCTCTCTCAGTAGTACAAGGCTGCAGGCGTTTACAATGCCAGTACAAGCAGTCAATAAAATATGTAATACGAAAGCAGAGTATTGTAACCACAGTCTATGTGTGCACACAGTGTGTGCGTTGAGTGTCTTACCCGCTCTGTGCGGCGTGATTGCTGAAAACTCTGTCCCGTCTGAGTGTCGGTCCACAGGAGCCCCTTGTTTTGCCGGTAGGTGTATTCCTTACTTGTTGTACCTTTTTCGGCTGTGCTCCCTCCTCGATCACTGCAATGACTATTCGGACAGGTAACAGCTCCTCCTCCTTCGCCTTCCGGCTTGTGCTGTTGTGCTCCGGGATGACCCGTCTCCATCCAGGGTCTGATTGAACTCCTATGGCACCTGTGCTCACTCAAACTCCCCAACTTGAATAGTAACATTAAACGATCAATGAGAGGAGCACTTGGTTAATGCCATATATAAAATATAACTTTTATTATGCTTCAGCAGCTTCCATTTAAAACTTAATACATCAACAACATCTAAACAGATAGAACAGCATTCTCTGGCTTACGCGTTTCGGCAATGGCCGTAATCATAGCATGAGAAGGCTTAGTTCATTACACACCTTTAAAAGACCCATTGTAACCTGATAGGTTAATTAAAATAAACTTGCTGACTATCCATTGGATAATGTGCATGAATGAAAGACAAGCCCTTTCTAGTATTACTGAACAGGATGCGGAGTTAACCCTAAGGGTACAGTTTTAAAGTGTAGCGAACTTAGTCTCTGTAATAGTATACATAGTAATTATTACAAAAGATTCTCACTTCCTCATAGTGCAGTTTATACATAGATAATTCCCTCTACAAAAGATTATATTGCTAATAGTGCTGAGTATGACATAGTTAATTCATTTGTTGAAAATTCACTATGAAAAAATGGTGATTTTTAACAAATGAATTAACTATGTCATACTCAGCACTATTAGCAATATAATCTTTTGTATTGTGAGAGGGAATGATCTATGTATAGATAACAATTGTTTCTATTGTAAACTTATTTTAGTTCTTACAATATACTACTGTTTATTGATACAAAGTTTGGTAGGTTTAGCGTAATAGTTATCAAAGTGTAGATGTTATTTATACACTTAGTGCAATTGATTCTCTAATGACATAAGACACAAGTCAAGTAAGTGCAGTGATAGAAAAAAGAAAAAATATTCAACTATATTTTAAAACCCTGAATTTTACTATGTTTCTGCAGGGTTAGTGAAATGCTTTTGTTAGCTGTTTACAAACATTGTTTAAACCTTTTAGTGCAAATAGAAACATAGAATTTGACGGTAGATAAGAACCAAAAAGGCCCATCAAGTCTACCCATATTACATGCTACTTTTTCCTTAGGATAGCCTCATGCATGTCCCAGGCAAATGTGTAATGATCATATAATGAGGTTAGCAATACATTAGATGACGATAAACTGAGAATCTTTTCTAATAATTACTATATATACTATTACAGAGACTAATTTCGCTACACTTTAAAACTGTACCCTTAGGGTTAACTCCGCATCCTGTTCAGTAATACTAGAAAGGGCTTGTCTTTCATTCATGCACATTATCCAATGGATAGCCAGCAAGTTTATTTTAATTAACCTATCAGGTTGCAATGGGTCTTTTAAAGGTGTGTAATGAACTAAGCTTTCTCATGCTTTGATTACGGCCATTGCCGAAACGCGTAAGCTAGAGATTGCTGTTCTATCTGTTTAGATGTTGTTGATGTATTAAGTTTTAAATGGAAGCTGCTGAAGTTATATTTTATATATGGCATTAACCGAGTGCTCCTTTCATTGATCGTTTTGGTTTCCAACAGTAATTGATGATGATCTGTGGACTCACCGTGTCATTAGAAAAAAATAAAATAATTTATGCTTATCTGATAAATTTCTTTCTTTCTTGACACGGTGAGTCCACGGCCCGCCCTGTATTCAGACAGTTTCTTTTTATATAAACCTCAGGCACCTCTGCACTTTGTGTTACTTCCTTTCTCTCCTTTCCCTTTGGTCGAATGACTGGGGGATTGTGGGTAGGGGAGTGATATTTACCAGCTTTGCTGTGGTGCTCTTTGCCTCCTCCTGCTAGCCAGGAGTGATATTCTCAACAGTAATTGATGATGATCCGTGGACTCACCGTGTCAAGAAAGAAAGACATTTATCAGACAAGCATAAATTTAGTTTTTTCCTCTCTACTTCCCCATCCTCCTGCTATTCTTTCTCTTAACTCGCGCTCCTGACATTGACTTCTTTCTCCTCTCACGCTCTACTCCGACTAACCTATCCACCTGTCACCAACCTCTCTGCCTCTCTCAATCTCTGTACTTGCCATTCTCCCTCTTTCTGTCCCTCTTCCCTGTCACCACTAATACCTCTCAATGTGTCTGTATCCATATAATTGTTTTATGTGTATGTGAAAGAAGCGTTATTATTTTTAAAAAAGCTAATTTCTCCAACATAGGTGTGTCCGGTCCACGGCGTCATCCTTACTTGTGGGGGATATTCTCTTCCCCAACAGGAAATGGCAAAGAGCCCAGCAAAGCTGGTCACATGATCCCTCCTAGGCTCCGCCTACCCCAGTCATTCTCTTTGCCGTTGTACAGGCAACATCTCCACGGAGATGGCTTAGAGTTTTTTAGTGTTTAACTGTAGTTTTTATTATTCAATCAAGAGTTTGTTATTTTAAAATAGTGCTGGTATGTACTATTTACTCAGAAACAGAAAAGAGATGAAGATTTCTGTTTGTATGAGGAAAATGATTTTAGCAACCGTCACTAAAATCCATGGCTGTTCCACACAGGACTGTTGAGAGCAATTAACTTCAGTTGGGGGAACAGTGAGCAGTCTCTTGCTGCTTGAGGTATGACACATTCTAACAAGACGATGTAATGCTGGAAGCTGTCATTTTCCCTATGGGATCCGGTAAGCCATGTTTATTACGATCGTAAATAAGGGCTTCAAAAAGGGCTTATTAAGACTGTAGACTTTTTCTGGGCTAAATCGATTCATTATTAACACATATTTAGCCTTGAGGAATCATTTTATCTGGGTATTTTGATTTAATAATATCGGCAGGCACTGTTTTAGACACCTTATTCTTTAGGGGCTTTCCCAAAGCATAGGCAGAGCCTCATTTTCGCGCCGGTGTTGCGCACTTGTTTTTGAGAGGCATGGCATGCAGTCGCATGTGAGAGGAGCTCTGATACTTAGAAAAGACTTTCTGAAGGCGTCATTTGGTATCGTATTCCCCTTGGGGCTTGGTTGGGTCTCAGCAAAGCAGATACCAGGGACTGTAAAGGGGTTAAAGTTCAAAACGGCTCCGGTTCCGTTATTTTAAGGGTTAAAGCTTCCAAATTTGGTGTGCAATACTTTTAAGGCTTTAAGACACTGTGGTGAAAATTTGGTGAATTTTGAACAATTCCTTCATGTTTTTTCGCAATTGCAGTAATAAAGTGTGTTCAGTTTAAAATTTAAAGTGACAGTAACGGTTTTATTTTAAAACGTTTTTTGTACTTTGTTATCAAGTTTATGCCTGTTTAACATGTCTGAACTACCAGATAGACTGTGTTCTGAATGTGGGGAAGCCAGAATTCCTATTCATTTAAATAAATGTGATTTATGTGACAATGACAATGATGCCCAAGATGATTCCTCAAGTGAGGGGAGTAAGCATGGTACTGCATCATTCCCTCCTTCGTCTACACGAGTCTTGCCCACTCAGGAGGCCCCTAGTACATCTAGCGCGCCAATACTCCTTACTATGCAACAATTAACGGCTGTAATGGATAATTCTGTCAAAAACATTTTAGCCAAAATGAACCCTTATCAGCGTAAGCGCGACTGCTCTGTTTTAGATACTGAAGAGCATGACGACGCTGATAATAATATTTCGGAAGGGCCCCTAACCCAGTCTGATGGGGCCAGGGAGGTTTTGTCTGAGGGAGAAATTACTGATTCAGGGAACATTTCTCAACAAGCTGAACCTGATGTGATTGCATTTAAATTTAAGTTGGAACATCTCCGCATTCTGCTTAAGGAGGTATTATCCACTCTGGATGATTGTGACAAGTTGGTCATCCCAGAGAAACTATGTAAAATGGACAAGTTCCTAGAGGTGCCGGGGCTCCCAGAAGCTTTTCCTATACCCAAGCGGGTGGCGGACATTGTTAATAAAGAATGGGAAAGGCCCGGTATTCCTTTCGTCCCTCCCCCCATATTTAAAAAATTGTTTCCTATGGTCGACCCCAGAAAGGACTTATGGCAGACAGTCCCCAAGGTCGAGGGAGCGGTTTCCACTTTAAACAAACGCACCACTATACCCATAGAGGATAGTTGTGCTTTCAAAGATCCTATGGATAAAAAATTAGAAGGTTTGTTTAAAAAGATGTTTGTTCAGCAGGGTTACCTTCTACAACCAATTTCATGCATTGTCCCTGTCGCTACAGCCGCATGTTTCTGGTTCGATGAGCTGATAAAGGCGGTCGATAGTGATTCTCCTCCTTATGAGGAGATTATGGACAGAATCAATGCTCTCAAATTGGCTAATTCTTTCACCCTAGACGCCACTTTGCAATTGGCTAGGTTAGCGGCTAAGAATTCTGGGTTTGCTATTGTGGCGCGCAGAGCGCTTTGGTTGAAATCTTGGTCGGCTGATGCGTCTTCCAAGAACAAGCTACTTAACATTCCTTTCAAGGGGAAAACGCTGTTTGGCCCTGACTTGAAAGAGATTATCTCTGATATCACTGGGGGTAAGGGCCACGCCCTTCCTCAGGATCGGCCTTTCAAGGCAAAAAATAAACCTAATTTTCGTCCCTTTCGTAGAAACGGACCAGCCCAAAGTGCTACGTCCTCTAAGCAAGAGGGTAATACTTCTCAAGCCAAGCCAGCTTGGAGACCAATGCAAGGCTGGAACAAGGGTAAGCAGGCCAAGAAACCTGCCACTGCTACCAAGACAGCATGAAATGTTGGCCCCCGATCCGGGACCGGATCTGGTGGGGGGCAGACTCTCTCTCTTCGCTCAGGCTTGGGCAAGAGATGTTCTGGATCCTTGGGCGCTAGAAATAGTCTCCCAAGGTTATCTTCTGGAATTCAAGGGACTTCCCCCAAGGGGGAGGTTCCACAGGTCTCAGTTGTCTTCAGACCACATAAAAAGACAGGCATTCTTACATTGTGTAGAAGACCTGTTAAAAATGGGAGTGATTCATCCTGTTCCATTAAGAGAACAAGGGATGGGATTCTACTCCAATCTGTTCATAGTTCCCAAAAAAGAGGGAACGTTCAGACCAATCTTAGATATCAAGATCTTAAACAAGTTTCTCAAGGTTCCATCGTTCAAGATGGAAACCATTCGAACTATTCTTCCTTCCATCCAGGAAGGTCAATTCATGACCACGGTGGATTTAAAGGATGCGTATCTACATATTCCTATCCACAAGGAACATCATCGGTTCCTGAGGTTCGCATTCCTGGACAAACATTACCAGTTCGTGGCGCTTCCTTTCGGATTAGCCACTGCTCCAAGGATTTTCACAAAGGTACTAGGGTCCCTTCTAGCTGTGCTAAGACCAAGGGGCATTGCTGTAGTACCTTACTTGGACGACATTCTAATTCAAGCGTCGTCCCTTCCTCAAGCAAAGGCTCACACGGACATTGTCCTGGCCTTTCTCAGATCTCACGGATGGAAAGTGAACGTGGAAAAGAGTTCTCTATCTCCGTCAACAAGGGTTCCCTTCTTGGGAACAATAATAGACTCCTTAGAAATGAGGATTTTTCTGACAGAGGCCAGAAAAACAAAACTTCTAGACTCTTGTCGGATACTTCATTCTGTTCCTCTTCCTTCCATAGCTCAGTGCATGGAAGTGATCGGGTTGATGGTAGCGGCAATGGACATAGTTCCTTTTGCGCGCATTCATCTAAGATCATTACAACTGTGCATGCTCAGTCAGTGGAATGGGGACTATACAGACTTGTCTCCGAAGATACAAGTAAATCAGAGGACCAGAGACTCACTCCGTTGGTGGCTGTCCCTGGACAACCTGTCACGAGGGATGACATTCCGCAGACCAGAGTGGGTCATTGTCACGACCGACGCCAGTCTGATGGGCTGGGGCGCGGTCTGGGGATCCCTGAAAGCTCAGGGTCTTTGGTCTCGGGAAGAATCTCTGTTACCGATAAATATTCTGGAACTGAGAGCGATATTCAATGCTCTCAAGGCTTGGCCTCAGCTAGCGAGGGCCAAGTTCATACGGTTTCAATCAGACAACATGACAACTGTTGCGTACATCAACCATCAGGGGGGAACAAGGAGTTCCCTGGCGATGGAAGAAGTGACCAAAATCATTCTATGGGCGGAGTCTCACTCCTGCCACCTGTCTGCTATCCACATCCCAGGAGTGGAAAATTGGGAAGCGGATTTTCTGAGTCGTCAGACATTGCATCCGGGGGAGTGGGAACTCCATCCGGAAATCTTTGCCCAAGTCACTCAGCTGTGGGGCATTCCAGACATGGATCTGATGGCCTCTCGTCAGAACTTCAAAGTTCCTTGCTACGGGTCCAGATCCAGGGATCCCAAGGCGGCTCTAGTGGATGCACTAGTAGCACCTTGGACCTTCAAACTAGCTTATGTGTTCCCGCCGTTTCCTCTCATCCCCAGGCTGGTAGCCAGGATCAATCAGGAGAGGGCGTCGGTGATCTTGATAGCTCCTGCGTGGCCACGCAGGACTTGGTATGCAGATCTGGTGAATATGTCATCGGCTCCACCTTGGAAGCTACCTTTGAGACGAGACCTTCTTGTTCAGGGTCCGTTCGAACATCCGAATCTGGTTTCACTCCAGCTGACTGCTTGGAGATTGAACGCTTGATCTTATCGAAGCGAGGGTTCTCAGATTCTGTTATCGATACTCTTGTTCAGGCCAGAAAGCCTGTAACTAGAAAGATTTACCACAAAATTTGGAAAAAATATATCTGTTGGTGTGAATCTAAGGGATTCCCTTGGGACAAGGTTAAGATTCCTAGGATTCTATCCTTCCTTCAAGAAGGATTGGAAAAAGGATTATCTGCAAGTTCCCTGAAGGGACAGATTTCTGCCTTGTCTGTGTTACTTCACAAAAAGCTGGCCGCTGTGCCAGATGTTCAAGCCTTTGTTCAGGCTCTGGTTAGTATTAAGCCTGTTTACAAACCTTTGACTCCTCCTTGGAGTCTCAATTTAGTTCTTTCAGTTCTTCAGGGGGTTCCGTTTGAACCCTTACATTCCGTTGATATTAAGTTATTATCTTGGAAAGTTTTGTTTTTAGTTGCAATTTCTTCTGCTAGAAGAGTTTCAGAATTATCTGCTCTGCAGTGTTCTCCTCCTTATCTGGTGTTCCATGCAGATAAGGTGGTTTTACGTACTAAACCTGGTTTTCTTCCAAAAGTTGTTTCTAACAAAAACATTAACCAGGAGATTATCGTACCTTCTCTGTGTCCGAAACCAGTTTCAAAGAAGGAACGTTTGTTGCACAATTTGGATGTTGTTCGCGCTCTAAAATTCTATTTAGATGCTACAAAGGATTTTAGACAAACATCTTCCTTGTTTGTTGTTTATTCCGGTAAAAGGAGAGGTCAAAAAGCAACTTCTACCTCTCTCTCTTTTTGGATTAAAAGCATCATCAGATTGGCTTACGAGACTGCCGGACGGCAGCCTCCCGAAAGAATCACAGCTCATTCCACTAGGGCTGTGGCTTCCACATGGGCCTTCAAGAACGAGGCTTCTGTTGATCAGATATGTAGGGCAGCGACTTGGTCTTCACTGCACACTTTTACCAAATTTTACAAGTTTGATACTTTTGCTTCTTCTGAGGCTATTTTTGGGAGAAAGGTTTTGCAAGCCGTGGTGCCTTCCATTTAGGTGACCTGATTTGCTCCCTCCCTTCATCCGTGTCCTAAAGCTTTGGTATTGGTTCCCACAAGTAAGGATGACGCCGTGGACCGGACACACCTATGTTGGAGAAAACAGAATTTATGTTTACCTGATAAATTACTTTCTCCAACGGTGTGTCCGGTCCACGGCCCGCCCTGGTTTTTTTAATCAGGTCTGATAATTTATTTTCTTTAACTACAGTCACCACGGTACCATATGGTTTCTCCTATGCAAATATTCCTCCTTAACGTCGGTCGAATGACTGGGGTAGGCGGAGCCTAGGAGGGATCATGTGACCAGCTTTGCTGGGCTCTTTGCCATTTCCTGTTGGGGAAGAGAATATCCCCCACAAGTAAGGATGACGCCGTGGACCGGACACACCGTTGGAGAAAGTAATTTATCAGGTAAACATAAATTCTGTTTTTTTACTCACAAGTAGCTTGTCAAACCCTCTCAGCTAAAATTCAACCTATTTACATAGTGTTTACATAGTGTTATATATTGTAAATCAATGTATGAGTTTCTCATTAAATTATTGGAGCTTACCTCTGTCCAGGTCTATGAAAACCCTGAAAATAAAATTACAGTGATTGTCAACAAAAAGCCAACTAAAACACCATTTGTGCACACACATTTGTCTATTTACCCAGTCTGAATGTATAATAAGCACATGACTCAGAAATATTGCTTTTGAATCTAGTGCAAAGCAATGCAGTTTATGATTTACAGTTTGTTGCATCACATAATGTCAAATAAAAAAAATCTAGATACGCTACCACTGCTCTACCTGGGTCTATTACTTTAAAGGGTTAGTAAAGTCAAAATTAAACTTTCATGGTTTAGAGAGAACATACAGTCTTAAACAACTTTTTTGCAGTTTACTTCTATGTTCAAATTTGCTTAATTTTCTTGGTATATTTTGTTGAAAAGGGAATCTAGGTAGGTTCATAGTCACTCAGGAGCGTGCATGTGTCTTTAGCACTCAATGGCAAGCAGTGCTTGCAACTCTTTATAGCACTGCTACAAACAATAGGGTTGAGGACAATATTTCCTTTTTTTTCCGATGTTGGAAAGATGGGAACAAACATTTTTTTTTTTCATTAAAGGGACATAATACTCATATGCTAAATCACTTGAAACCCATACAGTATAACTGTAAAAAGCTGACAGGAAAATATCACCTGAGCATCTCTATGTAAAAAAGGAAGATATTTTACCTCACAATTTCCTCAGCTCACCAGAGTAAGTGCTGTGTAAAAAGTTATACTTCAGCTGCTGTCCAGCTGCAGGTAAAAAAAAAAAAAATGAAGAAATGAACTGCAGCCAATCAGCATCAACAGTGCTGAGGTCATGAACTATTTTTCTGTGATCTCATGAGATTTCACTTAACTCTCATGAGATTTCATAGTAAACTTCCTTAAACTAGATAGGGAAATAACATGAGTGTGCATGAGGCTCACTCCCTTGCCGGTCCCGGGACAGGCATACTGATTTGCTGCTTAAAGTCCTTTACAATGTGGTGTGAATACTTTTTACATTTTGAGGTAAAATATCTTTCTTTTTTACATAGAGATGTTCAGGTGATATTTCTAGTCAGCTTTTTACAGCTATGCTGCATCACTTTCAAGTGTTTCAACATTTGGCTTTCATGGCCCTTTAATAAAGTGATCTCATTCTTTCCAAGCCAAACATAGCCAACATTGTTAAGACACAAAGGATTTGATATCCATTTTCCCACAAAACCATTTGGAAATGCCTATAATGGATGCTGATCATTGGTATACTAAATGGGTTAAAGAGGTTAATCCATGAGTGTCTGTTTTGTATTTGGATAGAGTTGTCTTTATTATATGTCTTAAACATTATGAATTTTATTTGTATATGTGCATATTGGGTTTATTGGGCATGTTATGTTGTGTTTTTTTTTATACTTTTAATTTGTACTTTTTTAATTCATTAAGAAAACCTTGTTCAAAAACCCACTGTACAGACAGCAAACCTCACTCTCACTGTAACGAATAGGGTTTCTGTTTGTCGCATTTCTATAATTGTAAGAACAAACATGACTGAATTGCAGAGACAAACTCGTTCCTAAGGACAAGAATACCATACAATCCTGAAAATGCAAGTATGAAATAAAAACAAGGATATTAAGAGTGTAATTGCTACAATAAAATAGATTATTTTTTTTAGCACAGAATAGTATGTTACATACATAACTGTTTTTATTCCACAACACCATCATTTTTGTATTGAGTTCTTGACAAAACATCAGGACTGGAAACAGATGAGATTCGCTTGCTGTAAAACTGGGGACTTATATTGTGTGTGCCTGATGGTTTTCGTTTTTGGTTCTTCTGAATGTTTGTTATTTATCCTATGATAAACAAAAATAAACGTATAAAAAAAATTTTTTTTTAAATTGTGTGATTGCTAAACACCATTTTGTTGCGTTTCTGCTGATTTTGTTAGCTGTACAAGGTATCACATATCTGTCAAATACATACACATATTTCTGTCCCACCCACTACTGAGGGACTATTCAATAGTGCTAAATATAGGTTTAAAGAGCCTAGAATATATATTGAAATATACATCTAAAATGTGTCTGTGACCGTTTGAGTGTATTGCACATGCACAAGATAATAGAATTAAAGGGACAGTGAAGTCAAAATGAAACTCTCATGATTCAGATAGGACTTGTAATTTTAAACAACTTTCCTATTTACTTTTATCGTTAAATTAGCTTTGTTCTCTTGGTATTCTTAGTTAAAACCTAAACCTAGGTAGGCTCATATGCTAATTTATAAGCCTCTTATCTCTGCATTTTTTCAGTTTTTCACAGTTAGACAGTACTAGTTCGTGTGTGTCATATATTTGTGATGCGATTAGATGTGTTTATTTTGTTGCTGAAATAAATTGCAAACCCGTGTTTGGGAGGACATCATATGGGTGATTTCCCACTATCTGCTTGGGGATCAGTACTGAACTTTTCCTAGTATGGAAATGTTGTTATTGCTTTGATTGTGATCACTCAGAACTTGAAAAAACACAATCGAGATAAAAAAACTGACAATAATAGGATTGAAAAGGTTGGAATTAACCCCAATGTTGGAAAACTGCTGTCATAGAGTACTAAAGACACGTGCACCCTCCTGAGACCCTATGAGCCTATCTAGATTTACTCTTCAACAAAGGATACCAAGCGGCTGAAGCAAATTTGATAACAAGCATTATTTGGAAAGTTGTTTTATATTGCATGCTCTATTTAAATCATGAAATGTTGACCTTAAAGGGACAGTTTACTCCAAAATGTTCTTCCCTTTAAATTGTTTCCAATTATCCATTTTACTTGCTGCAGTGTATTAAGTGGTGTACAAGTAGCTTATTTACCCTTATTTCGGCATTTGAAATAGCTGTTTTAGCCTGTGGTATCCCCACCTATACTGAAAGTTTCTAGTCTTCCGTCCAGTAATATAAACACAGCCAGCAGGAGAAATTACACTCCCAGTGGGGTGCAGGATAGTTAAGTCATACAACTTTAATTTTCCATTGTCCTTTCTAAGTATTGATCTTTGGTTTACAGACAGATATAAGATAAGGAAGCAAGTGTGTGTACACAAAGTAATAGCATAATGAGATCTGATATTACCTGCAAGCTCAACCCATTTCAATAGGTTGTGGTTTAAAGGCGCAAAACTAGCTAATTAATATACAGAAATAAACCTGGAAATGCAATTTATCATACATGTTATACTCTGCAGCTGGGGAAAACTATTTTACAGTATACTGTCCCTTTAATTACATAGTCAAATAAATCAACTAGTCTGACATGAAAAAATAAAGAGTTTGTTCCATTTTTTTAGTAAGGTGTTTTCTTTGATCCACCTGCTAAGATAGCAAATTCTGCTTCCTATATCAGCAAATTACTTTTGAATGGTCCTCAGTAGGTTAATTATGAAGTCTGATTTTTTTTACACCTAGTTTGCCTGTGCTAGACATGCTAAGTTATTAAAAGAATGCTTTACTTACAACCTTTGTTTTTATATGTAAGCTTGTAATTAATATTGTAAGCTTCATTACCATTAACCTTTCATTTAATTTTGGTATTTTTCTTTTTTAGGAAATATTATCAATATTGCAAGAGTTAAAACGAGTTGAAAAACAGCTGCAAGGTATAGTGATCCCTAATCCTTTCCTTTTAAAGGTCTTGACATTTGTCCCATATACTTTTTTAAGGAGGGACACTGAATCATATAAAATACTTCCTTATCAATACACCTTAAATGGTCAGCTATATCCCTTTTAACCCATTGGTGGTCGATATCACTTCTTTTACTTTCTTACTGTACTTACAAGACACACAGCTACAACAAGGGAAAAAAGCTTTTAACTCCATCCATATAAGCTCTCTCTCTCCTTTTGTTCTACCTTTTAATCTAAATTTACAAATACATTTCATTGATTCATTCATGTGATGGTAAACTCTCCCCTTTTTAAAATCATATCCGGAATGTTAGTGATATTTTATATTCAATTTGTCTGTGGGCTAACGGTTTGAGTTGTTGTCCAATCAGCGCTATAGCTACAGCAAAAGTGTCATATGGTGAGAGCGCTGATTGGACAACAATTCAAACTGTTAGCTCACAGAAAAATTAACTTTTGAAGTGGGTGAAGTAGCACTGGGTATTTGAATTTCATATCTGTATTAAAAAGTAAGTTATAGTGCAACTTCATTACAACTGATGAATGAAACTCCATATAAAATATCACTAACATTCCGGATCTGATTTTATAAATGGGAAAGTTTATCATCACTTGAAATCAGGCTATATTTTTAATATAATCTCCCAAGAAAACATCAATTGACAACGTCAATTTAACCTCTTCCAATATACATAGGAACTGGGTTTTTGGAATATTACAATTCCAATGATGTAGATGACAACTAATCATTATGCATGTGGTTGTTAGCATCAAATTTTTTGAAAAATGTTTTAGTTATAATCTGTTTATTTTCAGTAACTTTCTCAATATCTTAATAATAAAGAGATTTAGCAACTAGTCATCACCTTGCCAAACAATGAAGATGTCATCTATGTATCTGCCAAATTCATCCTCTATGGGTTATCTTTTAAAAAAGACTCCTAAAACCCCCCCATAAAAAAACATAAACAAATTCACATACCTGAGTACAAACTTGGTACCCATGGCTGTTCCCCTTGTCTGCAAATAAAATTGACCATTAAAATAAAAATAATTATTTTCTGAAATAAAATGTATATAATATTAGATGTATTTGTACCTCTTCTTATGTTTTCTTTTTTAATTTTTTTTTTTAATAATCATACTTGATTATTTTAATAATTGAACCTGAAACTGGTGTCTCCTTGTCTATGAGAGAATACAACGTTTATGTCTTCACATTTTTAAATATCCTTTTTAAATATCCAGTTTACATCATGTTTTAAACACATAAGAGCATGATTGTAAATACAGAATTGCAATAAACAATAAGATAGCATGTATGCTCAAAGTAGATAAACATAAACAGGAAATAAAATCTTCCCTATTAATTTAATCATCTGAACTAAAGATCCATGAGATGTTGTTGTCATAATCAATTAATTGGTCTATTCAATGCATAGAAATGAAGGGTTTAAAAAGGATGGACCAAGGCTATCTACACCTGTCTGAGTTTTATATGCAAAACTGGCTAAAAACATATTCATTTTTACATTCTTTTTTGTGTACAAAAGTCCTTCCAGGAAATAAGGAAAAATAGGAAAAGAAAAAGCAAGTAAAGCTTAAAAGACATTATGGCAACATCATATTTTGAAATATATGCCAAGAGTATAACTTCTCAGCTTTACTATTATAACAGATATAGTACACACTAAAATTAACACAGCGCTTAAACCAATACCCAGATTAATATTATAGTTCCAAAAACACTATGTATATATCACTATAAATAGGCTTTCAAAGAATACCAGATAAAAAAATTAAAAAGGTGGTATAATGGGGACACATATAAAGTGCAAGTCTCAATAATTACATTAAAACCAATACATCAAAATAAGAACAATAAAATAAGAAAAATAATTATTATATAAAACACTGCAAAATCAATACTTAGTCCAGAGTTGAGATAGCATGACAATGAATCCGGGTGCTGGGTATTCCTTAGTCCAACCAAGGGTGAAAACAAGGTTTTAAAAAAGAGAGAGTGCAACTCCATTTCCATGTTTTAATAGTTAAATAAGTTAACAATAATACATGCTCACTTACACATCAAAAGACATAAAAATACTCAGGAACCCCTCCGGCATTCACACAAGATGGTGCAGCCACAAATTCATGTGTTCAGAAAAAACAGTATCACCAAACTAAAAGACAGCTTACGGCAGCACCACTAGAATTCCCTGTGTCGGCGTCCGGAATGACAAACACCAGAGTCATGTGCCAGCAACGAACAGTCAGAAGCTGTGAGTACGTCTTAGTATGTCACCTTGTTACCTCTACGTGTTTCATTCGACTACGGTCAAACTTCTTCAAGGAGGATTTTTTTTTTTTAACATGCGGATATCCATTATCAACAGCAAGTGCCTTTTTAAGTGTTCTACTATTAGTGTATGGCCAATCGCCATCCTGAGAAACAGTCCACCAATGATGGATCCCTTTAATGAGTATGGTTGCCTAAGCAACATATAAACAAATCATTTCGATTAAAATACATATACTCCTATACACAAACATAGTAATCTACCTAACACTAATAAATTAAATTCATCAGTGAGAAACATTCTTTATCACACAAATCATTACCTACAAGAAAAAACAATAATAATAAATGTGATTATAACACCTACTAATGTGTATACATATAATAAAATCACACTATATTCATTACCTCATCAGAGTATCGTAAAAATAGAAAAAAGGGGAATAATAATAGAGTTCAAAGGTGAGAGAGAGCTGCACAATTAAAAGTGATCTAAAATACTTTTTACATAAAAGCCTGACTATCTGTATCAACATTAAGTCCCTTCGGTTTCAATGTATCCAATTTGAAAATCCAAAAGGATTCCTGCTTTCTCAGTCTCAATAATCTGTCATTCACAGAAGTAGGAATAAAATCAATCACCTGGACACTTAAAGACGCAGGATCCCCATTATGAAATTCAAAAAAGTGGCATGGTATACTATATGTTTAACAGGTTTCTTAGTAGGGTCCTTAGTGTTATTAATATTATATAGATGTTCATTAACCCTAGTCCTGATGTTTCTTTTAGTGCGGCACACATAAAGAAGGCCACACCCACATTTAAGCAAATAAACAACATACTGTGAGTCACAATTGCACTTACTTTTGATGTCATTTTTTAAAAAAAAAAATGTCCCTTTACCTTGTTGCAACTCGTATTTTCAAGTAAATTAAGACAAATATCTACTGGAAATACGAGTGAGAGATGGTTGCAATAAGGTAAAGGGACATTTAAATGTGGTAAAACTACCTGTAACATGTTCAGGCACATAAACAATTATACTGTATTTTTTAATTCAACAAAAACACAAAATTTTGACATCAAAAGTAAGTGCAATTGTGACTTACAGTATGTTGTTTATTTGCTTACATGTGGTCGTGGCCTTCTTTATGTGGGCTGCACCAAAAGAAACATCAGGACTAGGGTTAATAAACATCTATATAATTTTAATAACATTAAGGACCCTACCAAGAAACCTGTTAAACATAGTATACCATGTCACTTTTTTTAATTCTATAATGGGGATCCTGCTTCTTTAAGTGTCCAGGTGATTGATTTTATTCCTACTTCTGTGAATGACAGATTATTGAGACTGAGAAAGCAGGAATCCTTTTGGATTTTCAAATTGGATACGTTGAAACCAAAGGGATTTAATGTTGATATAGATATTCAGGCTTTTATGTAAAAAGTGTTTTAAATCACTTTTAATTGTGAAGCTCTCTCTCACCTTTGAGTTTTATTATCATTCCACTTTTTTCTATGTTTATGATACTCTGATGCAGTAATGCATATAGTGTGATTTTATTATATGTATACACATTAGCAAGTGTTACAATCATATTTATTATTATTGTTTTCTCTTGTAGGTAATGATTTGTGTGATAAAGAATGTTTCTCACGGACTCATTTAATTTATAAGTGTTAGGTAGATTACTATGTTTGTGTATAGGGATTATATGTATTGTAATCAAAATGATTTGTTTACATGTTGCTTAGGCAACCATATTCATTAATGGGATCCATCATTGGTAGACTGTTTCTCAGGATGACGATTGGCCATACACTAATAGTGGAACACTTAAAAGGCACTTGCTGTTGATAACGGATATCCGCATTTGTTCCCAAAAAAATGTTTCCTCCTTGAAGAAGTTTGACCGTAGTAGAATGAAACGTGTAGAGGTAACGAGGTGATGTACTAGGATGTACTCACGGCTTCTGACTGTTGCTGGCACATGACTCTGGTGTTTTGTCATTCCGGACACCGACACAGGGAATTCTAGTGGTGCAGCCGTAAGCTGTCTTTCAATTTGGCGATACTGGTTTTTCTGAACACTCTAATCTGTGGCTGCACCATCTAGTGTGAATACTGGAGGGGTTACTGAGTATTTTTATCTCTTTTGATGTGTAAGTGAGCATGTATTATTGTTAACTTATTTTACTATTAAAACACCTTAAATGGAGTTGTGCTTTCTCTTTTTTAGAACCTTGATAACAGATGTAGTGAAATTACTTGAAAGGCCAAGTCCTTGTATGATGTACTAAGGTGAGCCACATTAGGGAGATTAGAGAGTTTGGTTCTTTGAGCAGGAGAGAGAGGATTTCCACATGTCCACAATTTGGATAAAGATATATAATATACCATTATTCTTCCAGTGGCAAAAGTTCTGTTAATTCTGCCTCCATAAAGATACAGATGAGCAGTCTAAGCTTTTCCAGTTTTTAACAATTAAAAATGTGAGACTATAAACCATTATTTTAATACAATTTTGTTTAAATAACATATGAGAGGACCATGGCTAAATTTCAAATGGAAAATGCTTTTCAAAATTATTAAATGGATCATACTCAGATTGGACAAAGGTAATCAGTGGCGTCCCCCATGGATCAGTACTGGGCCCTGTTCTTTTTAATATTTTTATAAATGACTTGGAGCAAGGATTAAATAGCGACATCTCTATTTTTGCAGATGATACTAAGTTAAGTAAGGTCATAAGGTCAGAGCAGGACGAACTCTCTTTACAAAGGGATTTGCTAAAATTAGAACTATGGGCAAGTGAATGGAAAATGAGATTTAATACGGAAAAATGCAAGGTTCTACATTTTGGAAGTAAAAATAAGCAGGCTACGTATTTTTTAAATGGGACAAGACTTAGCCAAACACAAGAGGAAAGGGATTTGGGAGTAGTAATAGATAACAAGCTAAAGATGGGTGCACAATGCAGGGCAGCGGCTTCAAAGGCTAATAAGATACTAGCATGTATTAAAAGAGGCATTGATTCAAGGGAGGAAAGCATAATTCTGTCATTATATAAAGCCCTGGTAAGACCTCACCTTGAGTTTGGAGTGCAGTTCTGGGGACCAATTGCTAAAAAAGATATTGCAGAACTAGAAAAAGTTCAGAGAAGGGCCACAAAGCTAATAAGGGGATTGGAGAAATTAACCTATGAGGAGAGGCTAGCCAAACTGGGTCTGTTTTCTTTAGAAAAAAGGCGCTTGAGAGGTGACATGATTACTTTATATAAATATATTCAAGGCCCATATACAGAGATGGCAGAAGCTCTGTTTATTCCAAGAAAATTGTTTCTGACAAGAGGTCATAATTTAAGGTTGGAGGAAAGGAGATTTAATCTCCTGCAACGGAAACGTTTTTTCACTGTAAGAGCAATAAAATTGTGGAACTCATTACCAAAGGAGGTAGTGAATGCCAATACCATAGATACATTTAAAAATAGTCTGGATAAATTTCTGTATATAAACAAAATTCATGGATATGATTGCTAGTATTAAATGGGTCACATTTTAATGGGGTTATTTAAGCTTAACTGGAGCTTTTTGTAAGTATTTTAGATTTGTATAGGTTGAACTCGATGGACTTCAGTCTTTTTTCAACCTTATCTACTATGTTACTATGTTACTATGTTACTAGGGGTGAAAATTCTTATTTTTCCTTCTAGTAGGTCCTTCTGGCTATTTGTGAATTGAATTGTACAATAAGATGAGGGGTATATGTAGTATGGGAAGGTGCCAGGTATGTGTTTTCTACTTCCTCAAAGAAGGAACAAGGCAATCCACCTGAATATTAAGCTCCCTCAACAAAATGAAAGACAATTGATGTATTGGATTTTTTATATCTTTTTGTATTTGAAACCCTTTTTTGTTAACTGTTTATGCATGTGTATGTGCACTTTCATCATATAACTTGGGTTTAAATTATTACAATTAGGACATTCCTTAGCTCCAGTCTGCAAAATAAAAAACCTTTTGCTTCTAATTTATTGGAAGTAATTCAGACAGTGACACAAACTATACATGTCTGTTTTATAATACTAATATACAACCCTTACAGTCCATGGAAGTGGGTGAGCTTTGAAAATCTTTTGACTTTATTAATTTTCTACCTTGTCCAAGGGGCATGGAGCTATATACATAAAGGGACATTAAACTGCTGGATACAACTACTATTGTTTCCCCTCCTGTACCTGCAGCTCTCTTTAAAGCTGTTCTCTTATTTTAACTTATTACAGAATCCAGCTGGTAAACCTCTGCAGTTTTTACTTGGATCCGCCATCTTGTAACTCACGTATATTTGCATCCTATGACAAACGCAGTGCACTTTCATAGATCTGTGATATTACTGGCTTTCTTTCATACAGGTAGTAAATATCTATGATCCATTACTCCTGGGAATTACTCTTCCCTACCACTAGGAGGAGACAAAGATTCACAAACCCCAATAACTCTTTAAAACCCCTCCCATCTCACCAGTGCCTCAGTCTTTCCATCCGCTGGAGGTGGTCGTACAATAAAGATGTGCATTTCCCCTCAGTGTAAGTTGTTTGTTGGAGGGACGTAATTTGGAGTATTGGAAGTGACTATATTTTTTTTTAGTTGGCACTCTATTAGCCGTTTTGCTTATCACTATATAAATTGTTATATATGTACATAGCCTTGGAACAGTTATATGAATATTGTAATTTTATATTTTCCCCTTTAATATATGTTTATTTTTTCATTGCTTCATTTTTTTCCCTACTTTGTTTCACGCATGCCAGCCTTCGGGTCTATGTGCGTCGGTGTGTGATAGTGTGCATACTTTTTTGTACCTTTTTCTATTATATATGACGTAAGTTTGATGCTGCTTCACTTTACAAGTGTGCTCTGTGGATGGAAGATGTACTTGTCTTGTATTCATGAATTATCAAATTGTAAGTTCTTAAGATCTTTTTTAAAGGGGATATTATCATCTAACTTTGTTTTCTGCATTTAACTTTATTATTAGTTTTTCTGCAGTCATGGAGCCTTTGTAATTCTGTCCCTAAATATGCCTTTGAAGCTTAGTCATTTGAACATTTTCCAACCAGTGTTGATGTTTATATTTTCTATGCTGAGGTATTTCCCTCAGCAATCTTATGCAATAAATGTTTTAATGCATGTTGAGCAGTCTAGTACTATTCTTGCTTCAAAAGATATTATTGCTCCTTCTGTTTGTTCCTTACAGGAGGAATCTATTACTTTTTCCCCAGGAATTAAGAATTTAATTTTAAAAACCATGCTTATATGTTTGTGGCCATGCCTCTTTCAACTAAGCGTAAATGGTCAGTTCAGATTTTACCTTCTACTAGTTCTTAGCCTGCTAAGGTTAATGTTTCTTGTTATGAGGCTCCTGTGTCCTCAGAGTAGGTGGTTTTCTCTGCTGATCAAGAGTATTGCTCTGATTATTAAACTTGAAACATCCATTCATTCTTTTTATGTTAACCATATTTGTTTTCTTTTTAAGGGAAGTTTTGCTTGCTTTAGAGGTTAATAATACTAAAGTAGATGGGGATATACCAGTTAAGTGTGGAGATACTGTTTTTTTAAACCCATGGTTAAATCCCTTGATGTATTTCTTTTCCTTTTTGCCGTTTCTGAAATTATATCCAGAGACTGGATTTAGCCAGTTTATTCCTTCTGCTAGGTTTAAGAATTTGTACACTTTACTTCTATTACTGAGATTTTGGGAAGCTATTCCCAAAGTGGAGTGCTCTCTTCATCTGGTCTTGTTCAATCAGATATTAGATCTTTGGGGTTGCCCAGAGATAGATCTGACGGCTTCTTGATTGAACCTCAAACTTTCCAGGTACTGTTCTTGGTTCAAGGATATTTGAGCTTTGTTTGTGGATGCTCTGGTAATTCAGTGGTCATTTTGGCTATCCTTTTCTTTCTTTCCACCTCTTTTTTTTCCTTCCATAAGGCAGGGAGAGTCCACGACTTCATTCCTTACTGTTGGGAAATACAACACCTGGCCACCAGGAGGAGGCAAAGACACCCCAGCCAAAGGCTTAAATATCCTCCCACTTTCCCTATCCGCCAGTCATTCTTTGCCTTTTGTCACTATAGGAGGTGGCAGAGAAGTGCCAGAAGATTTGGATAGTCCTGTAATGGGTATGTTCCTTATCAAGAAAGGACTGGAGTTTTAAGTAATCATGTCAACCTCTCAGTGAGATTATTGATGAAAGTCTGGAGATGCAGGTAAAGTTTTCTGCGAACCCATCCAGACTGTCGCTAACAACTCCTGAGCAATCAGTG
Source organism: Bombina bombina (assembly GCF_027579735.1). Taxonomy (NCBI): domain Eukaryota; kingdom Metazoa; phylum Chordata; class Amphibia; order Anura; family Bombinatoridae; genus Bombina; species Bombina bombina. The sequence goes on along the minus strand of NC_069502.1, from coordinate 779,338,466 downwards.
TTGACGAGTTTAACTGCTTGCTGTTACACACTCAAATCCATGTCAGAACCCCTGCTACAAGACTGTCACACTTGAGAGGCTGTGCCTGTTCCACAGCATGGATCCTGTAGGGTAAGACCATTTTTTATATATACACTTTAAAATGATATACAGGTTCACAGTGTGGCTCCTTTATACCTCGATAGGATCAAGGGTTAATATCTCCTTCAGGGAGATTATTTGAACAGCTTGGGGATTTATATCTGGTTAATGCGAGAGTTTTATTTGGGCTCATAGACAGTGTGTTTTTTGGCTTGGAACAAATAGATTTAACTTTCGTTTTTGAAGTGTTGCGCAGCTCATAATAGCTTAGTGCCCTTTTTCATAACAGGGGAAGTCCTGTCTTAAGCACTACGTGACCGGGTGCGTTCTCTTTCATTTCTGATCCTGCTGCAGACATCATTCCTGAGGAGAAAGTGTTCACTGTTAGCGGTCTGCGTCTAGGAGGTGGTGAGTGCCCCAGCCATTGGGAGTATTAAGGTGCCATTTTTAAATAAAATAGTTTCTTTTTGTTTGTCCTTCTGTTTGTATACAAAGCTATGGAGGACTTTGATACTACATTAGAAGGTTCCGCTCCTTCTGTACTGATGAATAATTCCTGTTTATATTGTGAGGAGGCTGTTGTTTGTCCGCCTGCTCAATTTTGTTTCATTTGCCTAAATACTGTTCTAAAGTCTAAGAAGGGAGACAAGCCTGCTAATACTCATAGCACTATTAGTCCCTCTGAGCTGTCTACTTCTCAGGAATCTGTGTCCCGAGAAATTACTACCCTTTCTACATTACCCGCTCCACATGCAGTTCCCCGCGGCTCATCTAATCCTCCATCTGGGGTCCTTTTCCCAGTGGACTTTACCGTGAAGTTACAATCAGCGTTGTCTGCGGCCCTGAGTGCCTTACCTTGCTCTAACAAACGCAAAAGAAGGTTAAACATAGTTCTCCTGACCTAGAGTCATCTAAATATTTGTCGGATTTAGCTACTATGTCTCAGCTATCCGAGGATGAGTTAACCTCTGGCTTCAGAGGGTGAACTTTCTGAGTCTGAGACTTCAGTTTCTAAACCTCCTTCAGCGGAGGAACCCTCTTTTATATTTAAAATTGAGCATCTGCATTTTTTAATAAAGGATGTTCTGTCTACGCTAGAGGTTCCAGAGGCTATACTCCCTGAGGAACCTAAGATCCCTAAATTAGACAGGGTTTATGAAGATAGGAAGGTCCCTCTGACTTTTCCTGTGCCAGGTAAGATGGTGACATTAATAGTAACAAATGGGAATGATTAGGAACTTCTTTTTTCCCCTTAGCTACTTTTAAAAAATGATTCCCAGTCCCTGACTCTCAATTAGATTTGTGGGGCTCCATCCCTAAGGTAGATGGCACTATCTCTACACTGGCTAAGCATACTACTATCCCTTTGGAGGATAGTTCTTCTTTTGCGGAGCCTATGTATAAGAAAATAGAAACTTTTCTGAGATGTTTCAACATACAGGGTTTTTATTTCAACTGGGGGCATCTGTAGCCGCAGTTGCTGGAGCAGCTACCTACTGGTGTGACACTCTGTCGGAACTCATTGAGGTGGAGGCTCCCCTTGAGGATGTTCAGGAGAGAATTAAAGCTCTGAGAATTGCTAACTCTTTCATCTGTGACGGGAATATGCATATTATTCACATAAATGCAAAGGCTTCTAGCTTTGCGGTCCTAGCCCGCCGGGCTCTCTGGTTGAAGTCTTGGTCTGCGGATATGACTTCTAAATCCAGACTCCTTTCTCTTCCTTTCAAGGGGAAGATTTTATTCTGTCCAGGGCTGGACTCCATTACGTTTACCGGAGGGAGTTGTGCCTTCCTACCGCAGGACAAGAAAAATAGGCCTAAGGGACGGCAAATGTCTAATTTTCTTTTTGACAAATCACAACAACAACAATCCTTATCCAAGTCCGAGCAGCCTAAGGGTACTTGGAAGCTGGCTCAGTCCTAGAATAAGTCCAAACAGACTAAGAAACCCTCCAAGAACAAATCGTCATGAAGGGGCAGCCCCCGATCCGGGATCGGATCGAGTAGGGGGCAGACTGTCTCTTTTTTCAGATGCTTGGTTCCAGGATGTACAGGATCCTTGGGTTCTGGAGATTGTATCTCAAGGATAGAGGATAGGATTCAAGTCTCATCCGCACAGGGGCAAATTCCTACTCTCCAGTCTGTCTACAAGACCAGAAAAGAGGGCTGCCTTCTTAGGTTGCGTACGGTATCTCTCCTCTCTAGGAGTAATTGTTCTGTACCTACAGCAGAAAGAGGTTTGGGGTTTTATTCAAACCTTTTCGTGGTTCCAAAGAAGAAGGGAACTTTTCGTCCAATTCTGGACCTAAAGTGCCTAAACAAGTTTCTGAGTGTTCCTCTTTTCAAAATGGAGACAATTCGGTCAATCCTTCCTCTGGTTCTGGAAGGACAGTTTATGACCACAGTAGACCTGAAGGATGCATATCTTTACGTTCCGATACACAGGGAACATTTTCAGTTCCTGAGGTTTGCTTTTCTGGACCAGCACTTCCAGTTCTTAGCTCTTCCGTTTGGCTTAGCTACTGCTCCAAAAATATTTTCGGAGGTTCTGGGAGCTCTTCTAGCCGTTGCCAGAACACAATGTATTGCAGTAGCACCTTACCTGGACGATGCCTTGGTACTTGCACCATCTTTTCGTATAGCGGAAGAACATTTCAAGTCCCTTCTCAATCTTCTTCGATCACATGGATGGAAGATAAACTTGGAAAAGAGTTCTCTCACTCCTTGTACAAGGGTGAATTTCCTGGGAACAATAATAGCCTCCATATCCATGAGAATATTCCCCATAGATCAGAGATGTTGCAAGCTAACTTCTGCATGACTTGCCCTCCAGGCCAGATCATCTGTCCCAAGGTACGTGCTTCTTGAGACCGTCCTGGGAGATTGTGACTATGGACGCAAGCCTTTCTGGCTGGGGAGCTGTTTGGGGTGCCAAGAAGGCACAAGGCCTGTGGACTCAGGAGGAGTCCACCTTCAAAAATATTTTGGAACTCCAGGCAATCTTCAATGCCTTAAAAGCTTGGCCTCTTCTGGGTTCGTCCCAGTTTATCAAATTCCAATTAGAAAATATATCCTTGGTTGCCTACATCAACCATCAGGGGGGAACGAGAAGTTTCTTGGCGATGAGAGAAGTATCTCGGATACTAGAGTGGGCGAAAATTCACAGATGTACACAGTCAGCAATCCACATTCCGGGTGTGGACAACTGGGAAGCGGACTTTCTCAGCAGGCAATCTTTTCACCCAGGTGAATTGTCTCTTCACCCCGAGGTGTTTGCAGAGATATGCAGTGAGTGGGGGCGCCGGAGATAGATCTCATGGCATCCCGCCTCAATACCAAGCTACCCAGGTACGGGTTGAGGGATTCTCAGACAGGACGGAATGATGCCCTATCAGTACCATGGAGGTTCAGACTCATATATCTTTTTCCTCCATTACCGCTTCTCCCTCGTGTGGTGGCTCGCATCAAGCAGGAGCGAGCATCAGTGATTCTGATTGCTCTGTCGTGACTGTGAATAACGTGGTTTGCGGTTCTGGTGGGGATGTCCTCATCTCCTCAGTGGAGGTTACCTTGTCGCACAGGTCTTCTGATACAGGGTCCCTTCGTTCATCAAAATCTAGATTCTCTGAGGCTGACTGCATGGTGATTGAACACTTTGTCTTAGCCCAGAGAGGATTTTCTGAGAGTGTTAGCGACACTCTGGTTCAAGTTTGTAAGCCCATTACTCGTATCTACCATAAAGTATGGAGGACTTGTACTGGTGTGAAGAGCGTGGCTTTTCCTGGCATAAGGTGAAGGTTGCCAGTATTTTAGCTTTTCTCCAGGATGGACTTGAGAAGGGTTTATCTGCAGTTCCCTGAAGGGAGAGATATTGTCCCTGTCGGTGTTACTGCACAAAGAATTGGCCGAGCTTCCGGGTGTGCAGTCCTTTGTTAAGGCTCTGGCTAGGATCAGACCTGTGTTTAAATCTGGGGCTCCGCCTTGGGGTCTCAATCTTGTTCTTAGTGTTTTACAGCAGGATCCGTTTGAGCCTATGCATTACTGTTGACATTAAATTGTTATCTTGGAAGGTTCTTTTTTTTGTTGGCTATTGCCTCTGCGCACAGAGTTTCTGATATTTCTGCTTTGCAATGTGACCCCCTTATCTGGTTTTTCATGTTGATAAGGCGGTTTTACGCACTAAACTAGGGTTCCTCTCTAAGGTGATGTTGAATCGTAACATTAATCAAGAAATTGTTGTTCCTTCCTTGTGTCCTAATCCTTCTTCAGAATCTAGATGTGGTTCGTGCCTTGAAGTTCTATCTTCAGGCTACTAAGGAATTCAGACAATCTTCCTCTTTGTTTGTCATCTATACAGGGAAGCGTAAGGGACAGAAGGCTACTACGACTTCCCTATCTTTCTGGTTGAGGAGTGTCATCCGCTTAGCTTATGAGACAGCGAGATGACAGCCTCCTTAGAGGATAACGGCTCATTCCACTAGGGCAGTGGCTTCCTCTAACAAAGCCTTAATGGATCAGATTTGTAAGGCGGCTACCTGGTCCTCCTTACACACTTTTTCTAAATTTTACAAGTTTGATGTGTTTGCTTCGGCTGAAGCAGCTTTCGGGAAAAAGTTTTGCAGGCTGTGGTGCCCTCAGAATAGGGTCCGTCTCTTTTTTTCTGTTCCCTCTCGTTATTCATTCAGTGTCCTCTATAGCCTTTTATAGTTTTCCCAACAGTTAGGAATGATGTCATGGACTCTCCCTTTACGACCCCATCCGTAATTTATGTTTTTGATGGGCGACTCCCTTTTTATATTATTTCTTCTGGCACCTTTTATAACCTGATGTTTCTCCTACTTTTCCTTGTTCCCCCTTTGGCAGAATGACTGGGGGATAGGGGAAGAGAGGAATGAAGATGTGGACTCTCCCTGTCAGGAAGGAAAGGAATTTATCTGGTAAGCATAAATTATGTTTTTTTCCCCCCAGGTTGATTGCCAAGATCTGTCAGGAAGAGCTCTGGTGATTCTAATTGCTCCAGCTTTTTCCAGCAGAATTTGGTATGCAGATCTGGTTCTGATGTCCAGTTACTCTCCTTAGTCATTTCCTTTGCATCCAGATGTTTTATTTTAAGGTCAATTTTTCCATCCGGATTCTAGATATCTCAGCTTGATGGCATGGAGATAGAATCAGAAACTCTCTCTGTCTTAGTAATATCGGTTCAGTTACTGAGTTTCTTATACAGGCTCATAAGTCTGTGACTAGTGGAATTTTTATTTAAAGGTCTGGAAGGACTTCTTTTAGAATTTCTAGATTTTTGCTGGGGGGGGAGGGGGGGGGGGTTCAGGATGGTTTGGATAAAGTTTTATCCGCCAGTTCTTTGAAAGGTCTGATTTCTGCCCTTTTTAATTATTTTCCATAAGAAGATTGCTAATCTTTCTGACATTCATGGTTTAGTTCAAGCTTTGTCTAGAATTAAGCCTGATATTTTCCAATTTTTCCTCCTTGGAACCTTAGTTTGATTTTGAGGAATTTGTAGGTTCCTCATTTTAAACCTATGCATCAGGTGGATATTACATTTCTTTCTGGAAGTTTTGTTTCTTTTAGCTATTTTGTCTGCAAGAAAAGTTTGTTAGTTTTCTACTCTTTTTTTTGTGTTCCTTCTTATCTTATTTTTCTTCAGGATAAGGTTGTGTCTTCTGACAATATAAATTGGGACATTGTTGTTCCTTCTTTATGTCTTAATCCTAAGAATTATTCAAAGAGATTTCTTCATGTTTTGGATTATGTTAGAGCTTTGAAGTGTTATATAGACAATACTTAGGATTTCAGACAAACTTTTTGTTTGTTCTTTTTCCTGGTTCTATGGAAATGTAAATTTCTGCTGTTTCTTTGGCTTCTTGGTTGAAGCTTCTGAATCGTATAGGTTTCTTGGAGGCAAGTCAGTTCCACCTAGATTGATTTCTGCTTTTTCTACTGTATCAGTTGCATTTTCTTGGGCTTTTTAGAATGTTTTTTTCAGTGGACCAAATTGCAAGGCAGCTACTTGGTTTTATTTGCATATTTTTATTTAAATTCTACTATTTAAAAGTTTTTGCTTCTTCTGAGGCAGCCTTTTGGTAAGATTTTCTTCATGCAGTTGATTTTGTTTTTGCCTGTTGGTTACTTTTACTTGCCTTTTTTAGGCTCTGTTTGGGTTATGTATTTAATTTCTCAGGGAAAAAAGATAATTTCTTTAGATCCCTCCCTTTATATTATTACTTGTGGACTCTACAGCTTGGGTATTTGTTCCCAGGAGTAATGGAAAGAAAAGTAAATTTATGCTTACCTGATAAATTGATTTCTTCTATGATACGACGAGTCCACGGATTCATCCTTTACTTGTGGGATATTATCCTCCTGCTAACAGGAAGTGGCAAAGAGCACCACAGCAGAGCTGTCTATATAGCTCCTCCCTTAACTCCACCCCCCAGTCATTCGACCGAAGGTACAGGAAGAAAAGGAGAAACTAAAAGGTGCAGAGGTGACTGAAGATTTAAATAAAAAAAAATATAATCTGTCTTAAATTGACAGGACGGGCCGTGGACTCGTCGTATCATAGAAGAAATCACATTATCAGGTAAGCATAAATTTACTTTTCTTCTATAAGATACGACGAGTCCACGGATTCATCCTTTACTTGTGGGATACAATACCAAAGCTACAGGACACGGATGAACGTGAGGGACAAGACAGATGGCTAAACAGAAGGCACCACTGCTTGAAGAACTTTTCTCCCCAAAATAGCCTCCGAAGAAGCAAAAGTATCAAATTTGTAAAATTTGGAAAAGGTATGAAGTGAAGACCAAGTCGCAGCCTTACAAATCTGTTCAACAGAAGCATCATTTTTAAAAGCCCATGTGGAAGCCACTGCTCTTGTAGAGTGAGCTGTAATTCTCTCAGGAGGCTGCTGTCCAGCAGTCTCGTATGCCAAACGGATGATGCTTTTCAGCCAAAAATAAAGAGAGGTAGCCGTAGCTTTTTGACCTCTACGTTTTCCAGAATAGACAACAAACAGAGAAGATGTTTGACGGAAATCTTTGGTCACTTGCAAGTAAAACTTCAAAGCACGAACCACGTCCAAGTTGTGCAACAGACGCTCCTTCTTAGAGGAAGGATTAGGACACAGGGAAGGAACAACAATTTCCTGATTAATATTCTTATTAGTAACAACCTTAGGAAGGAATACAGGTTTGGTACGCAAAACCACCTTATCAGAATGAAAAACAAGATAAGGCGAGTCGCATTGCAATGCAGATAGTTCAGAAACTCTTCGAGCCGAAGAGATAGCAACTAAAAACAGAACTTTCCAAGATAGAAGCTTAATATCTATGGAATGCATAGGTTCAAACGGAACCCCTTGAAGAACTTTAAGAACTAAATTCAAACTCCATTGCGGAGCAACAGGTTTAAACACAGGCTTGATTCTAACTAAAGCCTGACAAAACGACTGAACGTGTGCAGTAATATTGATAAATCAGATATCTGTCCCTTTAGGGAACTAGCTGATAACCCCTTCTCCAATCCTTCTTGGAGAAAGGACAAAATCCTAGGAATCCTGATCTTACTCCATGAGTAGCCTTTGGATTCACACCAATAAAGATATTTACGCCATATCTTATGATAAATTTTCCTAGTGACAGACTTTCGAGCCTGAATCAAGGTATCTATGACCGACTCAGAGAATCCCCGCTTGGATAAAATCAAGCGTTCAGTCTCCAGGCAGTCAGCCGCAGAGAAACTAGATTTGGATGCTGGAACGGACCTTGAATCAGAAGGTCCTGTCTCAGCAGCAGTGTCCACTGATAGAGCATCTATCAGTACTGCTTGAGGATCCCTTGATCTGGACCCGTAACAAGGAAGTTTGGCATTCTGACGAGATGCCATCAGATCATATTCTGGTGTGCCCCATTGATGAATCAATTATGCAAACACCTCCGGATGGAGTTCCCACTCCCCCGGATGAAAAGTCTGACGACTTAGAAAATCCGCTTCCCAGTTCTCCACTCCTGGGATGTAGATTGCTGATAGATGGCAAGAGTGAGTCTCTGCCCATCAAATTATTTTGGAAACCTCTATCATCACTAGAGAACTCTTTGTTCCCCCCTGATGATTGATATATGCTACAGTCGTGATATTGTCCGACTGGAATCTTATGAATCTGGCCGAAGCCAGCTGAGGCCACGCCTGAAGCGCGTTGAATATCGCTCTCAGTTCTAGAAGATATATATCGGGAGGAGAGCCTCCTCCTGAGTCCACACACCCTGTGCTTTCAGGGAATTCCAAACTGCACCCCAGCCCAATAGGCTGGTGTCCGTCGTCACTATGACCCATGCTGGCCTGCGGAAACTCATTCCCTGGGACAGATGATCCTGTGACAACCACCAAAGAAGAGAGTCTCTGGTCTCTTGATCCAGATTTATCTGAGGAGATAAATTTGCATAATCCCCATTCCACTGTTTGAGCATGCATAGTTGCAGTGGTCTGAGATGCAAGCGAGCAAACGGACCTATGTCCATTGCCGCTACCATTAGTCCGATTACCTCCATACACTGAGCCACTGATGGCCGAGGAATGGAATGAAGAGCTCGGCAGGTGGTTAAAATCTTTGATTTCCTGACCTCCGTCAGAAAATTTTTCATGTCTACCGAATCTATCAGAGTTCCCAGGAATGGAACTCTTGTGAGGGGGATAAGTGAACTCTTTTTTACGTTCACCTTCCACCTGTGAGATCTCCGTGTGAGATTTGGCTAGTTGGTAAGTTGACGCCTGAATTAAGATATCGTCCAGATAGGGCGCCACTGCTATGCCCCGCGGCCTTAGAACCGCCAGAAGGGACCCTAGCACTTTTGTGAAAATTCTGGGAGCTGTGGCCAACCCGAAGGGAAGAGCCACAAACTGGTAATGCTTGTCCAGGAAGGCGAACCTGAGGAACTGGTGATGATCTTTGTGGATAGGAATGTGAAGATACGCTTCCTTTAAATCCACGGTGGTCATATATTGACCCTCCTGGATCATTGGTAAAATAGTCCATCTTGAAGGATGAGACTCTGAGGAATTTGTTTAGGATCTTGAGATCTAAGATTGGTCTGAAGGTTCCCTCTTTTTTGGGAACCACAAACAGATTGGAGTAAAACTCTGCCCCTGTTCTGCGTTTGGAACTGGGCAGATTACTCCCATGGTATATAGGTCTTCTACACAGCATAAGAACGCCTCTCTTTTTGTCTGGTTTACAGACAATCGAGAAAGATGGAATCTCCCCCTTGGAGGAGAATCTTTGAAGTCTAGAAGATACCCCTGGGTCACGATTTCTAAAGCCCAGGAGTCCTGAACGTCTCTTGCCCAAGCCTGAGCAAAGAGAGAAAGTCTGCCCCCTACTAGATCCGGTCCCGGATCGGGGGCTGCCCCTTCATGCTGTCTTGGTGGCAGCAGCGGGCTTCTTGGCCTGTTTACTCTTGTTCCAAGTCTGGTTAGGTCTCCAGACTGACTTGGATTGAGCAAAATTCCCCTCCTGCTTTGCAGCAGGGGAGGAGGTAGAGGGACCACCTTTGAAGTTTCGAAAGGAACGAAAATTATTTTGTTTGGTCCTCATCTTATTTGTCTTATCCTGAGGAAGGGCATGGCCTTTTCCTCCAGTGATGTCTGAAATGATCTCTTTCAGTTCAGGCCCGAATAGGGTCTTACCCTTGCTAAAAGCTTAGATTTTGATTACACGTCAGCAGACCAGGACTTAAGCCATAACGCTCTACGCGCTAAAATGGCAAAACCTGAATTATTTGCCTCTAATTTAGCCAGTTGAAAAGCGGCATCTGTAATGAAAGAATTAGCTAGCTTGAGAGCCCTAATTCTATCCAGAATATCATCTAATGGGGTCTCAACCTTAAGAGCCTCCTCTAGAGCCTCGAACCAAAACACAGCTGCAGTAGTTACAGGAACAATGCACGCTATAGGTTGCAGAAGAAAACCCTGATGAATAAATATTTTCTTTAGAAGACCCTCTAATTTTTTATCCATAGGATCTTTGAAAGCACAACTGTCCTCAATAGGTATAGTTGTACGCTTAGCCAGGGTAGAAATAGCTCCCTCCACCTTAGGGACCGTCTGCCACGAATCCCGAATGGTGTCTGATATGGGAAACATTTTCTAAAAAGTAGGAGGGGAGAAAATGGAATACCTGGTCTATCCCACTCCTTAGTAACAATGTCCGAAATCCTCTTAGGGACCGGAAAAACATTAGTGTAAGCAGGAACCTCTAGATATCTATCCATTTTACACAATTTCTCTGGTGGAATTACAATAGGGTCACAATCATCCAGAGTCGCTAAAACCTCCCTGAGCAACAAGCGGAGGTGTTCTAGCTTAAATTTAAAAGCTGTCATATCTGAGTCTGTCTGAGGGAACATCTTTCCTGAATCAGAAAGCTCTCCCTCAGACAGCAAATCCCTCACCCCCAACTCAGAACATTGTGAGGGTACATGATGGCTAATTTACTCTCACACCGCTTCCCCTGCAACCCAGGCAGTTTAGATAAAACCTCTGTGAGGGTAGTAGACATAACTGCGGCCATATCTTGCAGGGTGAAAGAATTAGACGCACTAGAAGTACTTGGCGTCGCTTGTGCGGGCGTTAATGGTTGTGACACTTGGGGAGAATTAGATGGCATAACCTGATTCTCTTCTGACTGAGAATCATCCTGCGACATACTTTTATCAGCTAAAATATGTTCTTTTCAATTTATTGCCCTTTCAGTGCATGAGGGACACATTTTAAGTGGGGGTTCCACAATGGCTTCCAAACACATTGAACATTGGCTTTCCTCAATGTCAGACATGTTAAACAGGCTAGTAATGACCACAAACAGGCTTGAAAACACTTTATTTAGTGAAAAAATAACAATCTTATAAAACGGTACTGCGCCTTTAAGAGAAAAAAAGCATACACGTTTTGCAAAACTGCTTTAAAATAATCAAATCGTTTAAATTTTTTTATATAAGTATTCAAATTATGCAGCTAAGTTTGCCCCACAAGGAAAGGAACACTTAACCCTTACTGTAAAAACCGGATAATTAATAAACGGTTAAATCCGGAAAAAACACCCCCTGCACCTCGCCTACCTGCCCTCAGGGATCTGGAAAACAGGGTTAAAGCTTCGTTTTGGCCCAATACTCTCACAAGGGCCCACCGAAGTTGGAGCTTGCTGCTTGCCTGTCAAATACAACTGCTCAACTGAGGCGCGAAAATAGGCCCCGCCCATCTCACTCGATGTCTCTCAGCCCAAATGAACCGCACCAGAGCGGTCTCAAACTAGCCATGTGGGTTCTTAAACCCAAAAAGAAGCCAAGTGTACCCTCTCATTAAAGCATCAAAAACGTTCCTGCCAAAAACGTTATCAGCACTCCCAGTTGAATAAACGTTTGCCCACAAACATTCAAACTCAGTGTCAACCATTTTTTCTTAGACCCTATATGCAAGCTTAGTAATACCCCTCTTCTTTTAGGATTACTGCTTACCCTTACCCTCATGGGGATACTGTCAGCCAATTCTGAAATACCACAGTCTCTCCAGAAAAAAATGACTGAACATACCTCACTGCTTATAGCATGAAAAACGTTCCTCACACTGAAGTTTCTTAAGTACTCCTCAGCTATTCTGTGGGAACTGCTCTGGATCTTAGTGACAAATGCTAAGATCATCAGCCTCCAGGCAGAAGTCTTCATCCATCTGCTGCCTGAGAGAAAATAGTACACACCGGTACCATTTAAAATAAAAAACTCTTGCTTGAAGAAAATAAAAACTAACATTTTATCACCTCTTTCACTTTACTCTTCCTAGTACTTAGAGTAGGTAAAGAGAATGACTGGGGGTGGAGTTAAGGGAGGAGCTATATAGACAGCTCTGCTGTGGTGCTCTTTGCCACTTCCTGTTAGCAGGAGGATAATATCCCACAAGTAAAGGATGAATCCGTGGACTCGTCGTATCTTATAGAAGAAAACATAATTTATGCTTACCTTATAAATGAATTTATTTCATGGTGGTGAGAGTCCACGAGACCCCACCCTGTATTTTTCTGTGTGTTTTTTTTTTCCCTTCACCTATTTTTTGCTCTTATTATGTTTCCTTCCTCGTTGTGCTATGCTATACGTTAGACTGAGGTAGACTGGGAGGGGTTTTATAGAGTTCTTAAAGTTTGGGAATTTTTGCCTCCTAGTGGTAGGGAATAGTAATTTCAAGGAGTAATATATCGTTGACTCTCACCACCATGAAAGATATTAATTTATCAGGTAAGCATAAATGGTGTTTTTTGACAGCTGTACCTTGCACTTCAGTTTAGCTCACATAATCGAGAGTGGGAAGTTTTTGTACAGTTTAAAAGTTACAAAACAAATATAAGCTCTAAGATTGTGTCGCTTCACTAACTGATAATTGTAAGGGGTTTAAATAAAAGAATAGCTTTAAAGACAGGTAAAGAAAGAAAATCAATAGCACAGTGAATAGTAACCATTCTACTGTAGTTGTACCCAGCCGTTTAATGTCCCTTTAATATTAAGGAATCATTCTATTCCTTTGAAGATGAATACATTGTTTTTTTGTAACTATAAATCTTGTTTCACTCTACTTATATAGGGTAAGTTAGCTTTAAAAATTAAAATGTAGAGATATTGTGATGTTTTCCACTGAAATCAAAATGTGTATATATTAGCTATATGGTATTGTATTAATCTCTGGTCATCTTTGTTATGTTTTTTGTTTTTTCTCTTTAGTGATTAATGTAATGATTGATCCAGATGGAACTTTGGAAACTCTGAGCACCTTGGGATTTAATAGTTCAATGTCTTCAACTCAGCCGAAGCAAAAACAACATATTCAAACCCACACAACACGACCAACTGTGACATGTCAAACTGAAACCAGAGGGGGGCGGCCAAATATATCGGTTGCCTCTGAATTTGATCATATTGAATCAGAAACTGATTTTAGCATACAGTTTAATAGATTCAATCCTGATGGGGAAGAAGAAGATAGTACACTACGTGAATAACAATATTGTTCAATATAATTTATTTTCAAGAACAATTGGTAAATGAAACAGAAATACCTAAGGAAAACTGTCAGTGCTTTATAGCATAAAACTTAATTGTAATTTTGTAAATTTATTTCTAAGCACATGAATCTTGTGCAGCTGCTTGCAACAAAACCCCAAGGTCTTTAACTTTTTAATAAAAAAACATGGAGAAAGAGAACCAAACGCATTGATTATGGTCTTTAGTTCTGTCTGGTTTTCCGAAAACAAGATTATTTCATCTGATCTCAGGTTCAAAGATAAACAGTTGCAGTCTGTAGGTTAATTACATTCTTTTCATTCAGTTTAAGGGAAAAAAAGATGAAACTTCCAGACAGTTATTTAAAAAATGCTTTGTTGTTTAACATAAATAACAAGTCTTTGGTTCCAGCATAAAGATCCGTGTAGAACATGTAGGTAATTCAATATGCTCTGTAAAGCCCACTGATACATTTTATTTGTTTAAACACAAGTTTTATAGAACACTGTATTTTACCAATTAATCTTTTAGTATTAAAGATTCTTAAAACTTTAATAATCCGTTTAACTTTTAATCTCATTGCAAAAAAAAAGTGCTGAATGCTCCGTTTTATGTTTATGATGCACAATGTTTAAAATTGTTATAAATTTTGACTAATTGCAACCCATTGTAATACATTAAATAGACTTAAAGGGATAGGAAAGTTTAATTTTAACTTACATGATTCAGATAGAACATGTCATTTTAAGACGCTTTTAAATTCACTTCTATTTTCAAATGTGATTTGTTCTCTTGGTATCCCTTGTTGAAAAAGAATATGCCCATATCCTACACTAGTGGGAGCTGCTGCTATTGGTGCCTGTACACATTTGTCTTTTGTGATTGGCTGGCTAGATGTGTTCATCTTTCTGCCAGTAGTGCAATGCTGTTCCTCCAGCAAAGTATAACAAGAGAACAAAGCAAATTTGATAGGAAGTAAATTGCAAAGTTGTTTAAAATTGTATGTTCTATCCAAATCATGAAAGAAAATATTGGGTTTCCAGTCCCTTTAACTATATAATGTCTGCACTTCATAATATAAAAATATAGTTTCTATGTTCCTGTTATTTTGAAATATGCATATTTCAAATGTTCAATATTCTAACAAAATTATAAAGTGGATTCACCCTTCGTAAAGGTTTAATAATATGACAAAGGAGGTACTTTTATATGAGCCATTGTATTAATATATTTTAATGAAATATTCTTTTTTTTCAATGGTTTTTGTTGCTAGTCAAACTGGCTTAAAATACAAATATAATATACAGATTTAAGCTATAATCTTTCAGCTCTTTTTTTAATGCTGGAGGAATACACCTTACACGAGGAGTTGGTGTAATCTATAGACTTATTATTTGTATGAATTTAAGTGAAATGTTGTAGGGATCTGATTTATCTTGAAACTACGTTTTCTCTATGTAGAACTTAAACATGGAGTGCAACTGCTTGATAAATTCTAATACAACATTTATACTAAGCAAATTCATAGTACATTAGTTTTTTAAATAGTTTGTGTTTTAATTTTATATGGTAGAACTAAAACTGTGGTTTATTATCTAATTACACTGATGTAACTTTAATGTCAAAACACCCATGTTGTTTACGCTTCTTAATAAGCAAACTCTGTTTTTCTCATCAGCTATTCCGGTGTGTGTGTGTGTGTATATATATATATATATATATATATATATATATATATATATATAGATATATATACAGACACACAATAGTTAAGTTTTACAGTGTGAATAATATTTCTTAACGGAAGGAATAGAGTGGTATAATGCTTTTTTATCAATATTTTGGAGCTTATTTGCTGCATAAAAAGAACAGTCACTGATTCAAAAATTTTTGTTTAGATTTTGTATGATATACAAAAAATTGCGCACATTAAGTAGCTGATTTGAAACTAAATGTGTTATCAAAATTTGAAAAATGAATTGTGCTCTATTTTTTGCTTGTGTTAAATATAAGATTTCACTGTATTATTTAACTGGACATAAACTGGAGAATAATATTTAGGAATGTAAACTGTTAAATGAAATGTGAATACTAATCACAAAAACTATTACGTATAAGGCAACAGAAAAGTGGGCTGCAACTAAATATTATTTTGTCAAGATGGCTATTGGACCCTGTAACCATTGATACTATACCCTTTATAAACAGTACCCCTGCATAGCTTTGGCTGAAACTTTTATTACTTTTTGTTTTTAATTGGAATAAAGTTCACAGTTAACACATCAGCTCAAACCAATTAAGTATAGTCATTTCATAAAACTTTTCATGTATCATTGTATACATGTATACTTTTGTAAAATAAAAAAATCCATTATTCCCTCAACAAAATATTTGTTTTATTTGGTTGATAACCATGTATAATGTATTAAATGTTTGCCTTTATCTTGCATTATTCTTATTTTGTATGAATATTTTATTCTTATTTATTTTTTGTTATCTTTATTTTCTTATATATTTGCAGGTCCCATTTTTAAAATAAATTGTTTATGCAACTTTATTCATATGTGTACTTTCTTCACATCTGTTGTGCAAACTTATTTTATAACATTGCAGGCTAGACATCAGTTTGTCTCCTTGTTTTTGCTTCGGGGAGTGGGGGAGTGTTGCTTATATAATTATACTTTAAAAATAATAATAATGCAGATATATTGCCTTTGTTACCAGCTTAATATAAGGATAGAGCAATGAAAAAATATGTTCATGATAACCAATATGCATTTTCTTTCATAAAGGTGGTTAAAGTCCATGATCCATTACTCTTCCTGACCACTAGGAGGTGGCAAAGATTCTCAAAAACCTAGAGCTCTATAAAACCCCTCCCACCTTACTGGTAGTCACTCTTATCTTTGACGCAGCTTGCGGAAGATGAAGTATGAAGGTGCTTCTGATGTTCTTCTGTGAGAGGGGTTTTCAGACTGATTTGAGGCCCATTTCCCCTTAGAGAGCTGCTTTTACATGGAGGGATGTATTTGGAGTATGGGGTAATGGTACAATTACTACCCTATGGGAGTTGGTCACAAACCTTCCACAGGTGTCGCAGGGACCTGTCCTTAGCCTCCTCTTGTTGGGTCATCGGTATACTCCTTTCTTTCATGTAATTGGCAAGAGTCCATGAGCTAGTGACATATGGGATATACAATCCTACCAGGAGGGGCAAAGTTTCCCAAACCTTAAAATGCCTATAAATACACCCCTCACCACACCCACAATTCAGTTTTACAAACTTTGCCTCCTATGGAGGAGGTGAAGTAAGTTTGTGCTTAGATTCTATGTTGATATGCGCTTCTCAGCATTTTGAAGCTTGATTCCTCCCAGAGTACAGTGAATGTCAGAGGGATGTGAAGGGAGTATCACCTTTTGAATGCAACGGTTTTCCTCACAGGAGATCTATTTCATAGGTTCTCTGTTATCGGTCGTAGAGATTCATCTCCTACCTCCCTTTTCAGATCGACAATATACTCTCATATTCCATTACCTCTACTGATAACCGTTTCAGTACTGGTTAGGCTATCTGCTATATGTGGATGGGTGTCTTTTGGTAAGTATGTTTTCATTACTTAAAGGGACAGTCTACACCAGAATTTTTATTGTTTTAAAAGATAGACAATTCCTTTATTACCCATTTCCCAGTTTTGCATAACTAACACAGTTATAATAATATACTTTTAACCACTGTGATTATCTTGTATCTAAGCCTCTGCAAACTGCCCCTTTTTTCAGTTTTTTTGACAGACTTGCAGTCTAGCCAATCAGTGCCTGCTCCCAGATAACTTCTCGTGCACAAGCACAGTGTTATCTATATGAAATACGTGAACTAACACCCTCTAGTGGTGAAAAACTGTTAAAATGCAATCTGAAAGAGGTGGGCTTCAAGGTCAAAGAAATTAGCATATGAACCTCCTAGGTTAAGCTTTCAACTAAGAATACCAAGAGAACAAAGCAAAATTGGTGATAAAAGTAAATTGGAAAATTGTTTAAAATTACATGCTCTATCTGAATCATGAAAGTTTATTTTGGCCTAGACTTTCCCTTTAAGACACTCTCAGCTATGGTTTGGCACTTTATGTATGTATATAAAGTTCTAAATATATGTATTGTACTTATATTTGCCATGATTCAGGTTTCAGTATATTTCCTGGGAAATGCATTTTTTAGGAAAATGCATTTCTTACCTGGGGTATAGTCTTTTTTTTTAATTGACTGTCATTTTAAATTCTCGGGCAGAATTAGGCTCTCGAGGGCGCAAAATGCCATACTATATTACGTCATTTTTGGCACGAGATTTTTTTTGGCGCTGTTACGTTCGATGACGCAAATTCGTCCTTTCCAGCATCTTTGTTGACGCCGAGTCCTTTCACAAGGTTGCGTCTTCATTGCAGAGAGTGTGTAATTTCCAGATGTTGTTAGCTCCAAAAATTTGTGTGTCATACTTGGCGCCAAATATTTTAATTATTTTAAACCCCATTCCTATATGCCTCTTGCCTTTTTTCTCTATCAGAGGGCTATGCTGTTTGCATTTTTTTCCCATTCCTGAAACTGCCATATAAGGAAATTGATCATTTAGCTTTATATGTTGTTTTTTCTGTTACATTTGCAAGATGTCTCAATCTGATCCTGTCTCAGAATTCACTGTTGGAACCCTGCTGACTGATAACAGTTCTACCAAAGCTAAGTACATTTGTTGTAATCTTGTGGAGATTATATCTCCAGCTGTGGTTTGTAATAGTTGTCATGAAAACTTTTACATGCAGAGAATGTGTCCTTCAGTAATAGTACATTGCCTGTTGCTGTTCTTTTAACATCTAATGTACAAGATATACCTGTGAATTTATAACAATTTATTGTTATGATTCTATTCAGAAGGCTTTGTCTGCCATCTTGCCTTCTAATAGATTTAAAGGTCTTTTAAAAATTCTCATAAATTGATGAAATTTCAAATGACCGACAACATACTGAATTATCCTCCTCTGATGAGGATCTATCTGATCCAGAAAATCCTTCCTCAGATATTGACACTGACAAATCTACTTATTTATTTGAAATGAAGTACATTTGTTCTTTGTTAAAGAAGTGCTGATTATATTGGATATTGAGGAGACTAGTTTCAATTATGTTTTTAAACCTCCTTTGGTTATTCCAGAGGTTTTTTTAACAGTTCCTGATGCTATTTCTGATATGATTTCTAAGGAATAGAATAAGCCTGGTGGTACTTTTATTCCATCTTTATGGTTTAAAAAATTGTATCCTTTGCCAGCAGTTAGATTGGAGTTTTGGGAAGAGATCCCCAAAGTTGATGGGGCTATCACTACTCTTGCTAAACGTACTACTATTCCTACGGAAGATCGTACTTCTTTTAAAGATCCTTTAGATAGGAAACGTGAATCTTTTCTAAGGCCTGCAATTTCTTTGGCTGTTGCAGCTGCTTCAACTTTTTGGTTGGAAGCTTTAGCGCAACAAGTATTGAATCATGATTTGTCTAGCATTGTTAACTTGATTCAACATGCTAATAATTTCATTTGTGATGCCATTTTTCAATATCATCAAAATTGATGTTAAATCTTTAGCTATTTTAGCTAGAAGAGCTTTGTGGCTTAAATCTTGGAATGCTGATATGAATTTTAAGTCCAGATTGCTATCTTTTTCTTTCCAAGGTAATAAATGATTTGGTTCACAGTTGGATTCAATAATTTCAACTGTCACTGGGAAGGGAGTTTTTTTGCCTCAAGATAAAAGATCTAAGAGTAAATCTAAAGCTTCTAACCATTTTAATTCCTAAATAAGGAACAGAAACCTAATTCTTCCCCAAGGAATCTGTTTCCAATTGGAAGCCTTCTTCAAATTGGAATAAATCCAAGCCATTTAAGAGATCAAAGCCAGCCCCCAAGTCCGCATGAAGGTGCGGCCCTTTTTCCAGCTCAGCTGGTAGGGGCAGATTAAGATTTTTCAAAGATGTTTGGATCAATTCGGTCCAAAAACATTGGATTCAAAGTATTGTCTCTCAGGGGTACAGAATAGAATTCAGAGTAAGACCGCCTGTGAGAAGATTTTTTTCTCACGCATTCCAGCAAACCCAGTAGAGGCTCAGCCTTTCCTGAAGTGTGTTTCAGACCTGGAGTTTTCAGGGATAATCATGCGAGTTCCGTTTTAGGAACAGGGTCTGGAGTTTTATTTAAATCTATTCATTGTCCCAAAGGAAGAAAATTCATTCAGATCAGTTTTGGATCTAAAAATGTTGAATCTATATAAGAGTACCAACTTTCAAAATGGTGACTATATGTCCACAATAGACTTACAAGATGCATATCTTCATATTCCGATTCATCCAGATCACTATCAGTTTCTGAGATTCGCTTTTCTAGACAAGCATTACCAATTTGTTGCTTTTCCTTTTGGCTTAGCGACAGCTCCAAGAATCTTTTCAAAGGTTCTCGGTGTCTTACTCTCTGCAATCAGAGAGTGGGGTGTTGCAATGTTTCCTTATTTGGGCGTTATCTTGGTACTTGCTCAGTCTTTACGTTCTGCAGAATCTCACACAAATCAACTACTATTGTTTCTTCGAAGACATGGTTGGAGGATCGATTTACCAAAAAGTTCTTTGATTCCTCAGACAAAGGTAACCTTTTTCGGTTTCCAGATAGATTCAGTGTCCATGACTTTGTCTCTAACAGATAAGAGATGTTTGAAATTGGTTGCAGCCTTTTCGGAACCTTCAGTCTCAGTGATTTCCTTCAGTAGCTATGTGCATGGAAGTTTTAGGTCTCATGACTGCAGCATCGGACGTGATCCCCTTTGCTCGTTTTCATATGAGACCTCTCCAGCTTTGTATGCTGAACCATTGTTGCAGGGATTATACAAGGATATCACAATTAATATCCTTAAATCCCAATGTTTGACTTTCTCTGACTTGGTGGTTAGATCACCATCGTATAATTTTAGGGGACTCTTTCGTTCGTCCAACCAGGACTGTGATCTCAACAGATGCGAGTCTTTCAGGTTGGGGAGCGGTTTGGGGATCTCTGACAGCACAAGGGGTTTGGAAATCTCAAGAGGCGAGATTACCAATGAATATTTTGGAACTCCGTGCGATTATCAGGGCTCTTCAGTTTTGGCCTCTGTTGAAGAGAGAACCGTTCATTTGCTTTCAGACAGACAATATCACAACTGTGACATATGTCAATCATTAGGGTGGGGCTCACAGTCCTCAAGCTATAAAAAAAGTATCTCGGATACTTGTTTGGGCGGAATCCAGCTCTTGTCTAATTTCTGCGGTTCATATCCCAGGTATAGACAATTGGGAAGCGGATTACCTCAGTCATCAGACTTTACATCAGGGAGAATGGTCCCTCCACCCAGATGTGTTTTCTCAAGTTGTTCAGATGTGGGGGCTTCCAGTAATAGATCTGATGGCATCTCATCTAAACAAGAAACTTCAAAAGGTACCTGTTCAGGTCCAGGGATCCTCAGGTGGAAGCAGTGGATGCGTTGACACTTCATTGGTGTTATCAACCGGCTTATATTTTCCTGCCTCTAGTTCTTCTTCTAAAAGTGATCTCCAAAACCATCATGTAGCAGTCGTTTGTTCTGCTGGTGGCTCCAGCATGGCTTCACAGGTTTTGGTATGCAGATCTTGTTCGGATGTCCAGTTGCCAACCTTGGCCACTTCCATTAAGGCCAGTCTTTCTATATCAAGGTCCATTTTTCCATCAGGATCTCAAATCATTAAATTTGAAGGTATGGAAATTGAACGCCTAGTGCTTAGTCATAGAGTTTTTTTCTGACTCTGTGATTAATGCTATGTTGCAGGCTCATAAATCTGTTTCTAGAAAGATTTATTATCGAGTTTGGAAGACTTACATTTCATGGTGTTCTTCTCATAAATTCTCTTGGCATTCTTTTAGAATTCCTAGAATTTTACAGTTTCTTCAGGATGGTTTGGATAAAGGTTTGTCTGCAAGTTCCTTGAAAGGACAAATATCTGTTCTTTCTGTTTTATTTCACAGAAAGATTGCTAAACTTCCTGATATTCATTGTTTTGTGCAGGCTTTGGTTCGTATCAAGCCTGTCATTAATCAATCTGTCCTCCTTGGAGTCTTAATTTGGTTTTACTTGGACATTAAACTACTTTCTTGGACAGTGTTGTTCCTTTTGGCCATCTCTTCTTGTAGAAGAGTTTCTAAATTATCCGCTCTCTCTTGTGAATCTCCTTTTCTGATTTTTCTTCAGGATAAGGCAGTTTGGCGGACTTTATTTAAATTCTTAACTAAGGTTGTGAATTCTAACAACATTAATAGAGAACTTGTTGTTCCTTCCTTGTGTCCTAATCCTAAGAATTCTTTGGACAGATCTTTACATTCTTTGGATTTGGTGAGAGCTCTATTATGTTGAAGCTACTAAAGATTTCAGGAAGACTTCTTGTCTATTTGTTATATTTTCTGGTTCTAGGAAAGGTCAGAAGGCTTCTGCCGTTTCTTTGGCTTCGTGGTTAAAGCTTTTGATTCATCAAGCCTATTTGGAGTCGGGTCAAGCCCCGCCTCAGAGAATTACAGCTCATTCTACTAGTTCAGTTTCTTCTTCCTGGGCTTTTAAGAATCAAGCTTCAGTTGATCAGATTTGCAAAGCTGCTACTTGGTCTTCTTTGCATACATTTACTAAATTCTACCATTTTGATGAATTTGCTTCTTCGGAAGCAGTTTTTGGTAGAAAAATTCTTTAGGCAGCTGTTTCAGTTTGATTCTTCTGCTTTTGATTTAAGTTTTTTCCTTTCATTTATGAGAATAAACGTATATTTTGGGTTGTGGATTAATTTTTTTAGTGGAAAATGGCTGTTTTATTTTTATCCCTCCCTCTCTAGTGACTCTTGCGTGGAGTTCCACATCTTGGGTATTGCTATCCCTAACGTCACTAGCTCATGGACTCTTGCCAATTACATGACAGAAAACATAATTTATATAAGAACTTACCTGATAAATTCATTTCTTTCATACTGGCAAGAGTCCATGAGGCCCACCCATTTTTTATGGTGGTTATGATTATTTCCAAATTCCTTTGTTGATGCTTTATTACTCCTTTCTTTATCACTCCACTTCTTGGCTATTTGTTAAACTGAATTGTGGGTGTGGTGAGGGGTGTATTTATAGGCATTTTAGGGTTTGGGAAACTTTGCCCCTCCTGGTAGGATTGTATGTCCCATATGTCACTAGCTCATGGACTCTTGCCAATATGAAAGAAATGAATTTATCAGGTAAGTTCTTACATAAATTATGTTATTTTATATCCTCTGCTGTTAAGTTTTATCACTGGCTTGGTTATCTACTGGATCCTGCTTAGAAGATGTCCATGCCTATTGGGTAAGTACATATTTTTTTTATTATTTAGAGGAACTCATTTAGCCAGTTGGGCTATGTATTTGTACACTTTTGTACTCTGTAGCCTGGGGACAGTATTTATTATGTATTTATTTTATATGGCTTCCTTTTTAGTTTATAAGGCTTTATTCCATTTGTTCAGAATCCCTAGGTTTTGAATATATTTTCTCTGTGTTATAGCATAGGGTTCAGGGTGAGGCTTCCCTAGGAAGGTTTCTGCTGTCATGTTCCAAAAGCTCTTTTTAAAGCAAGGTCTTCTTTCAGTTTGTTTCAGATCTGGAATCCATGGAAGTCATTGTTCCAGTTCCAATTTTGGAAAAGGGGTTAAATGTCTATTTGTTTCCTAAGTTTTGGTGAGTCCACAGCTTGTGTAATTACTGTTGGGAATATCACTCCTGGCCAGCAGGAGGAGGCAAAAAACACCACAGTTAAACTGCTAAGTATCACTCCCTTACCCACAACCCCCAGTCATTCTCCTTGCCTTCGGTGCATGGAGGAGGTGAAGTTCAGGTGTCTGAAGAAAAATTTTGATTTTATCTACAAGCAAGTTTTGGGGTAATAGCATATTCCACATCATTCCTTGCAGTCGGTAGTGGTGGCTTTAAAGCAGTTAGGACTTTGTAAAGAGGTACTTACTGCGTTTTCCTAACAATTGCTGCCCTAGTTTAGAAAGCCAGAGTTGGTTACTCTGTTCTTCCTTTTTCAAAGGTCTCTGTGAAGAACTGTGTCCTCTCATACCTTGTAACTGTTTACATGCTGGACAGCGGAGCAGGTAAGTGCTTTTTCTTCCAGTTTGGGAGACCATGCACTTAACAAATTAAAGGGATACTAGACCCACATTTTTTCTTTCATGATTCAGATAGAGCATGCAATTTTAAGCAACTTACTAATATATTGCTATTATCAATTTTTCTTCTTTGTTCTGCTATGTTTATTTGAAAAAGCAGGAATGTAAGCTTAATAACCTGCCCATTTTTGGTTCATAACATGGGTAGCGCTTGCTGATTGGTGGCTAAATGTAGCGACTAATCAGCAAGAGCTACCCAGGGGCTGAACCAAAAATGGTTCGGCTCCTAACCTTAAATTCCTGCTTTTTCAAATAAAGATAATAAGAGAATTAAGAAAATTTGATAATACGAGTAAATTAGAAAGTTGCTTAAAATGTCATGTTCTATCTGAATCATGAAAGAAAACATTTGGGCTTAGTATCCCTTTAAAAGACACTGCTTGGGGGGCGAAGCCGGCCGAGGTTGATCATGGCCGCATCTTATTGAAGATCTGGAGCAGCTTATTCTGGCGGGTGGCATCACCGGGGCAAAACATACCCACTAATACAAAACAGGCCATGAGAGGAAATATTGAAGCTCCGAAGTTGAAGGGGAGCGGCACACACTGTCATAGAACCGGGTGAGTGTGGATGCGGCCTGCATACTTCCGATGCCGAAATTGATGACGCATCTCACTTTCAAGCATTACCATCAATCGCCGGCAGTCACTAATGGGGCGATAACCTAGCTTGCTCATCAAGTGACAAAATGTGACATATGAGGGGTAAGCAGACGCAAAATTAATATCACTCACTTATACCCCCTACTAAAGCATATTGCCCCACTGCTTGTGCAACAACTATCACTACCAGACTAATAATTTTATGCAGAATTATAGAGGTCAATAGAGCCACTAGGAACCCACACTTACTCTAATTGCGCTCCAGTGCCTATAGCACACCTCCTGAGCCATAAACCATAATTAGGAACATTCTCTACCTAGAGACAGAATGCCTCAACAAGGGTGATTACAGTTTTGATAACCCCATCAACAGTCAGTCACCCTCTTCTAACATAGATAGGAGGAAAGAATATAGGAACAATCCTTTCTCTCATACTACAAAAGGATCTTTAAAAAAAAAAAGACTTTTTGAAGCGCAGCAAAATTTGTATCTGTCTCCCTGTCCAATTCACACAAGATGGTGGCAAGAAATAAATCCAGAGCAGAAAAATCAACTAAACCAGCAACCCCAAGTGGCGGTAAACTTAACGCCTTATTCAAGCCTTTTGACATTACGAACAATGATGACATGGAGTCAGCAATGTCTTACACTCTTGACTGTCCTACTCACACTTCGCAGAGTACAGGAGGAGATCTAACCCTGATCATTAAGGCAGATCTCAATTCACTCTCTACAAAGAGGATCTAAATAACTTCTTAACACAAGTCAGTAAATCCATAAAGGACGGATTAACAGAAGTTAAATGCAATATCAATGCTCTAGGACACAGAGTGCTCCATTTAGAAGAACAAGCAGAAGAGACATCCAAAACATCAGGCAACATGGCCATAGCTATCCAGCAACAGAATACAACCATACTTCAACTACAATCACAGGTTGAAGACCTCGACAATAGAGTTCGCTGATAAAATCTGCGTATCGGGGGAGTCCTTGAGAAAATCCAACCAGCAAAAATACTTACTTGAACTGAGTGCTGATGAAAACATCACATTAGACAGAGCAAATAGTGCCTTAAAGGGACACTGAACACAAATTTTTTATTTCGTGATTCAGATAGAGCATGCAATTTTAAGCAACTTTCTAATTTACACCTATTATCAATTTTTCTTCGTTCTCTTGTTTTCTTTATTTGAAAAGGAAGGCATCTAAGCAATTTTTTGGTTCAGAACCATGGAAAGCACCTTTTTATTGGTGGGTGAATTTATCCACCAATCAGCAAGAACAACACAGTTTGTTCACCATAAATGGGCAGGCATCTAAACTTACATTTTTGCATTTCAAATAAAGATACCAAGAGAATGAAGACAATTTGATAATAGGAGTCAATTAGAAAGTTGCTTAAAATTGCATGCTCTATCTGAATCACAAAAGACAAAAATTGGGTTCAGTGTCCCTTTAAGGGCAAAACCATCAGACTCAGCACCACCCAGAGATATCATCTTGTGCTGCCACAAATTCACAGACAAGGAAAAAATACTGCAAGCTGCTAGAAAGAAATCTCCTGTCACATTTGGAGAGGACTCCCTACAGATTTACACAGATCTTAGTCCCATAACCCTTGCAAAATGTAAAGAAGAAAGATACCTAACTCTGCACCTTTATGATCTGGGGATTCCTTATAGATGGGGATTTCCATTCTCAATGAAGGTCATTAAGGAAGACAAGACACACACATACAAAGATCCCGAACCTTTCTGCAGGCAATTGGGTATATCCCAACCCTCTCTTCCGTCACTGTCAGACAACACCAAGAAAGATGGATCCCAAAAAAATCTACCACCTAGACTTCAGCGCCCAGAGTGGACAACTGTCTCAAAAAAATAAGACAAGGCTACATCTGCGCTGAACCGCAGAGGGGCAGACGCAGATCCTACTTGAACATTTACAAGAGCAAGCAATCTTAGTGACTCTCATTATTGAAAGATGCCTAAAATGGATAATATTTCATACATTGTTCCCTAACATGTTTTGTAGTTAAACAATGTAAGGATATATGTGAGCGCCTATAGGTGTGAAACACAAATGGCAATAGATCTTTTTAATGGCTTCTTTAGTTTGATTATTTTATTTTTTAGTAAATGTGGTATCCTTAAAACATTACTATGGTCAAAAAGTCCAAAAGTATAGTAATATGAATAAATATCAAAGACTAGTGATCTATAAGTAATATATAATTGTTTATTGTAATATAAAATTAATTATTAATTAATAAAGTATTAAAAGGTAGGAAGTCAGAATAATACACACAAAAAAATGTTAAAAAATAATAAATATCCCTATTGGTACCAATACAATAGCTAAAAATTATCAAAAGAACTTTTAAAAATATAGTACTGTTTGTAAAAGCAATAGTAGACAGTAATGGGTTTGAACAATATCGGTCTGTTTTTAGGCATAAATTTCAAATGTCCATAAGAGTAATCCTCTCCTGTTAATAATATCTCATGAGCTTATCCACAAAGTTTTCTGTGTACAAAGTTTTTTATATTTACCGCAATATGCCTAAAAAATATACAAAAAAAAAAAAAAAAAAAGAGGTATTGGTATATATATGAGATAAAAAATCCTTATGGTAGCAACAGTTGTTTCAAACGTGTGATGTTATATAAATATATATAAATAAGACTTGCTGTATTTCAAAGAAGATCAGGTGCCTTAAACAAAAGAACAAGTATTCGGACGTGTTATCCTCCGGTGATCCGTTTGAGTTACCTTGCAACTACCTTGTAGCTGATTGTTTTTGAAAACTCTCCTTTTGTTCAAACCAGTTTAAGAGCCAAAAAGATTAGAACTGCAAACAAAATCCGCAGCAGATACTCGGGTGTTGTAGGAGACGCCAAACACTCCCGTGTCGGCTTCTTTTGACACACCCACAAATGCGGGAAACGACGTCAGCGGTTGAGTTCCCGAAGTATTTAGCAGCGTCAGTGTATCATCAGTGTATCATCAGTGTATCATCAGTGAATTGGCCAATTAGATACATTAGAAGAGCCAATAACCCTTTCTGAAATACTTTTGGCAATTCGAGATTTACCCTCAGGAAAGTCCCCCAGTCCAGATGGTTTTTTGAATGCCTATTATAAATCATTTAAAAATATCTTAGCGCCACATTTGTTAAAATTGTTTCGAACGCTAGACGACAACCATTCCCTCCCTCAAGAAATGTTAATGGCGCACATATCGGTAATCCCTAAACCAAACAAACCCCCAACAGACACCGGTAGTTATAGACCCATATCCCTTCTGAACATAGACGTCAAGATATTGGGCAAGATCCTGGCGAATAAACACAGTATTACAGTCCTTGATACACACTGATCAGGTTGGTTTGGTCCCGGGGAGGGAGACGAGGAACAATACCATCAGAGCACTAACCCTAATCTCATATGCAAAACATAATAAGATTCCAGCAATTCTTATGGCAACGAATGCTGAAAAGGCATTCGTCTGCATAAATTGGAAATTTCTAAGAGAAACTTTAAAATCTTTTAAATTCGGCCCTAAAATAATCCTACATATTTTTAGCTTATACTCACACCCCACAAGATCAAAGCTAATGGCTATCCAGATCATTCAACATTTGAAACAGTACAAGACAAGTGTGCCCATGCTCTCCATGGAGGTTCTGGCAGCTCATGTCAGACAAAACCAGGGAATAAAGCGGATTACCATTGGTCCCAACAATTTTAAAGTAGCCATGTATACAGACGATATTTTATTCACTATTTCAAACCCATTGCACTCTATCCCAAAATTTGGTAATTTCTCGAACTCTTTGAACAATAAACAAAAATCAGAGATCATGAACATATCATTGCCACAACAAACATTTCAGTCAATTACAGCCATATGCCCTTTAAAACTTCAAAATAGAGCCCTTAAATACCTAGGTATCCAACTTTCATCTAATAATCCCCAACTTTTTGACAATAATTACTTTGCCCTCCTTTTTTTTTCTTCTTCTTCAAAAGCTTTATTGAATAACATATAATCATTACATACAATGCAAAATAGGAGTAGTTACATATGCAACGGTGTAACAACGGTGTATTTTCCACATACATGGTATATAGTAGATTTTTAACAACGATTAGCTGTGGGTATATTGTTCACTAAATGTACAATTTTGGGTTGCATAAGTGTGTTATATGAACGAGATAGAGGAGAAATAAAATCAATAAATAAAAAAAAGACAGTAAACAAAACAAGCGTGGATCCTGCAGAGAAAAAAGTATTGTGTCATTGATTGTTAGGCTACTAGGATAACCTTCTGTCAGGTTTAGGGTGTTGAGATAAAGCTTCGGGTCTGCTAGTTAAGAGTGGTTAGTGGTTTTGAATTTGACTGAGGTATTCTTCCCACAAGAAGCAAATCGAGTGGTAATCGGCTATCTGCTTGTTGCGAGAATAACGGTATTTTTCCAGTTAGAGGGATTAGGTAGTTGTTGCCCTCCAGACATGGATAGATGGGAGAGTGTTACATTTCCAGTTACTTTGCCCTTCTACGTACAATACCAAAAGATTTGCAAACCTGGGCAACTAAACCAATAACATGGTGGGGGCGCACTCAATGTGTGAAAATAACCATTTTACCTAGGATCCTGTACATATTCCAAGCACTTCCCATCCCCCTCCCTAAATGGTATGTCTCTCAATTACAAAAGCACATTAATGAATTTATATAGGGAAAAAGCAGGCCGAGAATTTGTAGAGGCAGCATGTATAGAGCACTTGGTCAAGGTGGGTTGGGACATCCATGCATAGCAGACTATCACGAAGCAATGACCCTACAACGAATACTATATTGGCACAGATGCAAAGCCTGGGTGGCAATTTACTTCCACATATTCAAAGTTCCAGATGTAGGAGCAGTGTGTTGGGTTACAAAAGACCTTAGACCCCCACACTGTACAGAAATGGAGATACAAAAATAAATCTTTGATTCTTGGGACTATAATACAAAGGAGAAAATTTCTAGCACTAGATCCCCTCTCTTCCCAGTCTCCATTATTGCAGAACTAATAGGAGGACTAGATAAAGGCCATCAAAGAGCAACAGAGTGGGGATCCACTACCCCTATAGGAGAATTTACTCTAAAAGGTAAATTGATTAATAGAGAAAACCTTACAGAAGTGGCAGGAGGCAGATACTCTAGCTGGTTAAAGTACTCACAACTAGTACATTTCATACACACTTCCCCACATAAACAAGATTTTTTAAGAGACCTTACTCCATTCAAAAGCCTATGCTCCAAAGAAGGGATCATTAAACACTCCTTATCACTAACCTGAAAATTAATACAGGAAGAGCATACTTCCAAACTTTCGTCTTACACACTCAAATGGCAACATTACCTGGAGATAATTTTGTCAAAAGAGGAATGGATTTTTTTTTTCTTATATACTAAGAAGGCATCATCATTTTCCCAATCACTAGAAATACATTTTAAAGTCTTGATGCGCTGGTATCTCACCCCTTCTTGGTTACATTCCATTTACCCTGAAGCGAGCAACAGGTGTTGGCGAGGGTGCGATCACAGGGGCAGTTACCTCCACATGTGGTGGAATTGCTCTAAAATTAGGCCCTTAAGGAACGCAATAGAAAGACACTACAGATCTATATTAGCAAATAACTTCTCTCTAACAGGGACAGTATACACTAATTTTCATATAACTGCATGTAATAGACACTACTATAAAGAATAAGATGCACAGATACTGATATAAAAATCCAGTATAAAACTGTTTAAAAACTTACCTAGAAGCTCTCAGTTTGGCTCTGTTGGAAAGCCCACTGCAAGTGGCAAATAAGACACTCTCCCTTCTTTTGCATATGAAAAGACTCTACACAAACAGGAGCAAGCTGGAGAAGGTAGCTGACGGTATTCACATAAAACTTTGGGGCTTGTTAGCAGTCTGAAAATCAGAGCAATGTTATTTAAAAATAAGCAAAACTATACATTTATTTTAAAGAAAAAATGTTATGGGCTATATAAACAGATCATCAACAAAACTTTTATGCAAAGAAAAAATGAGTGTATAATGTCCCTTTAATGACTTACCAAAACTTTCTTGTAAACTTAGACTCACCCTATTACAAATAGGAATGATGGAAGCCAAGACACTAATAGCATTGCATTGGAAAACCCAATATACACCGACTTCTATCTAATTGGACAGAAAATGTGTCAGACCTACTCATCTTGGAAGAATACAGCTATCTTAGAAGGAACAGGTTACACTTCCTTGCAGATACCATATTTCTTTGGGATGACTCTCTCTCAAAATCCAGTGTAACCCCTACACAGGGAGACCCGCTCACAGATACCTGACCCCTAACTTTCATCATATAACCGTGACCTCCTGAGACCCTTATCTAACCATTACTAACCTCTTATTCTGACTTGACCATTCCTTCTTTTCTAACCTTCATCTCCTAAGGTGTCAAGTGTGTTTAAAAGTAGGTTTATAAACGTTAGCAAGAATGTGCAAAGTCTCAGTAGATTGAGAGACCATTTCAATGATAAAGAGAATGGACACTTATTTAGGAACTTTATGGAAAGTAAAATGATGTGCATATTTTTTTTCCGTTGGTTTTAGTTTAAATTTGATTGTTAAAACATCATCTTTTCTATGTTTCCATAGGGACTTGACAATACCAAAAGAAATGCATGTAACATATGATCATTCTCTGACAATAAAAGATATTTAAAAAAAAAAAAAGACACTGCTTTTTTTATTGGGACATAGATAATCTTGTTGTATGGGTTACACTGGTGCATAAAGCAGGCACTGTAGCATGTGTGAGACTTTTAAACTCTTTTAAAAAGAAAGGGTAAAATGTTTTTATTAGGCTTTATTTTCTGACACATATTTACTTGATACAACAATACAAGTTTAAACTTAATTGGTAGCGGTAAGGCACCTCAGTAATTGAGGTGTGGGGTTTCCTGAGGGGTATTTTAGAAGTTTATTTAATGTTTATTAAATGGTTTTTTTTTCTTAACTTTTTTCACATATTTTAGCTGGGGATCGATCCTAATTTAGGATAAAATTTAAAGTGTATTTTTTTTCCTTGGCTTATTTTAATTGAATATTAAAATCTTTGAAACTTATCTGTACAAGTTTATGTACTGTTTCTCAACATGGCTTATATGGAGCAAGAGCCTGCTCTCATGAATTGATGCTTATTAGGTTTAGTTGCACAAATTGCAGCTGCTTTGCAATTTTGTTCTTCGTGTGTCAAGAAAATCTTGCACAATAAAGGTAAAATGTATGAGCCTAATGTCTCTCAGGATGATGATGTTAAAATAATACCTCAGCTTTCTCCTGCTACGTCCTAAGCCTCAATGGTGTCCCATGCAGTGCCCTGCTGTTCCTCTGTAACTCCTAGTGGAGTTTATTTAAAAGCAGAAATTGCTGCCCAGGTATCTTCAGCGGTATCTATGGCATTAGCTGCCATTCCCAGATTACAGGGAAAATGCAAGAGGAAATCTAGAAATTCAGAAAGTAAGGTGCCTGACCTCATTTCTGCTGACAAGGGGTGTAAGATTTTTTTTATTGCACAAATATAATTTCTTTCATGTAATTAGCAAGAGTCCATGAGCTAGTGACGTATGGGATATACATTCCTACCAGGAGGGGCAAAGTTTCCCAAACCTCAAAATGCCTATAAATACACCCCTCACCACACCCACAAATCAGTTTTACAAACTTTGCCTCCCATGGAGGTGGTGAAGTAAGTTTGTGCTAGATTCTACGTTGATATGCGCTCCGCAGCAGGCTGGAGCCCGGTTTTCCTCTCAGTGTGCAGTGAATGACAGAGGGATGTGAAGAGAGTATTGCCTATTTGAATTCAATGGTCTCCTTCTACGGGATCTATTTCATAGGTTCTCTGTTATCGGTCGTAGAGATTCATCTCTTACCTCCCTTTTCAGATCGACAATATACTCTTATATACCATTACCTCTACTGATTCTCTTTTCAGTACTGGTTTGGCTTTCTACTACATGTAGATGAGTGTCCTGGGGTAAGTAAGTCTTATTTTTTGTGACACTCTAAGCTATGGTTGGGCACTTTTATATAAAGTTCTAAATATATGTTTAAACATTTATTTGCCTTGATTCAGGATGATCAATTTTCCTTATTTCAGACAGTCAGTTTCATTATTTGGGATAATGCATATGAATTAAGACATTTTTTCTTACCTTAAAAATTGACTTTTTTCCCTGTGGGCTGTTAGGCTCGCGGGGGCTGAAAATGCTTCTTTTTATTGCGTTATTCTTGGCGCTGACTTTTTTGGCGCAAAAAAATTCTTTGTCATTTCCGGCGTCATACTTGTCGCCGGAAGTTGTTCGTGTTTGCGTAATTTTTTTGACGTTTTGCACCAAAAATGTCAGCGTCTCCACCTTTTTTCTCACATTATTTAAGTCTCATTTTTCATTTGCTTCTGGTTGCTAGAGGCTTGTTCATTGGCATTTTTTCCCATTCCTGAAACTGCCTTTTAAGGAATTTGATAGATTTTGCTTTATATGTTGTTTTTTCTCTTACATATTGCAAGATGTCTCAGATTGACCCTGGATCAGAAGCTACTTCTGGAAAAATGCTGCCTGATGCTGGTTCCACCAAAGTTAAGTGTATCTGCTGTAAACTTGTGGTATCTGTCCCTCCGGCTGTAGTTTGTGATGAATGTCATGATAAGCTTGCTAATGCAGATAGTATTTCCATTAGTAATATACCATTACCTGTTGCTGTTCCATCAACATCTAATACTCAGGATGTTCCTGTTAATATAAGAGATTTTGTTTCTAAATCTATTAGGAAGGCTATGTCTGTTATTCCTCCTTCCAGTAAACGTAAAAGGTCTTTTAAAACTTCACATTTTTCAGATGAATTTTTAAATGAACATCATCATTCTGATTTGTCTGTTTCTGATGATGATTTTTCTGGTTCAGAGGATTCTGTCTCAGATATTGACACTGATAAATCTTCATATTTATTTAAAATGGAATTTATTCGTTCTTTACTTAAAGAAGTTTTAATCGCATTAGAGATGGAGGAATCTAGTCCTCTTGATACTAAATCTACTAAGCGTTTAAATTCGTTTTTTAAACCTCCTACAGTTATTCCGGAAGTTTTTCCTGTCCCTGATGCTATTTCTGAAGTAATTTCTAGGGAATGGAATAATCTGGGTAATTCATTTACTCCTTCTAAAAGGTTTAAGAAATTGTATCCTGTGCCATCTGACAGATTAGAGTTTTGGGACAAAATCCCTAAAGTTGATGGGGCTATCTCTACTCTCGCTAAACGTACTACTATTCCTACGGCAGATAGTACTTCCTTTAAGGATCCTTTAGATAGAAAAATTGATTCCTTTCTAAGGAAAGCTTATTTATGTTCAGGTAATCTTCTTAGGCCTGCTATTTCTTTGGCTGATGTTGCGGCAGCTTCCACTTTTTGGTTGGAGGCTTTGGCACAACAAGTGTCAGATCATAATACTCATAGCATTGTTAAACTTCTTCAACATGCTAATAACTTTATTTGTGATGCCATCTTTGATATCATTAGAGTTGATGTCAGGTATATGTCTTTAGCTATTTTAGCTAGAAGAGCTTTATGGCTTAAAACTTGGAATGCAGATATGTCTTCTAAGTCAACTTTGCTTTCCCTTTCTTTTCAAGGTAATAAATTGTTTGGTTCCCAGTTGGATTCTATTATTTCAACTGTGACTGGGGGGAAAGGAACTTTTTTACCTCAGGATAAAATATCTAAAGGTAAATATAGGGCTGCTAATCGTTTTCGTTCCTTTCGTCAGAATAAGGAACAGAAGCCTGATCCTTCCCCTAAAGGAACAGTTTCTGTTTGGAAACCATCTCCAGTCTGGAATAAATCCAAGCCTTTTAGAAAGCAAAAGCCAGCTCCCAAGTCCACATGAAGGTGCGGCCCTCATTCCAGCACAGCTGGTAGGGTGCAGATTACGATTTTTCAAAGAAATTTGGATCAATTCGATTCACAGTCTTTGGATTCAGAACATTGTTTCACAAGGGTACAGAATAGGTTTCAAGGTAAGGCCTCCTGCAAGAAGATTTTTTCTTTCTCGCATTCCAATAAATCCAGTGAAGGCTCAAGCATTTCTGAAATGTGTTTCAGATCTAGAGTTGGCTGGAGTAATTGTGCCAGCTCCAGTTCTGGAACAGGGTCTGGGGTTTTACTCCAATCTATTCATTGTACCAAAGAAGGAGAATTCCTTCAGACCAGTTCTGGATTTAAAAATATTGAATCGTTATGTAAGGATACCAACATTCAAAATGGTGACTATAAGGACTATTCTGCCTTTTGTTCAGCAAGGGCATTATATGTCCACAATAGATTTACAGGATGCATATCTGCATATTCCGATTCATCCAGATCACTATCAGTTTCTGAGATTCTCTTTTCTAGACAAGCATTACCAATGTGTGGCTCTGCCGTTCGGCCTAGCAACAGCTCCAAGGATTTTTTCAAAGGTTCTCGGTGCCCTGCTATCTGTAATCAGAGAACAGGGTATTGTGGTATTTCCTTATTTGGATGATATCTTGGTACTTGCTCAGTCTTCACATTTAGCAGAATTTCATACGAATCGACTTGTGTCATTTCTTCAAGAACATGGTTGGAGGATCAATTTACCAAAGAGTTCATTGATTCCTCAGACAAGGGTAACCTTTTTAGGTTTCCAAATAGATTCAGTGTCCATGACTTTGTCTCTGACAGACAAGAGACGTCTGAAATTGGTTTCAGCTTGTCGAAATCTTCAGTCTCAATCATTCCCTTCGGTAGCCTTATGCATGGAAATTCTAGGTCTTATGACTGCTGCATCGGACGCGATCCCCTTTGCTCGTTTTCACATGCGACCTCTTCAGCTTTGTATGCTGAACCAGTGGTGCAGGGATTATACAAAGATATAACAGTTAATATCTTTAAATCCGATTGTTCGACACTCTCTGACGTGGTGGACAGATCACCATCGTTTAGTTCAAGGGGCTTCTTTTGTTCTTCCAACCTGGACTGTGATCTCAACAGATGTGAGTCTGACAGGTTGGGGAGCTGTATGGGGGTCTCTGACAGCGCAGGGTGTTTGGGAATCTCAGGAGGCGAGATCACCCATCAACATTTTGGAACTCCGTGTGATTTTCAGAGCTCTTCAGTCGTGGCCTCTTCTGAAGAGAGAATCGTTCATTTGTTTTCAGACGCACAATGTCACAACCGTGGCATATGTCAATCATCAAGGGGGGGGACTCACAGTCCTCTGGCTATGAAAGAAGTATCTCGGATACTTGCTTGGGCGGAATCCAGCTCCTGTCTAATTTCTGCGGTTCACATCCCAGGTGTAGACAATTGGGAAGCGGATTATCTCAGTCGCCAGACGTTACATCCAGGCGAATGGTCTCTTCACCCAGAGGTGTTTCTTCAGATTGTTCAAATCTGGGGTCTTCCAGAAATAGATCTGATGGCTTCTCATCTAAACAAGAAACTTCCCAGGTATCTGTCCAGATCCAGGGATCCTCAGGCGGAGGCAGTGGATGCATTGTCACTTCCTTGGAAGTATCATCCTGTCTATATCTTTCCGCCTCTAGTTCTTCTTCCAAGAGTGATCTCCAAGATTCTAAAAGAGCGTTCGTTTGTTCTGCTGGTGGCTCCAGCATGGCCTCACAGGTTTTGGTATGCGAATCTTGTTCGGATGGCTACTTGCCAACCTTGGACTCTTCCGTTAAGACCAGACCTTCTATCTCAAGGTCCTTTTTTCCATCAGGATCTCAAATCATTAAATTTGAAGGTATGGAGAATGAACGCTTGATTCTCAGTCATAGAGGTTTCTCTGACTCCGTAATTAATACTATGTTACAGGCTCGTAAATCTGTGTCTAGGAAGATATATTATCGAGTCTGGAAGACTTACATTTCTTGGTGCTCTTCTCATCATTTTTCCTGGCATTCTTTTAGAATTCCTAGAATTTTACAATTTCTTCAGGATGGTCTGGATAAAGGTTTGTCTGCAAGTTCTTTGAAAGGACAAATTTCTGCTCTTTCTGTGTTG
The DNA here is from genome assembly GCF_027579735.1 of Bombina bombina. NCBI lineage: Eukaryota > Metazoa > Chordata > Amphibia > Anura > Bombinatoridae > Bombina > Bombina bombina. The sequence continues at coordinate 779,302,322 of NC_069502.1, read as the reverse complement.
TTTCACAGAAAGATTGCTAATCTTCCTGATATTCATTGTTTTGTACAGGCTTTGGTTCGTATAAAACCTGTCATTAAGTCAATCTCTCCTCCTTGGAGTTTGAATTTGGTTCTGGGGGCTTTACAAGCTCCTCCGTTTGAACCTATGCATTCTCTGGACATTAAATTACTTTCTTGGAAAGTTCTGTTCCTTTTTGCCATCTCTTCTGCTAGAAGAGTTTCAGAGTTATCTGCTCTTTCTTGTGAATCTCCTTTTCTGATTTTCCATCAGGATAAGGTGGTGTTGCGGACTTCATTTCAATTTTTACCTAAAGTTGTGAACTCTAACAACATTAGTAGATAAATTGTGGTTCCTTCATTGTGTCCTAATCCTAAGAATTCTAAGGAAAGATCGTTGCATTCTTTGGATGTAGTTAGAGCTTTGAAATATTATGTTGAAGCTACTAAAGATTTCCGAAAGACTTCTAGTCTATTTGTTATCTTTTCCGGTTCCAGGAAAGGTCAGAAGGCCTCTGCCATTTCTTTGGCATCTTGGTTAAAATCTTTGATTCATCATGCTTATGTCTAGTCGGGTAAAACTTTGCCTCAAAGGATTACAGCTCATTCTACTAGGTCAGTTTCTACTTCCTGGGCGTTTAGGAATGAAGCTTCGGTTGATCAGATTTGCAAAGCAGCCACTTGGTCTTCTTTGCATACTTTTACTAAATTCTACCATTTTGATGTGTTTTCTTCTTCTGAAGCAGTTTTTGGTAGAAAAGTACTTCAGGCAGCTGTTTCAGTTTGATTTTTCTGCTTATAATTTCAGGTTGTTTTTTTTCATTATAAGATTAAAACTTTATTTTGGGGTGTGGATTATTTTTTCAGCGGAATTGGCTGTCTTTATTTTATCCCTCCCTCTCTAGTGACTCTTGCGTGGAAGTTCCACATCTTGGGTATTTATTATCCCATACGTCACTAGCTCATGGACTCTTGCTAATTACATGAAAGAAAACATAATTTATGTAAGAACTTACCTGATAAATTCATTTCTTTCATATTAGCAAGAGTCCATGAGACCCACCCTTTTTTGTGGTGGTTATGATTTTTTTTGTATAAAGCACAATTATTCCAATTCCTTATTTTTTATGCTTTCGCACTTTTTTCTTATCACCCCACTTCTTGGCTATTCGTTACACTGATTTGTGGGTGTGGTGAGGGGTGTATTTATAGGCATTTTGAGGTTTGGGAAACTTTGCCCCTCCTGGTAGGAATGTATATCCCATACGTCACTAGCTCATGGACTCTTGCTAATATGAAAGAAATGAATTTATCAGGTAAGTTCTTACATAAATTATGTTTTACAACACAAATACATTTTATACATACATTTAAATTACAACTTCCTAGCAGTTTACATTTTATGAAACCACAGACTCCTGCTTTTTTATTATAATATATTTTTTTTAGTCCAATAAATATGTGAAAGTAAGTAGAGAAAGGACTAAAAGGAACATTTTCGAAGGTAAAATGATTTTGTAAGTCCTAATACCTCCCCAGGCCAATATTTAGAAGTTTCCATAGGATTAAGGCTACGTTTACACTAGAGAAGCCAATGAATGAAATGTATACCCATTGACTTTCCAATCCAATTAGTCATGGGAATATGCAGATTTTTCTTTCTTTCTAGGGGAATGTTATTATAAACAGATGTTAATGTATATAATTGGATATTGGAGCAATATTCACTTCTCTGAATGCCTATACAAATAGGCCTAGATTACAAGTGGAGCACAATCATTACTGCGAAAAGAGCAAAGGTGATTGAGAGTATTACCGCTAGATCCAATACAAGTCCATGGAAAAAATATTGCAACCTGTAACTAACAGTCCATATACTGTTAATGACGAGAGCAAAGTGGAAATTACATGGTTATCCTTTGTACTTGAGTGATAATAACATTAATGCGGGAAATATTAACCAAAGTGAAAGGCTCTGGTAAAGTCATTGTGACTGTTCATACAGGACTTCATAAACCCTAAAACTGTCCTCTTAGGTTTTATTTTCACACCTTTTACAATTAACATTAATTTTGTGCATAGAAAAAAACTACACTAATGCCGTTTTAGATGTAATTTAAAGTGACAGTCTACAATAACTTGTGATACCAGCTGCAGATTTTAAAATCTATGGGAAATTGTGTCTTTTAGGTATAATATTTTCTGTTATGCAAAGCACAAATTAATTGCATAATTTAACATAAATGTATATTATGACAATTTGTGAATTAAATATTGAAAAAGTTTAATATTAGTTAATTTTTAGAATAATATTGGCTTATATTTTAGCTGGGTGGTCAATAAAATCAGCCATGTGGTGCGCCCATTAAAAAGGAACACTGCTGTCTATGCTAAAATAAACCACAAACCAATCAAATGGGCTGAGCCTGCAGGGAGCACAGATTTCATTAACTTATCTATATATTTACATAAAATCTTCCTTATCTTTTCTCCCACAAGTTCAGTGAGACCAGAACTTAAAGAGAACAATGTAAAATGAACATTTTATTATCTCTTTGTGTCCCATGCACCCCTACTGGGAACATGTTTTTTTCTAAACATCCTTGTTTATACAGCCTTTCTATTACCAGATACAACAGGCAAAAGCAACTATTTCAAATAAATATAAAGGGGCTATTTGTAAACAATTAAATGCACTCCAGCAGGTAAAATGTGTCATTGGAAACACATTAAAGGGTAGAGAAAAATAAATCACAGTACACTGTCTAGATTCATTAAGGCAATTTTTTAAAGTACATTATTTCATGTTTTGATGTGGTGACAATAACATATATAATTAGAGGTTGTGAAATCAATGGTATTTGTTTTTGAAAATAATTGACTAGTGTTCAATACATTCAAGCTGGGGCATTATGGGTATACAGTACATTTGTGTATGATGTGTCATTTATATGTTTTGTTAAAAAGGCACCATTTCTACCATTTTTTTAAAATAAATGAGCTTAGAATTTTTTTATAATAAAGACAATAAATTACACATTATACATACATGCCCTGTATACCCAGCTTGAATGTATCAATTATCCACTAACAAGTTTTACTATTCTATTGGATGTGAAAAAAGTAATTTCATGCACGGAAATTGCTATTGTCATTTCACACGGTACAACACTTGTAAGTAAGTAAGCCCTTGTATTGGTGCTTTGCATTTGTATGTAAGGTGTAACTGGTAGGTTTTTGGTAACTTCACAATAGGAACCAGGTTACTTTCAGCTCTGGTAACTTGCGCTTTAGTGATACTATCAACTTTTAATACAAGTGCACAGATGCTCGCGATATATAGCGCTGCAGAATCTGCTGGCGCTCTACAAATAACCGATAATAATAATACACACAGTATGATTTCACTAAAGCACAATTTATGCTAGAAATCTTAAGCAAAATACAGCTCCACTTGTAATCTAAGCCATAGTTTCTATAAAATAGCTGATAAGTTTTTAACAACACAAAATAGTATTTGCAACTTTATTCATTTACATATTAAAGGGACAGTAAAGTCAAAATTAAACTTGTCTTTCGGATAGAGCACGCAACTTTAAATAACTTCCCAATTTACTTATGTTATCAAATTTGCCTCGTTCTTTTGGTATCTTTTATTGGAGAGCAAAACTAGGTAGGCTGATAAGAGCTCAGGAGTGTGCACTTGTCTTTAGTAATCTATGGCTGAAGTGTTTTGCAACAATATTTGTAGCTTTGTTATACAATGTTACAAAACACTGCTGCCATATAGTACTCGTGCACACTCCTGAGCTCTTATGAGCCTACCTAGTTTTACTCTTAAATAAAAGATACCAAGAGAATGAAGCAAATTTGATAACAGAAGCAAACTGAAAAGTTGTTTAAAAATGCACGCTCTATCCAAATCATAAAAGTTTAATTTTGCCTTTACTGTCCCTTTAAACATATTTAATCTAAAATCACTTGCCTATTATGAAGTATTAATTATTCATAATTATTTTCCTCCTGCATGTGAAAAATGGCCTACAATATTTTGTCTAAGTTTTAGCAAAGTTTTTCCAGTATTTAAAATAATAATATAAAACCATATTGTCTTAATATAATAGCAAGTAATAAATTACCTAACTGTAATTCAGTTCCAGCAGAACATTTCGGAACATAATAGAGTTCTAAACATGAAATTTGGTCATTGTTGATGCTTTTTAAAGGGACATAATTTTTTTTTTTTAATTTGAGTAGTAGTTTATTACAAATTCACATAGCCTTGTTTTTTTTCTGTTCTTGTGCTCAAATAGAATTTTCTTGTTACGCTTGTGGATGTCTGGTGTTTTGTTTTTTTACCCAGCAGAACTGTGGGAGTGTGCGCACTTAGCCCAAACACATTAGTACACCAGTATCACTTAATACAAATATACATTTCCTCTTCATTAGAGTTTATATTTAAACAGTTAAAAATTAAATTTTTTCATGCACAAAAATATGTTGCTGCTGCCCATTTACATGCACAATATAATTTATTCTACTACACTGTACCTTTAATTCACAGTTATCAGCACCCAGATTAAATCAGGTACCGTTAATTTCAGTTCATTATACATTGTGTCCTGATCATTTTTCCTGATATTTAACACTACGGGTTCCATTTATGAAGCAGCGGGTCCGCCTGAAATGGAAGTTAAGAAGCAGCGTTCGTAAGATCGCTGCTCCTTAACTTGTCCGCCACCTTTTAAATAGTGGACTGAAATCATCTCAATCCGGATGATTGACAGCCCCTGCTAGCCGCTGGTGAGCAGGGGACAGCATTGCACAAGCATTTCACCAGAAATGCTTGTGCAATGTTAAATGCAGGCAGCGAGGTCAAGCAGACATTATTTACTACAGGGAATCATGTTCGCTCACCCTTTATTAGATCTAGCCCTATATCTTTTTATTTTTATTTGACCTCAAATTCAGAATGATAAAAAAGAAAGCTTATTTAAAAGTGCTACAGGATTTTATTGTTTTACTGTTATGTGAACAGAACTATAAACTTAAACCGCAATAGACTAGCGAGTAGGTATGTGCATTTATTCGTTTTCAGCATTCAATAAGTTAAACAAATGCCACAAAATTGCTGAAGTCTGAAGAATTCGGCTATTGTTGGTATGGAATGTATTAGAGAAAAAGTGCAACCCAATTGTTGTTCAAATCCAGATATCTGTGTGTTGCACTTAATAAATCCAGTTCTGAAAATAGCGGAATACTGCAGCTTTTAGACATGAGCTTTCAGATTTTAAACAAATTCAAAATACCATTAATTTTGTTGTATTCTTTACATTAATTTCTAAATGAAAAATGAGCGATTAATTTAATAAATAAACAAACATGAACAACAAATGAAGGCTCAGAAAAAAAAATTGTTCCTTCATTAATGTAGTTAAAAACATTTCTCCAAAGGTGGTAAAAGGCTTTTCCATTGACAGAAAAGGTTTCAGAAGTTCAAATTTACTCTATTCATTAACTATAGCCAGCAATGTCCTTGTCCGGTGATTGATTCCTGTGTCAGACAATATGTATTTAAGCTTTCCTTTTGTTCTTGCTGTCTTGTAGCAGTAGCACTAGCTACTACTTGAACGGCAAGTAGGTTTAAAAATACGAAGTTAACAAAAAATAATGTTAAAATTCAGCAAAACTGGATGACCCCCAAGAACTAAATGTGAATAAAGAAAATATGTTTTCATGACGAATGTTTTTTTTGTCTGTGCTCGTCTATTAAATACGTAGCTAACATCAGCTCCAGATCTGCTGACCAAGAGCTAAACATTGCAGGTGACTGGCAGTACATATGCTGCCTCTGATTTGATGAGCAGCCAAATTAAATTTTCTGGTGAAAACCGGTGGTAACATAAAACATCTCCATAGACTTTAATGGAGATACTTGTTGGTACCACCAGTCTACAACAATGGAAACTCCTCCTATGTGTTTAATATCTTTCCTGGTGATAAAGACAAAGTTCTGTTCACACAGTAGCACAAAAAAGAAAGAATGTTTGAAGCGAAATGCAACAAAGTTCTGCAGAAAATTTGTTTTGAGGTTTTGATGAACATTAAAATGTGAGTTTGCCTTTGATAAATAGCAGATTGGATTTTTACCAGACCTGCAACAAATTCATGGTTGTACGCAATAAAATCTGATCAATCCAGGTAGACTTGTGCTGTAAGTCCCATTGAAGTATATGATGAGCCGTTATGATGAAATCGTGCTTTTTTTTTATGTCCAAAATCTCAGCAATTCTGAAAATTCATTTCTTTAGGAGTCATTTTTAGTACATGATGAATTTTCTACAGAAGAAGCATCTATGGTAATTTCAGTCCTATCAGTGAAACAGGGTGGAGTATATAGATCCTGAAACAGCATAACATTGGTATCCTTCCATGCTCTATATTTCTTTGAGGTAAGTTCATTGTCTTGCAGTAGCTGATTAATCATGACCAGGTTGTGTTCTTTACACTTTACAGCAAAACAGAAAATGGATGTTTGAGTTAGTAACAGTTACAAGACATGATTCAAATGGTTTTGTGCTTAAAAGACTTCCATAATTAACAAGTGCATAATAAAAAGACAATGTAATAACAATTACTGAAATAAGCAGTAATTATTTTTCTTCTGACAAATAGATTCCCCCCCATTTTGTGGCCCCCTGTATCATGTGACAGCTATCAGCCAACATAGGCTAGTATGTATATTAAATAAATCCAACCCTGTTTAAAAGGTCTTTTGCTCCCATGAGACTATCTAGATCAGAAATCCTCAAACTTGGCCCAACAGAGGTTTTGGAACTACATTTCCCATGATGCTCAGCCAGCATATCAGCTTTGAGGATGTCTGACCTCAGTGGCATCGCTACAGGGGGGCAAGGGGGGGCATTTGCCCACCCTGATGAGTTAAGGCTGTGCCCCCCGCTGCCCCCCCACACTGCCAGTCCCTGTGCAAGCATAATGCATAATGATGTAGTGTGAAGTGAATCTGATAGATAGATTTTTCTTTTTTTTTAATTGTTTGTAAATAGTCTCTGGGCTGATGTTTTTGAGTCCTGACTCTGAAAACGAGTAATAAATTATGCGCAGCGTAGCAGCAGCACATGCCTCCATGTGTTCAGTTGGATAATGGATTTGAACCCCCAGGCTCCACCCACCACACGTGCCTTGTGCTGGATCTACACGCAGCACCATGGCACTCCAATACCCCATGATTAATGCTGGGGCTATTTGCTCCTCCTCCTCCTCCAATTCTAGCCAGCCCACTCTCAGGTTACGTTCCTACAGCACACTGAGCACAAGGAACATGACCGGAGCCTGGGAGAGGAGAGGGAGTAGCCAGCCAGTAGGTGCCATGTGAGTGACAGTGTGCAGGACAGAGAGCACAGGAAGGAGCAGCATCAGCAGGCACTGGTTGACTGTCTGGCACTCAGTGGCAGCAAAAGTAAAGGACTAGGAGAGGGAGGAGCCAGCCAGCAGGTGCCGTGTGAGTGACAGTGTGCAGGACAGAGAGCACAAGAAGGAGCAGCATCAGCAATCACCAGGCACTGGCTGACTGTCTGGCACTCAGTGGCAGCAAACGTAAAGACTGGGAGAGGAGAGGGAGAAGCCAGCCAGCAGGTAATTCCTAATACATGATGATTAATACTATAGACATAAACACAAGGGGGGTTTGGTTAAGCACACCAAAAAAAAAAACTTTTTATATACTAGCACACATATTGTGGGAGTGCTGCCAAAATGGCCAAAACAATTACAAAACAACAAAGAGGGTTGACGTGCATCCAAACACTTAAGTCCACATGTTTATAACATTTTATATACTGTAAAATCACTTATGCTAGCTAAATATTCTAAAATTGTTAAAATAAAATGGGATCATTGTCACACAAAATTATTAACATATATTTATGCTGCAAGACTTTATGCTTATATACCTTTAAATAAAGTTGGTATCTTAGTCACACAATATGGCCATATTCTGCTAAGCCAGTCACCACTTACAAGGTGTCCCAAAATAGACTGGTCCTAACACTAATAAGTTTAGCTTCCGATTCTAATATTAAATACAGAATTCCAACATTGCAGTGCTATGCCTCAAATCATGACTGAGCAGAATGAAACTCCCTAGCTTTACATATATATACCACAATCACATAATCTGGAATACACCTGGGCTCCTGGGCTGGGTGGTGTGCATTAACCAAAGGGATTTGGTCAACTCCCTATTATAGAAGTAAACACAAGGGGGGTTTATTTTAACAATTTAAGAATATTTGTGATTGTGGTATATATATAAAGCTAGGGAGTTTAATTTTGTGCAGTCATGATTTGAGGCATAGCACTGCAATGTTGGAATTCTGTATTTAATATTAGAATCGAATGACTCAGGCCAGCAAAGCTAATCTTATTAGTGTTAGGACCAGTCTATTTAGGGACACCTTGTAAGTGGTGACTGGCTTAGCAGAATATGGCCATATTGTGTGACTAAGATACCAACTTTATTTAAAGGTATATAGGCATAAAGTCTTGCAGCATAAATATATGTTAATAATTTTGCGTGACAATGATCCCATTTTATTTTAACAATTTAAGAATATTTAGCTAGCATAAGGGATTTTGCAGTATATAAAATGTTATAAACATGTGGATTTAAGTGTTTGGATGTGCGCCAACCCTTTTTGTTGTTTTGTAATACTATAGACACCCATGGCTCACTGTCAGAGACTGGGAGACTGGAGAGAATTTGGCTCACAGTGGCTGTCAGAGAGACTGGTCTGGAAGAGAATTTGGCTCACTTTCTGTCAGAGAGACAGACTGGGAGAGAATTTGGCTTACACTCAGTGAGCCAATTTCTCTCCCAGTCTCTCTGACAGACAGTTAGCCAATTTCTCTCCCAGTCTCTCTGATAGACAGTGAGACAATTTCTCTCCCATTTTGGGAATTTGGCTCACTGTAAGAGAGACTTGGAGGGAATTTGGCTCACTGTCTGTCAGAGAGACTGGGAGATAATTTGGCTCACTGTCTGTCAGAGAGACTGGGAGATAATTTGGTTCACTGTCAGGGAGACTGGGAGAGAAATTGGCTCACTGTCTGTCAGAGAGACTGGGAGAGAATTTAGCTCACTGTCTGTCTAAGAGACTGGGAAAGAATATGGTTCACTGTCTGTGAGAGAGACTGTTAGAGAATTTAACTCACTGTCTGTCAGATTGAGACAAATTCCTCACTGTCTGTCGGAGAGACTGGGAGGGAATTTGGCTCACTGTCTGTCAGAGAGACTGGGAGAGAAGTTGTCTCACTGTCAGAGAGAATGGGAGAGAATTTGGCTTACAGTGTCTGTCAGAGAGAGTGGTCTGGGAAAGAATTTGGCTCACTGTCTATCAGAGAGACTGGGAGAAAATTTTGCTCACTCATTCTCTCCCAGTCTCTTTGACAGACAGTGAGCCAAATTCTCCCCCAGTCACTCTGACAGACAGTGAGCCAAATTCCCTCCCAGTCCCTCTGACAGACAGTGAGCAAAATTCCTTCCCAGTCCCTCTGACAGACAGTGAGCTAAATTCCCTCCCAGTCTCTCTGAAAGACAGTGAGCCAAATTCCCTCCCAGTCTCTTTGGGAGAGAATTTGGCTCACTGTCTGTCAGAGAGACTGAGTGAGCCAAATTTTCTCCCAGTCTCTCTGACAGACAGTGAGCCAAATTCTTTCCCAGTCTCTCTGACAGACAGTGAGCCAATTTCTCTCACAGTCTCTCAGACAGACAGTGAGCCAATTTCTCTCCCAGTCTCTGACAGACAGTGAGTCAAATTCTCTCCCAGTCTCCCTGACAGACAGTGAGACAAATTCCCTCCCAGTCTCTCTGACAGATGGTGAGCCAAATTCTCTCCCACTCAGGGTCTGTTCATTGGTCTTCATTGGTGACATATTTAACATAGGGGATTCATTACAGAGTCATGGTATTTGCGGAAATTGCTTTATACTATACTATAAGGAAATTTTTTTGAGTGTTTTCCTCGCGTTCTCAGGTTTGAAGCAATACTTGAGGAAGAAAGGAAAACTCTCGACAACTTCTCTTTTAAGTATTAGGTTAGTAGAATAGAAAGGTATCATTGCATATAGCATTACTCTGGTATTTTGGAATCTTATTTATATATATATATTTATTTAGTTTATTTTCAGTGGTATGATTTAGTGGTAAAAATTATTAGTGCCCCCCCAGTTTGAGTGTGGTATCTTATGTTCCCCCCCTATATATTGTTCCTAGAGTCGCCACTGTCTGACCTAGATTCACCTAATGGATGCGCTGGCTCTCCTTGCAAGGTGCTTACATATAGTGTTCCCCTTATGACATGAGAAAAAATTCCTCAACATTCCGACAGGCGTTCCTTAAATTAACGCAATTGTATTTCAAAATCCAATATCATTTTTTACCTCTAGTACTATACAAGCTCACAAAAGCTCCTTAAGAATACCCCCTACTAAGAAACGTATTCTTTATCCCATTAGTTTTCCAATCCACCTTATTAAAATAATTATTTATTACTATTGTTGTTATTTGTAATGTGCATGAAAAAAGGTTAGAGACATGAAACCTAAATGTTTTTCTTTAATGATTCAGATAGAGAATACCATTTCAAACAACTTTCCAATTTACTTCTATTATTTCATTTGCTTCCTTCTCTTGTTATCCTTTGCTGAAAGGTTTATCTAGGCAAGTTCAGGAGCAGCAGAGAACCTAAGTTCTAGCTGTTGATTGGTGGCTGCATATGTATATATATTGAATGTGATTGGCTCACCCATTTGTTCAGATAGAAACCATTAGTGCATTGCTGCTCCTTCAACAAATGATACCAAGAGAATAAAACTGATCAGATAATAGAAGTAAATTAGAAAGTTGTTTAAAATTATATTCTCTATCTGAATCATGAAAGAACATTTTTGGGTTTCATGTCCCTTTAAGCACATAGTTTAGTTTCAAAATAAACAGCTGTAACATCAATTTTTTCTCAAGTAAAAAAAACCCAGAGCCAGAGATCAGTGGAGGATCCAGGACAGCCAGGACTACTGTTCCCTCTCAGAGAGACCGCACGTAACTTCCAAATGTGCACATTTTATTATGTAGCCTAGAGGCAGTTGTGGATTTACTTGTGAGGAAGGGAGCTTCTGAAAGTGGGGAGTGGAGGTGAGTGGAGCCTGGCAGCTATGCAGCTTGTAATTGGCTCCAATTATTCATGTACCGGGAGCACACACATTACTACTGATTAAGCTCCTCCTCCTCTGCACTGTGCTGTATATATAACATGCTACTACCCAGCTTTAGTATAATGCAGCACAGAGGAGGTTAAATCAGCAGCAGTGAAGCTGGAGAGTTTCTAACCTACTTGCCTTCATAAGGAAGTAGCCTGCTAGGGAACCATGACAACGGTGATGTCATGGAGTTGAAGTAATCCTGCCTCATTGGTTTAGCTGAGGCACTGAGATGACTGACAGCTGCATCCTCAAATAGCTATCAAGCAGCATGCTCTCTGTCATCCTGCACTGTGAGAGTGAAGGCTGTGACACACTGCAAGCGGAGCGACGCGCAGCATGTACATGCGGCTGTGTGCGCTAAGTGTGTCTTGCCTTTTCATCTCTGAGCACTCTGCTACATCAGGTCGCGTAGCTAAGCGCTCAGAGATGAAATATTTGAACTTCAGAAGCAATGCAACGCGGAGCGAAGCAGCTGCTTTGCCTCGCGACGCATCGCTTGCAGTGTGTCACAGCCTTTACACACAGCGTTATGATAGTGCAGCTGCAGGAAGCAGAAACCAGTTACTCTCCTCTCTCTCTCCTCTCTCTCTCTCCTCTCTCTCTCTCCTCTCTCTCTCTCTCCTCTCTATCTCTCTCATCTCTCTCCTCTCTCTCTCCTTCTCTATCTCTCTCTCCTTCTCTCTCTCTCTCTCTCTCTCTCTCTCTCTCTCTCTCTCTCTCTCTCTCTCCTTCTCTCTCTCTCTCCTCTCTTTCTTTCTTTCTCTCTCTCTCTCTCTCCTCTCTCTCTCCTTCTCTCTCTCTCTCCTTCTCTCTCTCTCCTCTCTTTCTCTCTCTCTCCTCTCTATCTCTCTCCTCTCTCTCTCCTCTCTCTCTCCTTCTCTATCTCTCCCTCCTCTCTCTCTCTCTCCTTCTCTCTCTCTCTCCTCTCTCTCCTCTCTCTCTCCTTCTCTATCTCTCCCTCCTCTCTCTCTCTCTCTCTCCTTCTCTCTCTCTCTCTCTCTCCTTCTCTCTCTCCTTCTCTCTCTCTACTTCTCTCTCTCCTTCTCTCTCTCTCTCTCTCTCCCCTTCTCTCTCTCTCTCTCTCTCTCTCTCTCTCTCTCTCTATCCTTCTCTCTCTCTCTATCCTTCTCTCTATCCTTCTCTCTCTCTCTCTCTCTCTCTCTCTCTCTCTCTCTCTCTCTCTCTCTCTCCTTCTCTCTCTCTCTCTCTCTCCTTCTCTCTCTCTTCTCTCTCTCTCTCTCTCTCTCTCTCTCTCTCTCTCTCTCTCTCTCTCTCTCTCTCTCTCTCTCTCCCCTTCTCTCTCTCCTTCTCTCTCTCCCACATAAACACTGACATATACAGACATACACACATCTAAAAACTGCTGTGCGTCACTACAGTGTTTCGGGTTTGGCTTCAAGAAAAAGGTTGCGATCTAATTATTACTGCCATCCCCCCCCAGTTTTGACTGTGGTTTCTTATGTGCCCCTCCTATATATTGTTACTAGAGTTGCCACTGGTTCTCCGGTGGTGGCTTTAACATCGACATATATACATGTCTATATACTTGTACATATGTATTTATGTATTTACAGACATATATACACAAACACATAAATACATATGTATACATATATAGACATATATATAAGTGCATTAGAGCCCTTTTCAGTGAAGTAGATGAAAACATGTAAAAGCATATTTTTGCAATATTCATATTTAATAAAGTGTTATACTGTGTATTTACTGTAAATATTTCACATTCCAATGTTCTTTACATAGCAGAATATGTTCTAAATGTCTATAAATAGATATATATATATATATGTATGTATATATATATATATATATATATATAATCTATATTTCTTTTTAAAGATACGATGAGTCCACGGATTTCATCCTTGTGGGATTACGCCTCCTGGTCAGCAGGAGGAGGCAAAGAGCACCACAGCAGAGCTGTATATATAGCTCCTCCCTTCCCTCCCAATCCAGTCATTCTCTTTGCCTGTGTTAGTGATAGGAAGAGGTAAAATGAGGTGTTTGTTATAGATTCTTCAATCAAGAGTTTATTATTTTTAGACATGTGCGTTTCGATTCGGAACGAAACGAAATTCGGATGAATTTCCGAATTACGGTAGTACCGAATCTACCAAATAAATCCAAATTAGTTTGGATTTATTTGTTACATTCGGATGGCCATGGATTACACTAGTATTGTACAGTATATTAGGTTATATCACTCTGCTATGGGTTACACCTAATATACAGCATATAATACTAGTCTAATACACAGCACATCCCACCTAACACATACCGAAATTCCGAATTTCCAAACTGAACTGAATCCAGCCGAATTTATTAGAATCCGAATGAATCTGAAACAAATTAATTAAAATTTTTCCGAATTCGAATCGATCCGAACCGATATTCGAAAACATCCGAATCAATCCGAACCGAAACAAATTTTTTCGGCCATGCACAAGTTATTATTTTAATTATTTTTAAAAGTGGTGCCAGTGAGTGCTACTTTGTTCTGGGTTGTAGCCTAGACCAGATCAGTTTCTACAGTAGGGCATTTGGTGGCTTTAAAGCAATAGGAACTGGTGGGACATAATTCTCACTGCGCCTCCTATATATGTTGCTGCCCTAATACAGATAGCCTAAGCGCAGTTAACTCAGGCTTATCTTATTCCACAGGGCTATGGGAGGGAGAGGGCCTCTGCAAACCTGCTGGACTGCCATGCTGTCGCACAGCATTCGAGGTAGTGCTGACTTTTTATTCTGGATCACTGACATAGATCTCAGAGAAGTGGAGCACTTTACTTATTTGGTAAGAACTCCTATATTTTAAAGGAGGGACCTTCAGAAAGTACTTTATTAGCAGGGGCTAAAGGACGATGTGAGGCAGCCTGGTATTGTGTAAATACTGACAGCTGTGACTTTTATTATTATGTTCATTGAACTGTTATGGGTGAGATCGTTTACACACCATTGGGCTGAGCTGTGGTAAAAGAGGAAAAAGCAGTAGCCAAACTTGTCCCCATGTTCTGACGGCTCTGTTGGTTTTCTAACTCTCCTCTTAGCAACCGGGAAGTCCAGATTTGTTGCACCCTTGATGGGCTAAGGAGCTCGCTGTTTGCTTTAGGGATCACTCGAGCTGTGGCTTATTTGATTTAAGTGGGGAGTGATAGGTTATGCTTTATTCAGATGGATGTCGATTCTGAAAACGGTAACTAAGATTAACCCCAAGTTTCGGATGCCGCAGCCAGTTCCCAGTGGCGTAGTTATTAAAAAAATACTTATGGCGACCGGGAACTGCATGATATTACGCCCACGATGGGCGGAGCCTTGTGAAGGCCATTTTTTTGTGTACTGTGCAATTTTGTTCTCTCCGGCTGTTTGTCAGTATCGGGAGCCACATGTTTCACGGTATTATATAGGCTGGACTCTAGTCATAGGTGCCATGACCCAAGCAGCTTGTTATTTTGCTCCTGGTCGTTTAGTATAATAATAATGGCGACCGGGAGTGGATTGTTAACACGCCCATGAGGGGCAGAGATATACGTGCATAATTGCGCTCCCTACCTCCATTATGATACCGGAGGGTAGAGCATTTCACTCAGCTATATCACGATCAGTACTAGAGATACATTGTGTTTCAGACGTTGTTAAGAGTCTGTAATTGTTAAACTGTTGACTTGGGCACCTTCAGCACAAGGGCTGAGGTTCAGTAGGTCCAGCACTGTTGGCTTACTAATTTAATGTCAGTTGGCGAAGCACACAATGCTCACACTGTGGTTTTTAAATATTTAAAGAACAGTACACTGTTTTATCTGTTTTCTTAATTACATAGATTTTAGTTGTTTCGGTTAGTTCATCCTTTGTGTTATGATGCTTCCGGGACTCTCAAAAGATAATGTTTTTTAATAATTAAAGAAACAGTACTGTTTTCAAGTATAGCAATGTCTGTTTACAACAATTTCAATGTTCTTATGGAGGGTACTTTGTAATAACTGAGTTTATTTGTTGGTTCATCCCTTGTGTCTAAGGATGACACAAAGGCACACGTGAATAGAGTTTCTTTTCATATTTAAAGGAACAGTATCGTTTCCTATGTGGAAAATATGTTAAAATTTATTTTCACTTTTTGACCACCTGCAGTACCCTGCATTCCTTCATTGTCCACTGAGGGTTATGACGCATTCTATACTTTTACTCGAGGTGAAAGCGTTGCTAGAGGAATTATTATTCCATAAGGTTCCTCCAGGTTACTGAGGCTCTTAGTTTCAGATGGAGTGGTGCCTTAGGCATTCCTTATATTTTCAAAACTGTTTACTATTGCCGCCTCAGCTAATGAGGCTGGGCGACACTCCTTAAAGGGGATGGTGTAGTTTTGACTTCAGTACAAGAACTTCTATACCCTTAGAGGGTAGTCCTATTTAAAAAAAAAAAAAGTAATGGGACACACACTAGAGTTTGCAATGGCGACCATGTGTGTGCTTTGTTACCGTCAATAGTGTGACGGCGTATTAGATTTATTGCGCTGTCAGATGCTATTCAGTCGGTAGTTACCCTGGATAAAATCCAGGACTGGAATGATTCCTTTATTTTTTAATTTCTTACCTTCCAGTCTTTAAACTGGGAGCATTGGGCTCTGTTCCGGTTCTTGGGACCTTATGGTGAGAGCCTTGTTTTTAGGTTATATGTTCTAAAATTCCTTACCAGGAGCTAACTTTGTTGAGACCTGGCTTGATATAAAAAGAAAAAAAAAAAAGAGAAAAATAAACACATAGCCTGCTGTTGAATCAAAGACAGCATGGAGAACGTGTCCCGGTCCGGAATTGGTTCTTGTGGGGGTTGACTCTCCGTTTTTCACTTAAGTTTGGTTTTAAGCTCAAATGTTTTCCTCTCAGAGGTAGTTTCTGCTTTCTATCTTGTCCGAAAGTCGGACAAAAGGGGAGCCGTCCTTGCGTGGTGTAGGAGGTCTCTTAGACCTGGGAGTGATGGTTCCAGTTTTAATACTGGTTCAGGATATGGTTCTCGTAAAACGGGGATCCTCAAACCATTTTTGTACGAAGGGTACTGTCCTTCAGGATGGATACTTTTAATTATGCCATTCCTCCCTTAATCTTAGTAGATCATTTTATGACAATGGTGGATTTAAGAACAGGTGCCTTTATGTGCCGTTCACGAGAATCGTCTCAAGTTTTAGGGTTTGTCTTATTGTCAAACACTTCTATTCATGGTCCTTTCAATCTTGCCATAGTTCCGAGTTTTTATGGAGACTCTGGGATCGCTTTTGGCGATGCTTCAGTTACGGGACATTGCAATGGTGCTCTATCTGGCTGATGTCCCTTTCCCAGCGTCATCCTTCCAGCAAGCAGGATTTACATGGACATGGAGTATACTTCCCGTGATCCCATGAATGGAAGGTGTCTTTGGACAGGTGTTTATTAGTCCCAAGCACATGGGTAGTTTTTTCTTAGGAATCATGTCTGGTTCCATATCTATGAAGGTTTTCTGATTAAGGTCAGTAAATTAATTTCTGTCTTTTTTGCCTAGTCCTTCAATCCACTTCTCGGCCTTCAGTGGCTTAGTACTTAGGAGTAGCAAGGAACAATAGCCTGACAGGTAGCTTAGCATGCTGCGATGCTGTGGCTGAACGTTGTAACATCCCAAGGGTTACAGATTCGATCTCCGGTGTGGCCTACTCTACCTTTCATCTTTTCAAGGTTGATCAACTGAGCAGTATCTTGTGTTTCTTACAATTCTGTTTGTTGTTTGCACTTCAGGGCTATGCAGTTAAGCATGCTCAGGGAAAGGAGACTATGCGGATTTGTCTCTTTAGTTGGTCTCTGGATCATCTATTCCAGGGAGCTTAGTTTAGCAGTGTGTGGACTCTGGTGGAGTCTATTCTTTTTATAGACTTCCTGGTACTCAGAGTGAGCTCAAGGCTCTTCTGGTCTGGCCTCAGTTGGCTTGGGTCCAGTTTCATCTTTTTTCAGACGGACAATATGTCAACACCTGGATGGTACAGGGTGTTTCTTACCCAGGGTTGAGGTGACCAAGATTGTCCAGTGAGCAGTGACTCATTTTTGCTATCTGTCAATGGTCCATATACCAGGGGTGGACTCTTAGGTACCGGATTTTCTGAGTGGACAGACTTTCATCCTGGAGGGTGGCAGCTCCTTCCGGGAGTATTTTCCAACCTGATTTGTAAATGGAATCGGCTGGAGTTGGATTTCATGGCATTGTGTCAGAATGCCAGGCTTCTGGGTTACGGGTCCAGGTCTTGGGCCCCAGTCCGAGCTGATAGCTGCCTTGACAGTTCTTTAGTCCTTTGGCCTAGAATGTCTATTTCCCCCATTTGTGTCTTTTCCCAGTTGTTAGTTCAAATCATATAGGAGGAGGCATCAGTGATCCTCCCCGCTTCTGCGTGGCCTCACGGGATCCGGTGGGCATGTTATCTTAGGCGACTTGGATACTTCTGTTGCGGAAGGACATTTTATTCAGGGTCTTTTCTTCCACTCAGGTCTAGTTTCTCTGAAGCTGATTGATTGGAGATTGGACGCTTGATCCTATACAAGCGAGGTTTCTCTACTTCGGTTGTAGACACCTTATTTCAGGCATGTAAGTCTGTATCTAGGAAGATTTACCATAAGATAGGGTGTAAATATTATTATTGGAGGGAATCCAAGGGTTACTCATGGGAGTAGTGTTAGGATTCCCAGGACTTTGTCTTTTCTCCAAGAAGGTTTGGAGAAGGGTTTTTTCCATGAGTTCCCTAAAGGGTCAGTACTCTATTTTATCTATTTCGTACCACAAGCGTCTGTCAAATGTCCCAGATGTTCAATCCTGTTGTCAGGCTCTACTTAGGTTCAGGCCTGTGTTTCAACCACTTGCTCCTACATGGAGTTTGAATTTGGATCTTTAAGGGGTTCCATTGCATCTATGCATTCCATAGATGTTGCGTTATTATCTTGGAAAGTTTTATTTCTTGTTTTTATTTCTTTTGCTCAATGGGTATCTGAGCTTTTGACATTTCAATATAATTCTCCTTACCTTATTTTTCATGCGGATAAGGTAGTGTAACATACTACTCCTGGTTTTCTTCCTAAGGTTGTTTCAGGCAGGAACCTTACTCAGGATATTGTTGTTCCATCTTTGTGTCCTGATCCTTCTTCTTGGAAGGACCGTCTGTTTCATGATTTAGATGTAGTCCGTGCTTGAAGTTTCTACTTGCAAGCTTCTCAGGATTTTCGTCAATCATTTTCTTTGTTTGTCATTTTTTTCAAGGAAACATAGAGGTCAGAAAGTTACGGCTGCCTCTCTTTCTTTGTATCTGAAGAGTTTCGTCCGTTTTGCATATGAGACTGCTGGACAGCAGTCTCCTGAAAGAGTTACGGCTCATTCCGCTAGGACTGTTGCTTCCTCATGGGCTTTCAGACATGCTGCTTCTGTTGAACGGATTTACGAAGCTGCAACTTGGTCTTCTCTTCTCACTTTTTCTAGATTTTATTACTTTGATACCTTAATCTCAGCTGAGGCTGTTTTTGGGAGAAAGGTTTTTCAAGCAGTGGTGCCTTCCGTTTAGGTTTCCTGTCTTGTCCCTCCCTTTTCATCCGTGTATTATAGCTTTGGTATTTTATCCCACAAGTAAGGATGAAATCCGTGGACTCATCGTATCTTTAAAAAGAAAAGGAAATTTATGCTTACCTGATAAATTTGTTTCTTTTTAGATACGATGAGTCCACGGCCCGCCCTGTTTTAATGAGACAGGTTATTAATTTTTTGTTAAACTTCAGACACCTCTGCACCTTGGCTTTTCCTTTCTCTTCCTAACTTCGGTCGAATGACTGGATTGGGAGGGAAGGGAGGAGCTATATATACAGCTCTGCTGTGGTGCTCTTTGCCTCCTCCTGCTGACCAGGCGGCGTAATCCCACAAGTAAGGATGAAATCCGTGGACTCATCGTATCTAAAAAAAAACAAATTTATCAGGTAAGCATAAATTTCCTTTTATAGCTATATATTGTACCAAAATACCATCAGATATATGAAGAAATATGTATTTATGAATAAATAGAACATATTATTCTTTGTGAAGAACAATAGAATGTAAAATGTTCATATTTTCATGTTGTGTTAGTGCACTTGAGAATATGCAATCGAGTTTGCACAAGTAGGGTGTTAGTTTTTTGCTCCATTGACTTCTTTGGGGGAATACGTTAATGTGATTTTGATATTCAAAGTTCGGGCTACCGTGCAAGAGAAAACTTTTTACAAGCGCAAACCGACATGCACAAAATGCTTACTTCTAGCAGAGGGTGAGGGCGAACAATAAATAGCGCTGCACTGGTAATCTGGCCATAAATGTGACAACCCCATGCACTTTAACTGTAACTAAGATCCGTCGAACTACACTTTAGTCCTAACGTTAGAGTTTGGTCTTTTTTTGGCTGCCTGCTAAACTCTCGCTGTATATATCTGCATATTGTTGCTTAGTGGTGTTTGTCTAGCAGCCTGTCTCTCATTGTTTGGTAGTGTTTGTTAATCTCTCAGTCTGTAATATAACAGCAGTGGGAGTTAGCTGAACATATCTTGTGAGCCAATAAGAATGTGTAGGGCTACCAATGCTACCAATGCTCCAGTAGTGCATTGCAGATCCTAGGCCTATTTATGTATTTTTTTTTACAATGAATACCATGAGAATGAAGTACATTTCAATAGAGGTAAAATGAAGTTTCTTTAAATGGCATACTTTATAAGAACCATAAAAGTTTAAAGGGACAGTCTGTTCCAGAATTTGTATTGTTTAAAAATATAGATGATCCCTTCATTACCCATTCCCCTTTTTTGCATAACCAACACGGTTATAGTAATACACTTTTTACCTTTGTGATTATCTTGTATCTAAGCCTCTGGAGACTGCCCCATTATTTCAGTGCTATTTACAGACTTGCATTTTAGCCAATCAGTGCCCTCTCATAAGTTACTCCACAGGTGTAAGCACAATGTTATCTATATGGCACATGAACTAATGCCCCCTAGCTGTGAAAAACTGACAAATGCATTCAAATAAGAGGCGGCCTTCAAGGGCTTAGAAATTAGCCAACCTAGGATTAGCTTTCAACTAAGAATACCAAGAGAACAAAGTAAATTTGATGATAAAAGTGAATTCAAAAGTTGTTTAAAATTGCACGCCCTATCTAAATCATGAAAGTTTAATTTTTACTAGACTGTCCGTTTAATTTTGACTTTTGTAATCTTAAAATATTTAGTGACCTAGCTTGCTTCAGTGTAACATTTTCTGAGGTAAACTATGTTCATTTTACATGCAACTTTTAATGAGATGAAATAGGAACCTGGGTTTATTTCAGAAAGATAAGAATGCAATAAGTCTGCTAGCATAAGGGTCGATCCCAAATGACATATCTACAAACATCCCCTTAGACTTTAATGGCATTTGTTACCTACTTTTAATGTGCTGTTCAGTGTTCTGATCTTGTGCAGTTTATTGTTTATTGATGGGTTTTTGCATCGTTTGATAAAAGATTTTCTCAGTTCTCTCTTAGTTGACGGCCTTCGATCTCCAATGGGTGACAAGCTTGCTTGTTCTAATGATTTATATAACCTCTCCATTTCATCATCATCAGTGTTTCTTCGTTGCTCTTAAAATACACAAAAAATAAAGATGAATGTCTTAAATGACGAAAGGACATTAAAGTAATATTTCTTCGCTGCGTCAAGTATTTTGAAAAGATTTGTGGGTTTTGTTGTTGGAACATACAGTGTGTCAGAGTCCTCCAATAAAGAGGTATGCATTTTGCTTATTAGCCAGTGAGCAATAAGTCCTCAAGGTCCCAGGTGTATATAGCCATACACTTCCTGTATAGTAACATAACCTTTTTCATGTAAAATATATATATATATATATATATACAGGGAGTGCAGAATTATTAGGCAAGTTGTATTTTTGAGGATTAATTTTATTATTGAACAACAACCATGTTCTCAATGAACCCAAAAAACTCATTAATATCAAAGCTGAATATTTTTGGAAGTAGTTTTTAGTTTGTTTTTAGTTTTAGCTATTTTAGGGGGATATCTGTGTGTGCAGGTGACTATTACTGTGCATAATTATTAGGCAACTTAACAAAAAACAAATATATACCCATTTCAATTATTTATTTTTACCAGTGAAACCAATATAACATCTCAACATTCACAAATATACATTTTTGACATTCAAAAACAAAACAAAAACAAATCAGTGACCAATATAGCCACCTTTCTTTGCAAGGACACTCAAAAGCCTGCCATCCATGGATTCTGTCAGTGTTTTGATCTGTTCACCATCAACATTGCGTGCAGCAGCAACCACAGCCTCCCAGACACTGTTCAGAGAGTTGTACTGTTTTCCCTCCTTGTAAATCTCACATTTGATGATGGACCACAGGTTCTCAATGGGGTTCAGATCAGGTGAACAAGGAGGCCATGTCATTAGATTTTCTTCTTTTATACCCTTTCTTGCCAACCACGCTGTGGAGTACTTGGACGCGTGTGATGGAGCATTGTCCTGCATGAAAATCATGTTTTTCTTGAAGGATGCAGACTTCTTCCTGTACCACTGCTTGAAGAAGGTGTCTTCCAGAAACTGGCAGTAGGACTGGGAGTTGAGCTTGACTCCATCCTCAACCCGAAAAGGCCCCACAAGCTCATCTTTGATGATACCAGCCCAAACCAGTACTCCACCTCCACCTTGCTGGCGTCTGAGTCGGACTGGAGCTCTCTGCCCTTTACCAATCCAGCCACGGGCCCATCCATCTGGCCCATCAAGACTCACTCTCATTTCATCAGTCCAGAAAACCTTAGAAAAATCAGTCTTGAGATATTTCTTGGCCCAGTCTTGACGTTTCAGCTTGTGTGTCTTGTTCAGTGGTGGTCGTCTTTCAGCCTTTCTTACCTTGGCCATGTCTCTGAGTATTGCACACCTTGTGCTTTTGGGCACTCCAGTGATGTTGCAGCTCTGAAATATGGCCAAACTGGTGGCAAGTGGCATCTTGGCAGCTGCACGCTTGACTTTTCTCAGTTCATGGGCAGTTATTTTGCGCCTTGGTTTTTCCACACGCTTCTTGCGACCCTGTTGACTATTTTGAATGAAACGCTTGATTGTTCGATGATCACGCTTCAGAAGCTTTGCAATTTTAAGAGTGCTGCATCCCTCTGCAAGATATCTCACTATTTTTGACTTTTCTGAGCCTGTCAAGTTTTGACCCATTTTGCCAAAGGAAAGGAAGTTGCCTAATAATTATGCACACCTGATATAGGGTGTTGATGTCATTAGACCACACCTCTTCTCATTACAGAGATGCACATCACCTAATATGCTTAATTGGTAGTAGGCTTTCAAGCCTATACAGCTTGGAGTAAGACAACATGCATAAAGAGGATGATGTGGTCAAAATACTCATTTGCCTAATAATTCTGCACTCCCTGTATATATATATATATACATATATACTGTGTATGTATATATATATATATATATATATATATATATATATATATATATATATATATATGTGTGTGTGTGTGTGTTTAAATATGCACAAACGTAGGGCTTACTGCCAATTTGTTATAATGGAAGAAACATTTAGTACAGAAAAACTTATTTTGCTTAAAGAGACATAAAATAGAAAAAGGAAAATGTAAAAGGGTTTTAAACACATACTTAAAGTCACATCTGCTGACAAAAGAGGCATAAATATATAGCTACCAATCAGCTGCTTGATTCCAGTATTGTATTTTTGCTCCTGAGCCTACCTTGGTACACTTTTTAACAAAGGATACTATAAGGACAAAGTAAATTTGATAATAGAATTAAATTTAAAAGTCTTTTAAAATTAGGTTTTGTCTAAACCACACAACTTTAATTTTGGCTGTAATGTGCATTTAAAGGGACAGGAACCCCTTTATAAAGCATGACATTTTAAACAACTTTCCAATGTACTTTTTTTTTTTTTTTAAATATAATTTTTTATTGAGGATAATAGGGGAAAAGTAACACTTGAGACAATATACCCGTAGAGATGTTACATCGGGTCAACACTATTACATCATGTATACCCATTCTACAAAATCAAGTCTTTGACACAATCAATATGGTTTACTTTCCACTTCCCTCTTCCCCTAGGATTTCATAATATCCGTTTACAAGCTGATGCTGGTTGAACTCAGCTTCCTCATCCTCAATTATTTTTTTATTTTTTTATTTATAAACAAGCTTTATTATCCGATAATAAACAACAAAACATAAATTAGGTACGTCATGCAAGACATTTGTTACAAACATGAATACAAGATTCAGAAGTAGTCAATAATGACGGCCCGTCAGCTTGATTTTTGTCTAATATTTTTCAAACAAATATAACTAATAATAACATGTAACGTGATCCTGGTTAGTCAAGACATTTTCTTTCTCTAACCCAGCACACAGAGTAGGTAATTTTAAGTAGTAAGAGTAAAGGCAGGGCGGGAGAAGAAGGAGGGTGAAGAACACAGAGGAGCGGCACATAGGGAGAAAGAGGGGGGACGGAAAGAGGAAAAGGGGAGCGAGAGCGAGAAGAAAAAAAAAAAAATACCCTAAACTTGGGGGGGGGGGGGGGGGGGGCTACACTGTTAGGACATACTGTCTGTAGAGGCCATACTCATTTATACTAGGGAACTGTTCCACCTTTCCAACATCAACTCATAAACTGCGATCTGGCCTATCTTAAGAAAGTGTAGCCTTTCTAGTGCAAGAAGGTCGGATACAGAAGATTGCTAGTCGCCCGATGTGGGGACATCAGGCGATTTCCATTTTTTGGGGATCAGTCGCTTTGCTCCTGTGAGCATTAATAGTAACAGGGGTCGATAGAGTGCGTTTTTAAGTTTTGGGAGGTTTAGAAAAAGTAAGGTTTCCAGGGTCTCAGGGACCTCTACTTCCATGATCTCCGAGATTCTTCCCATCACCCCCGCCCAAAAGCTTCCCAACCTCGGGCACGACCACCAGACATGTGTGAGCGTTCCGAGTCCGCCACAACCCCTCCAGCACAGGGGGCTAGCTCTGGGGAAAAGGCGATGTATCCTACTCGGAGTGTGATACCATCTGCATTGTAATTTAAATTGGATCTCCTGTACAGTAGCCGATACCGATGATTGCCTAACCAAGGAGAATGCCCGGAGCCATGATAGCAATGATGCTATGTATGTGGGAGGTGGTGTGTCAGGGCCAATCAGTAGTAGTTTGTAAATGAGGGATATCAGTCGCCTCTGGGGGTTGTTTGCAGTGTTAATTTCGTCGACTAAAACTAGACTAAAATGACTATAAAACTAAAGAAATTCCGATGACTAAAATACAACTTAAACTAAAATGGCATTTTAGTCAAAAGACTATGACTAAAACTAAATCAAAATTTGCTGACAAAAACATTTTATGCAAAGTGTTATAATCAATTAATATCCAATTACTGCTCTTTGGTAAAATTTACGAAACTTAATTTTATTACATTTTAAGATAAAGACATGTTATATACCACAACAGTTAAATCTGTATTGCATGTTCAAACCTTAATACCATAAATAAAAACAGGTTAATAAACCTTTACTCCAGGAGTATATAATGAGTTTGGAAGTTCTAGAGCAGTGCTAATATCGTCGGCAAAAATGTTTAGAATCTGTGAACGATGAATTGATTCTTCCTATATAAATAAGAATAACCCACGAATATGGGTTTAAGTTATGCTGTGCTAGCAGCAGAAACTTTTTGTTGTGTTGAGTTACTTGATACTTGTTTTAATTATTAACAAATAGCTGTTAAAGTTTTTATATTGGGTAATATGTTCAATACAGCCAATACAGTTTACAGTTTTGTTTTTTATATTTTAAATTTGCACTTCTGTTTGTTTATGAAACTTGGTTTTATTTAATTTTAAGTTTAATAAAGATGTTACATATCACAACGGCTAAATCGGTGTCTGTATTGCATGTTTAAACCTTAATACCATAAATAATAACAGGTGTTATGTTTACTACTGGATTATATAATCAGTTTGCAAATTATAAAGAAATGCTTAAATAATGCATTACACTTTAACTAAACCCCTTAGATTTTAATATAGAGGGGGATGTGATAAACTTTTGGAGGAGGTAGCATTTTAGTGGTTTTAATAACCACATGGTATTCTCCATCCTATCTTGTCTAGCAGCTTTTAGTCACTAACAACATATATATATACTGATTAAGGCAATAAACTGCAGTTCATTTAATTACTCTAAGACTGTGAACATTGGAGGACCTATATTAGTTTGGTTAATTATATTGTTCAAATAAAACTAGATAGGTGGATAGTGGTGCAACAAACTTTTATTCATAAAGTCCCAATCAAGCTTATAGCTTAGAAATATAAATGTATTGTAATAGGAATGTATTTACAAATTTGAATTTTATGAAATAAACAAACGGATTATATGTTGTTAGGGTAAAGCAACTGACATAACAGCAGATAGCTGAACTAGATAGGGTTAATCTAATTAATCTGAGTAAAGAATAGGGATAGGTGTTCAGGCATAAGAGGCAGGAAGTAGGGCTAGCCGGTCATGTTCATGATTAAGGAATTGACAGAAACATGTAGGACATACTGGTTCCTGAAAATGAGCTGTCTATCTCTTTGCTTTTAAACCCTGTTGCCTTTTATGATTACTTTGCACATTTTTGGATATTAAAAGCTTGAAATTCTTTTAAGGATCGCAGTGTTTCTCCATTTGTTCTTTGCCCTTAGATTTTAGTAAACTAAAATCTACTGGAGATTTAGTCGACTAAAATCTACTAAAACTAAAACACTTCAGATGACTAAAATACGACTAAAACTAAAATGGCATTTTAGTCAAAAGACTAAAACTAAGACTAAATTGAAATTTGCCATCAAAATTAACACTGGTTGTTTGCGATACATAGTCGTTCAAATGGAGTGGGGTCCCTGGCCAATTGGTCTTTGCATTTAAGATGTGTTATGTAGTGCAGTAGTTGATTATATCTCAGCCATGTGGAGAAAATGGGGTCATTTATTTCTTTCATTTGATTCTGAGTTTTAAATCCCCCGTTTTCTATAGCGCTATAGAGACATCCCTCTTTTAGAGTGTAAGGAGTGTGCAATCTAGATCCCAACTTGTGGTATGGTAGTGCAGGGTTTTCCAGTATAGGTAACAGAGGTGAGAGTCCTCGCGTAATGTGGACAGTGGATGAAGTCGCTCTGTCCCATTCAGTTAACACATCTTTTAGTATAGGATATTTGTTTAGGACTCTGGGGCGTTGTGTCGTGGGTATCCAGGCCAATGTGCCTACATTGTTAAGTCCCAAAATATGGCTGTCTATTCTAACCCATAGTTTGTGGTTTCCATTTTGTGACCATTCTACTACGTGTTGCAGAGCTATGGCCCATTTATATGCTTTCAGGTCTGGGAAACCCAACCCCCCCTATCCCTAGGGAGGTACATAGTCCTCCGCGGTATTCTGGGCCTAGTGCCCGTCCATACAAACTGTTCTAATAACCTCTGCATTTGTGGGATGTAGTCTTCCGGTAGGGAGATCGGAATAGTTTGCAAAATATATAGAATGCGTGGTAGCACGTTCATTTTAATGACCCCTATTTTGCCAAGCCATGAAAGTGATTTGTTTTTCCAGGACGAGAGATCATTAGTGATGTCCTGCTTTAGTTTCAAATAGTTTTCTTTGAATATGTCTTGGTGTTTTTGCGGAATATAAATGCCAAGATATTTTAGCTTCGTTGTGGATATTGGGATATTATATGTGTCTCGGAGCATATCTATGTGTTCTTGAGGGGCATTAATGTTAAGTAACTCCTATTTCCCTAAGTTTAAATGGAAGTTTGAGACCATTCCGTATTTATTTAACTCCCTAAGGAGTTCAGGTACCGATGTATGTATGTTCGTGAGAGTGTACAGAATGTCGTCCGCATAGAGTGCCTGTTTATGTTCAATGTCTCCCAGTTTGACCCCCGTGATTTTGTAATTTCGCCGAATCTTCTGTGCTAGGGCTTCTATGGTTAGGGCAAACAATAATGGAGACAGAGGACACCCCTGCCTGATTCCGTTTGTTATTTTGAACGGTTCTGAAAGCGTGCCGTTCACCCTGTCAGTATATTTATGAAAATCTTAGCAGTGCTATCCAAATAATATATATAAGTTTATGGCAGGGTTATAAACACAATACAAAGAAATAGAAACCCTTATCAACCATGCACCTACTAGACCATACAATTAATATAAATATCTGAATTCTTTTATTTAGTTAATATCCATAAACATATTGAACTATATTTGCAATAAAAGGAAACTAAATAAAAGTTTATATGCGTTAGAACCAACTCTTAAGATATGCTATTCTTCTTACAAAACCCAGAACAATATACCTTCACAATTCAGCCTTATTTATTTAACACAATGGGACTAAAAACCTTTAACATCCAAACAATACAATTCTAAACAGTGTTTATAAAACAATAGGATAAAATATATATTCTGCTATTTAACTGCAATTTATCCTAATACAAAATTAACCGACAATATCAGAACTTGTATAGATGAGTTACTTAGCCAATTCAGACACAGATTTGAACAATACCTAGGCTTATAACTACCAATTTAAAATACAATATACTTCACCAATTTTGAACCAATTCGTAGCGGTCTTTAGGTCATCTCATTTGAAAGAAGGTTTTTGCACAAATCGAGGATAAGTTTTAAGCTCCTTGCTGAAGTGAACTTTTTTTTTTTCAGGTATATCGCAGCCAAAATCAGATCACTAATTTTCAACAAGTTACAGACAACTCTCTCTTGTGCATTCAACACTCCCATTATATAATCATTGATGACATCATGTGGGTGGCACTACGGGAGCTGACCTTCCCATTGGTTATCTGGGAAGTCTAAATCGGATTGGCCCTTGGAAATTTCATTTTTAACAGCCAGAAAGAACCTTCTGGCTGTAGTTCTCGCAACATAACACCAGGTGGCAGCATACAGTACAACATAGCAATACAATACAGCATTTCTGACATTTTTAAGCAAGTTAATTTTTTTTTTTATAAAATGGTTATTTAATCAGATCACACTCTCTGCATTAATCATATATAACCTCAATTACAGATGGTTAATATTAGGTTATTTTTTTTTTATTATTCTGATACCAAATATGTTATATTATTAACATTTTATTATATCAAGGCAATTTAATACTGCTAATTAGTAGCTTAAAATGCATTACAATTTTATCGGTATCCTGGCATTTACATGTGAATAATAGCTTATTTTTAATTCAGTATTGTACTGTATTCCAAGTGAATCCTGTCTATGTAGATCTGAAATAAGAAAATAAATGTTAATAATCACTTCTCTTCAGGTCCATAAACATCTATTCATGTTTTTAAACACACAGAGGCTAAGTAAGATCTTTTGTGTTTTCAAAACATATACATCATTTCTATGTATATCTGAATTTATTTCCTATATAAATATCCCCTGCAGCAATCATCCACCTAATACAATGTGCTTAATTTTAATATATATATATCATGAATCATAATGTAAGTCATTTGTCTTCACTGTATTATCCTAACATTCTAACTTTTCAGTAACTTCAGTTGCCAGACTTTTTGTCTCATACTCACCACATGGGGTCAATCCATGAGGAGTTGTAAGAGTCTTTAAAACAGCATATTTCCTGTTTAGCCAGAAGTGCAGATGAGTATTTGATTTTATTTGTGTCACCTTCCCCCAAGAGGGGTTTTTGCAGTAAGTCTTCAAATAGAGATTCAGTGAGATAGAACTGTTGTATCACACGTGTCAAATTCCAAAGGGGTCCTTGAACACATTCTTTTCTCACCTCACCAAATGTTCTGAGGTTATAAAAATCTGCATATATAGTCAAATGAATAGGGTCACTGAGCTATTTCCTTTAGAAAAGAAATGTTTGTGTTTCAAAAAGGCTCTACTGATCGTCAATCCTGATAGACGTGTATTAGAAGCTGTGTTCAACAAACTCATGTTTAATTAATCCTGAGTTCTCATCTAACATATACAGTGTATAAAATATACATATATATATATATATATATATATATATATGTACACATATGTAATATTCATCATAATATTCATATACTCTGACATAAATCCCCCTTCCAACTTCAAATAGATGTAGGACACATGTATTTGAATTGGCTTAAAGTCAGTGGTATTTGATGAGGATCAACCGTATACCTCATAGACAGTCTCTTATGAAGAAAGTTTGTTATTTTGAGCTTTCATGTTTATCAGTTAGGCATCTTTAAATTACAGTATGTCTTTAGTGCATTTGGGGATATGACACTTCATTCTCCCTCTATGACTTGTAGTTGGGACCTGGGATGACATGCCCGCAGTTGATTTATATGTACCCATTTATCTATGAAACCTTCATTTTTGGGGATCCGTATTTTATAGGCCACTGGAGATATTTTGTCAGTAATGACAAAAGGACCTTTCCATGAGGGAAGAAATTTCTTCTCCCTAACCTGATCTCTTCCAAAGTTATAAAGATAAACTTTATCATTTATTTCATATTCCTTTTTGGATGTTTTGAGATCATAATAGGTTTTAGTGGCAGTTGCGGCTCTTTCTAAATTCCTTTGAGCAAATGCAAAGGCATGTTGCAGGTGTCTCCTTAGGTTTTCCACATATTGATGTGTATTGGCAGCGTTTATCAAATTTTGGTCTGATGTACGGTACAGCAGATGCTGAGGTAGAACCATTCTTCTACCAGTCATCAGCTCAAAAGGTGACATCTTGGTAGCACTACTTGGAGTTGCTCTTAATGCCATTAAGACTAGAGGTAGTTTTATATCCCAGTCTTTACCTGTTTCACTCACAAACTTTTTGAGGATTTTAACAATGGATTGGTTGTAACGCTCTACACCACCACTTGAGGCAGCTCTATAAGCAATATGGAGCTTTCTTTTAACCCCTAGTATTTTCCACATTTTTGTCATCACTTCGCTAGTGAAGTGGGTCCCCCGATCTGATTCGATTCTTTGGGGCAAACCAAATCTGGAAAATACATGGTTGATGAGCAATGCTGCACATGTTTCAGCACTATTGTTAGGTGCACTAATGCACTCTACCCATTTAGTGAACAGGCATGTCACTGTTAACATGTACTTGTTACCTCTTGATGACCTTGTTACCGGACCAATAAAATCAATTTGTATATCTGACCATGGCATTACCATCCCCCTTTTCTGCAATGGCGCTCTATGCGTTGGTGCAGTGGGTTGGAACTGTGGACAGATTAAACACCCTTGACAGTAGGTTTGAACATCTTTCAACATGTGTGGCCAAAAAGCGTAGTCACGCAATATTTCGTACGTGAGTTTGGCACCGCGATGACCAGATGTGGGAGCATCATGGGCATGTTGAAGCATTAGACCTCTGAACTTGGTGGGTACTACCCACTGTTGGATGCCAGTTTTGGAGGTTCTAATTAACAAACCATCCTGTAATTTGAATTGTGATTTAGATTTTATTAAGATTCTCAGATCTTCTTTGCCAATACAATCATCTTTTGAGATGGGGTTGCTTTCAGGATCTTCTATGTGTTTATAGAAGATGCCTACAATGGGGTCTTCTTTTTGACTAGTGATCAGGTCCTCACTAGGAGAATCCTGACTCCATTGTACCAAGTTAGGCTCACTCTGTTGTTTTGCCTGGTTTCTGGTAATGGCTTCTACCTGAATTGCACCCATTAAGTGTTCAATATTAAGGAGTTCTCCAGTTATGGCTCCTTGTTTGGCTAATGAGTCCGCAAGGTCATTGCCTTCCTTATCAGGACCTAAAACTCTGGAATGACCCTTGGTCTTTTTCCAGTGTATGGTTAAATCATTGGATACTACCAGATTATCAATCTCGCAGAACAATTTGCCATGCTTGACTGGTTTGTTATTGCTTTTCTGCATGCCATTTCTTTTCCAAGTTGGCAGGTATTCAACAAAACTGTCACGCACATAATTTGAGTCAGTTATGATCACAAATTCATGAATACCATGTTCAATAGCCATTTCAATGGTTTTGAAAACAGCAGTTAGTTCTGCAACTTGACTGGATCTTGGTCCAATGTTGAAACCTACAGATATATTTGAGAATCCATTTGCCCCAGTTATACCAATGCCAGCGACTAGTCTGCGCTCATTATCAATAGTGGCATGGTAAGAACAACCATCAACATATACCCAAGGTAATGTTTGACAATGGTCTTCATTGTACATTTTATATGGGGAAAGCAATTGTTCTTCCAGAAAATCATCTTCTGATAATTTTTCCCCAGGATCTCTAGCAGTACAGTCGTGGAGCTCAGCAAGCCCTTGTGCGACTGGATTCTTTTTATTCTGCTTGTAGCGAATTTCTAAGGGCCAGCCTTGTAAGGAAAGAGTCCACGCTGTTATGCGGCTATTAGACAAATTCCCATCTCTTATTCTCTCACTTTGCAAATATAGCAAAGGCTGGTGGGCCGTTTCTACAATAATTTTCTCGCCCTGTATATAGCTGCGGAAATTTTGTAGAGCCCATACAGTAGATAAGAGGGCTTTTTCGCAATCGTTAAACTTTATTTCTACTGGGGATAGATTTTTGCTCGCATAAGCAATGGCTTTGTTCAAATTATCATGCTTTTGGTATAGTACAGCACTCATGCTTATATCTGTGTAACCTGTCTCTAAGAAGAAAGGTTTACCACCTTCAGGGTACGCTAAGCAAGGTGCTTGAGTGAGTTTTCTCTTCAGCTCTCTGATGGCTGTCTCTTGAGACTCACTCCAGTGCCATTTCACATCTTTCTTTAGAAGAAGTAGTAGTGGTTTAGCTAATTCCGCATAATTATCAATGAATTTGCGAGAATAATTCGTCATACCCAGGAATGATCTCAATTCCTTTAAGTTAGTTGGGTTTTTAGAATTCACTATCGCTTCTACCTTTTTCTTCTGGGGATTTAATCCGTCAGAAGTAACTTCATGTCCCAAGAAGTTTACACGAGTGCGGCACCATTGAGCTTTTTGCAGGGATAATTTGACACCTGCCCTTTTAAGTTGGCTGAGGACGTGTTTAAGCTCTGCAATGTGTTTTTCAAAGTCTGTGCTTTTGATTAAAACATCATCCACATAAGATAAGGTCCCCCTTTCCAGTGCGTCAGGCATAGCCTTATGCATGAATACAGCAAATTCATGTCCAGAATTTATGTATCCAAATGGAAGTCTCTGGAATGCATACTGAATCTTTTGGAAGGAGAATGCTAGCTTATATTGGTCCTCTTCATGTACCTTTATGGTCCAATATCCCTGTGCACAATCAATGGCAGTGAATATTTTGGATCCCTGCATTTGTGCTAGGCACTGGTCAATGTATGGTACAGGCCAGCCAGACATGTATACTCGTTTGTTTAGCTGTCTTAAGTCAGCACACAAACGCCATTGTCCATTGGGCTTAAGGACACCTAGAATAGGATTATTATAAGAGCTGTGCACCTGTCTGATAATACCTCTTTCTTCCAAATTCCTTATGATCTCTGCAAGAGAATCATATGAGGCTAAGGGAAGTCTGTATTGTTTGACAAATACAGGTGGCGCATTAGGATCTGTTTGTATTCTTGCAATGTGTAAGTCTGTGGTACCACAGTCATAAGAATCCTTAGCGAAAATATCCTTGTACTCCATCAGGAGTTCTCGCAGCTGTTGGCGTTCATCATCGCTAGAACAGCCATTAGCTAAGGATATTTGCTCTTCGACTATTTGCTGAAATCCTGGAAAGATTTCAGGCTGTCCTATTTCATAGGCTTCTTCCAGTCTAGAGGTGAGATCCCCTTGATTATAATTTACATTGCTCCCATGACTCTGGGTATTGGGGTAATCTTGCTGTTTGATTGGCTGATCAAACACCAGAGAGGCTTCTTCAATTTTACAGATGCCTTCCTCTGAGCTGAAGGGATAAATAGACTGAATATTAAATAGACCCTCTGGCATAGATGCAAAGGATTGTTCTATTAATTGTTCTTCAGTTAGGTATCCTTCAGGTATTAGCCCAATTACATTATTCTGGAATCCAAAAGTGTAATAACTTGATTCCAGTGCATATCCTATGGTAGTTCCCTTGGATAATGTTATATCCTGTGGGGTCATGTTATGCACAATAATATTTATTGGAACAGTTCCAATATTCACCATAGGAGTGTAGGTTACTGAGACACCCAGATTTTGTATTCTATGGGAGAGGCAAATCAGTGTTTCAGAAGTTTTTAATTTCTGACCTCTCTTTACCTGTAAGGGTAAAAGAAATTTATCAGCCCCAGCAGGAATTATAACATCGCTAGATACCTGCATATTCACAGCATATGGCAATTGCTGGTTTGATTTCAGGGCTGCATTTTCATCCTGAAATACTTCAGGGTCCCCCTTTAACCTGCTCCAGAGGCAAGAATTAATCAAATCTATTTGTATGGCATATCTATGTAAGATATCATTGCCAATGTATATTTGATTATGGGGAGTATTTAAAACTAAAAACAGGTGCTTCACTGACTTATTTCCTATAGAGATAGATAATAAGCACTTAGCTGTGATGTTATAGCTTTCAGACCTGTCATCCAGGTTGCTGACACTGTGGTCTTGGGGAGAAAGATATTTAATCACTTTAGGTTCAGCTATCTGCGCTAATAAACCTTCGCTTATATAGCTAGCTTCCTGTTTTAAATTTATTTTAGCATACTTGGTTTTACCAAGGTCATGCACTTGTATAGGGATAAATAGATCCTCTTTAACTCTCTCAATCCCTGTGAGGTATTGAGTGTGGCCTCCCCCCTTAGGGATTTTATGATCCCCCTTGTGGAGTGATATGGTTAATACATCGCCATCTAGGGAAATATTCGCTATCTTTCCAGGCGAAATTTTAAAAGTATTACCATCAGAGCCACTAAAAGGAGTCTGATCATCTATTTGTAGAATAGTGATTTCAGGTACAGAGTTATTTCTGAAATGAATCTCCACAGCATCTGGTTTCTCTTCTACCACGTGACAGCTATGTCGGGCGTGAGATATACCAGATTTTTCATAATTGATAGGCCGTTTAACTTGTGACCAAATTACATTATTTATGCAATCAATTATGGTGCTTAATCGTTTCAGGAGATCACTACCAATAATTAAACGATCAGTTGGCAGATCCACTATAATGACAGGGTGTCTTATGACCCTGTTCCCCAATTTAAATTTTAACCAGGCAGTACCGTAGACTTTTAGGGAGTCACCCCCAACACCTATTAGAGAACCGTCAAATTCTCTTATTTTGGGTTTGTGGGGTGTTAGCTCATTTAGCTGTGTGTAGTACCTGTGGGATAAGATAGTTGCCTGTGACCCAGTGTCAATTAATCCCCTGATAGGGTTGGAGACTGAATCTTGCAGCTCAACTAGTACATAATATCTCCCTGTAGTTTCTATCATTTCACACATAAAATTTGCATTCTCATACATTTGTGGGCTTCGCCACGTATTACCTGAGTTTGCCATGCTTTCCGATGCAGAAGAAGCTTCATACCTACCTGTTTCCTCTATGACAGGGTCGGCTGGATTCTTTTGTACTGCATCTGTGGAAACAAGGTTAAGAGAGAGCTGCAAAGGAAGAGATTTGTTAACTTTTTCCGGCTGATGTCGCTCATTGTCACAGCTAATTTGTCCGTTTCCGGTCTGTGGGGAGATAACATGATTAGTATCATTGATATTTATTACTACATTTTGTATATCTCTCCCCTCCCCTTCAGGTGATACTGCAGTATTTATGACTGTGCCTGTGGTCCACTGCTGACCACTGGCTGTACCCCTAAAAAAGTATTGTTCGGTTGCTGAGCCGTAGATTTTTGACTCATATTAGCGATTTGTTCGCTCAACCGATTTATTTGGGTAAACAGCATATCTACCTGATTGTACAAGTTACCTCTACCCCTGGGCCTATCTCTTGGTGCCCCATTGTACTGATTCCTGGACCATTGGGTTCCCTCAGAATCAGGGCCACTATTTCTATTCTGGCGTGGTTGCCCCTGGGGTTCAGCTTGTTCAGCGTTAGTACTTTGGGGAGCATTATATCTCTGGGGTGTCTGGTTACCCTGAGAATATCTTCGCCGTCTATTGTATCTACCCTTGCGCGGATACCAATTATTTGGTGAGTATTCTCTTTGTGAGTAATTATTCACCTGATTATGTCCCCCACTTTGGTTATAGTCTCCCTGCGCCTCAACCTGTGTAGGGGGAGGGGCAGAATTAAACCTCTGTGGAGATGGCCTGTTTTGACTGGCCACCTCTGCATAAGTCCTCTTGTTAGACTCCAAATTGAGGGGGCTAGGTGACACCCTAGTTTCTGCCACAATTTTGGGTTTTGACTCCTTTTTAACCCCCTGCTCACTGGACTGCTGAATAGAGTATAACTTCGTACTCTCTTTGATCAGCCATTCCAATGAGCAGTCCTCATCAAAATCTCTAGCTAAGTTGATTTTGATGGGTGTAGGCAATGCTTCAAAAAATAAATTTACAAATTCTGAGCCATCAAATCTGGGATTATCTTCAGCCATACTGTACGCATTTTTCAATACAGAAAGGAATTCGACTGGACTCTGATTCGCACGACACTTTAAACCATATACCGCTATTTTTGCGGCAGTTTTAGTGCGATATTGCCCGAATTCTTTTCTGCATTGTTGTTTTACCCCATTCCAGGAATGAATATTCATATCCTTTAGTGAAGCAAAGAATTTGTGATGCTTACTGTCAAATACCCAAGGTAGAAATTCAATTTTCAATTTCTCACTTGTAACATTCATTATAGCTAACGCATTTTCAAAAGCCTGTAAATGATCAATTACAGATGTTGTTCCCTTATTGGAGAATATAGGTACTGCGCGTTGTACGAAGGTGATTATTTTATGGGAATCATAGACTTTATCAGACTTATTTTGGGATTCTCTGTTAGAGTTTCCCTCCCCCGCATCAGCTGCGCTACAGCTGTCCTCTGGATTTACATCCTGAGGGGATTGTCTATTTGGGAAATCTACTTCTGACCCGTTAGGGGTCATTTGTCTATGTTGTTCTATATATTTTCGTACCTCGTCCCTGACGCATTCGCTAAAGGAGTTAGCATTATCTGTATTATTCTCATTGCTAATATAGGGGTTTTCATTATGGCGATATGACCTTTTTAAATCGCTTAGTTCTCTCTGGCTTTGCGCAAGCTGTTTATTTAAATCTTGTATCTGCGCGATTAAGTCCATATTGTGCTTATCTAAGGTGGCTAGGTTTTGGGCAAATTCATCCATTTTATTTTTGGCTATTTTTAAACCCTCTTCGCGTCTGCGCGAGGAACGAATACTATTTTCTAGCTCCTGTATTTGCAATCGTTTGTCTGTGACACAAAACGACATTTCGTCAATTATGCATATTAAAAGGGGCCAGGATTTTAGTATTAGTTCGTCTCGCTTTTTGGGAGCTTCGCATTGATTAATCATTAATAATTCCTGGAAGAATTCATTCTCTTCATTCCACATATTATTATTAACGGTAATATTTTTAGCCCTAGTTTCAAGCATATCAATAAAATCATTTAATTCACCCGCAATATTAAACTTCCCTTTAAGGTAACTTAAGATATCTTTCTTAAGGACCTGACCTTTAGTAATAGGTATGGTTATGGGACCAATTTCATTGCTATGTATAGAATTAAATGAGTCACTTCTGGCTACAGACATTATTGTATTGGTTTAGTATTTATTTAACTAAAATGCTAATACAATTTTTGCCAATAAAAAGAGAGAAAAATTTTATATTTCAAAAAAAAAAAAAAAATATTATTAATTTTGAAATATGAAAAATTAATATTCCGAAATATGAAAAATTAATATTTTTTGATTAACTTTGAAAATATGAAAAATTAATATTTTTGATTAATTTTGAAATATGAAAAATTTATATTTTTATTAATTTTTCAAAATTAATCTTTAATAATATTTCAAGATATTAATGTCAATCTCGAAATATGAAAATCAATATTTCAACCTTTCAAAAAAAAATTATATCTTCAAAATATTAATATCGAAATATGAATTTTTTTTTTTTTTTTTTTCTCTTTTATAATAATTTCTATTTACTTACAAATATATTATATCAATTATGATGGATATTATTAAATCTCATGCAATGCCTCCAATTATTATGTCAGTATATTTATGAAAATCTTAGCAGTGCTATCCAAATAATATATATAAGTTTATGGCAGGGTTATAAACACAATACAAAGAAATAGAAACCCTTATCAACCATGCACCTACTAGACCATACAATTAATATAAATATCTGAATTCTTTTATTTAGTTAATATCCATAAACATATTGAACTATATTTGCAATAAAAGGAAACTAAATAAAAGTTTATATGCGTTAGAACCAACTCTTAAGATATGCTATTCTTCTTACAAAACCCAGAACAATATACCTTCACAATTCAGCCTTATTTATTTAACACAATGGGACTAAAAACCTTTAACATCCAAACAATACAATTCTAAACAGTGTTTATAAAACAATAGGATAAAATATATATTCTGCTATTTAACTGCAATTTATCCTAATACAAAATTAACCGACAATATCAGAACTTGTATAGATGAGTTACTTAGCCAATTCAGACACAGATTTGAACAATACCTAGGCTTATAACTACCAATTTAAAATACAATATACTTCACCAATTTTGAACCAATTCGTAGCGGTCTTTAGGTCATCTCATTTGAAAGAAGGTTTTTGCACAAATCGAGGATAAGTTTTAAGCTCCTTGCTGAAGTGAACTTTTTTTTTTTCAGGTATATCGCAGCCAAAATCAGATCACTAATTTTCAACAAGTTACAGACAACTCTCTCTTGTGCATTCAACACTCCCATTATATAATCATTGATGACATCATGTGGGTGGCACTACGGGAGCTGACCTTCCCATTGGTTATCTGGGAAGTCTAAATCGGATTGGCCCTTGGAAATTTCATTTTTAACAGCCAGAAAGAACCTTCTGGCTGTAGTTCTCGCAACATAACACCAGGTGGCAGCATACAGTACAACATAGCAATACAATACAGCATTTCTGACATTTTTAAGCAAGTTAATTTTTTTTTTTATAAAATGGTTATTTAATCAGATCACACTCTCTGCATTAATCATATATAACCTCAATTACAGATGGTTAATATTAGGTTATTTTTTTTTTATTATTCTGATACCAAATATGTTATATTATTAACATTTTATTATATCAAGGCAATTTAATACTGCTAATTAGTAGCTTAAAATGCATTACAATTTTATCGGTATCCTGGCATTTACATGTGAATAATAGCTTATTTTTAATTCAGTATTGTACTGTATTCCAAGTGAATCCTGTCTATGTAGATCTGAAATAAGAAAATAAATGTTAATAATCACTTCTCTTCAGGTCCATAAACATCTATTCATGTTTTTAAACACACAGAGGCTAAGTAAGATCTTTTGTGTTTTCAAAACATATACATCATTTCTATGTATATCTGAATTTATTTCCTATATAAATATCCCCTGCAGCAATCATCCACCTAATACAATGTGCTTAATTTTAATATATATATATCATGAATCATAATGTAAGTCATTTGTCTTCACTGTATTATCCTAACATTCTAACTTTTCAGTAACTTCAGTTGCCAGACTTTTTGTCTCATACTCACCACATGGGGTCAATCCATGAGGAGTTGTAAGAGTCTTTAAAACAGCATATTTCCTGTTTAGCCAGAAGTGCAGATGAGTATTTGATTTTATTTGTGTCACCTTCCCCCAAGAGGGGTTTTTGCAGTAAGTCTTCAAATAGAGATTCAGTGAGATAGAACTGTTGTATCACACGTGTCAAATTCCAAAGGGGTCCTTGAACACATTCTTTTCTCACCTCACCAAATGTTCTGAGGTTATAAAAATCTGCATATATAGTCAAATGAATAGGGTCACTGAGCTATTTCCTTTAGAAAAGAAATGTTTGTGTTTCAAAAAGGCTCTACTGATCGTCAATCCTGATAGACGTGTATTAGAAGCTGTGTTCAACAAACTCATGTTTAATTAATCCTGAGTTCTCATCTAACATATACAGTGTATAAAATATACATATATATATATATATATATATATATATATATATATGTACACATATGTAATATTCATCATAATATTCATATACTCTGACAACCCTCACTCGGGCTCCCGGATCGGAGTACAGCGAGAGCACCATGTTCAGGAAACTCTCCCGGAAGTTCATTGATCGCATCACTCGGCGCAGAAAAGGCCAGCTGACCCGGTCGAAGGCCTTCTTTGCGTCAGTCGAGAAGAGGGCCATAGGCACACCTTCAACTCTTGCATAATTTGTCAGCTGTAGAACCTTGGTGGTGTTGTCGCGTGCCTCCCTACCCGGGATGAAACCCACCTGCTCAGGAGAAATCAAATTTGGTAGAAATTTGTTGAGGCGTTTTGCCAGAATTTTAGCTAACAGTTTAATGTCCGTATTTAATAAGGATATTGGTCTGAAATTTTCTGGGGTTGTGGGTTCCTTACCCGGCTTGGGAATAACCGTTATGTGTGCCTCTAGCATGGATTTCATCAGCCTGGGACAGTCTCGTAGGTTATTAAATAATTGGAGCAAGCTCGGGGCCAGTATAGGAAGAAATGCCTTGAAGTATCTGGGTGTTAGTCCATCAGGACCCGGGCATTTCCCCTTGGGAAGATCCCTAATTGCGTCAGTCAGTTCCTCTAGGGTAATTGGGGCATCTAGGGCATCCATGTCTGGGTCTTCTAGTTGGGGTAACTCTAGGTCAGAGAGGTATTCGTCAATTTGATTTTCCTCATTAGATGGTAAGTCTGCGGTTTGCGTCCCATCTGATTTGTTGGGCAAATTATATAGTTTGCTATAGTAGGTGTGAAAGGCTTCTGCAATCTGTTTGCAACCCGTGATTTTGGAGCCATCTTTCGCTTTTAAGTGATGTATATAGGCTTTAAGCTGTGATCTACGGATCGATCTCACCAACAGTCTGCCTGGCTTATTGCCCCCCTCATAGTACTGCTGTTTAGTCCAAAACAGTCGTCTGTGGTGTGCTGTCATAAGATGGTTTTTAAGGTCAAGTCTGGCCATTGTAATGCTGGCTTTGATTGCTTTGTCAGTCGGTTTGAGCTTATGTATAGCCTCCAGATCAGAGATTGCAGTCAGTAGCTGTGTGTGTTTCTCTCTATATGATCTAATCTGCCTTGCTTTATGTTTAAGGAAAACACCACGGATAACACACTTGTGCGCTTCCCATGTATTTGGTAGGGAGGTACTCATGGGGTCGTTGATTAAGAAATATTTGGTCAGGGACTTGCCCATGTCCTCAGCTATAGGTGGTGACTCCAGTAAGGAGTCATCCAGCCTCCAGATATATGTTGTTGGGGGGATGTCAGGCCATGCCACCCTGCTTATCACGGGGGCATGATCGGACCATGTAATGGAACCTATCTCACAGTCTGTCAAGTCAAGTCCTATAGAGTCTGTGAAGAAGTAGTCTATGCGTGAGTATTTGTCGTGGTGGTGGTGGGGGAAATATGTGTAGTCACGGTCCGTTGGGTGTAGTGTTCTCCACACGTCGTGAAGTTGAATATCGGCAAGAGACGCCCTCACACTCCTAGTAGATCTGCGGGGGACGTTGGATGACCCGTTAGACGTGCCAAGAAGTGGGTCCAATGGGAGATTGAGGTCCCCAGCTACAAACGTGGGGCCTTTGGAGTGGTCTAGTAATATCTTGGTAACACGCTTTACGTATTGATGCTGGGCTGTGTTTGGTAAGTATATTCAAGCCAGTGTGATAGGATGGGTATATAGCGTACCTTGTATTAGTAGGTACCGACCCTCAGGGTCTTTTTCAACATGGGCGACCTTGATTGGTACAGTTTTGTGTATCAGAATGCCCACCCCCCCTTTCTTTTCAGAGCTGGATGAGAAATAGGTAGTAGTGTATGTACTATCTAACCATTTTGGCTCTTTACCCCTACGGAAATGTGTTTCTTGTACAAAGACAATTTGACTGTTTAAACGTTTAAATTCTTTAAGGGCAATTGACCTCTTACCTGGGTTGTTTAGTACCTTTGCATTTATAGAGACGAATGTGAGGCCCGAATCTGCTCTTCTTTGGGTTCATTCTGGGGGAGAAAAGAAAAAAAAAAAAGTACAAAGAGGAAGAAAGAGAGAGGCTTAAGAATAAAGTTGGTGAAGTAGGTTTGTATTATGTGCCGCAGAGAGAGAATAAGATTGAGAAAAAAGGTAACCAGGATTTTATTACTCTTTTGGTAATTAACTGCCCGACACCAAGGGCAGGGTAAATATGCTTTGGTTATATAACTATAGCTTTCCCTGTTGAAGAGATATCGTTTAGATACCAGAGTAAACAGGTCAGAGAAAGCAAAACAAACAATTTAGTGTCAATTGGGGTAGTAACCCTAAAGTGGACAACTTTTGACTGTATATGTTTACAGAAACCCTAATGCTTTGGTCTAACATAAAAAAGGAAAAAGTGCTCTATAATTAACTGGTCTGTGCTAGGTTGTAAAAAAGGGGGGAGAGATCCGCAATATGTTGAGGAGACTATAATATAATCTTGTATGAATAGCTGCGCTCCAGAGTCCTTAATGGGCCCCGGGGTCTAACATAGTTTATCCCTCGGCAGAATCTTTCGCGGTTAGCTGTCCTCAAGGGAAGCCTTCCACAGTTTCTGTTCGTGAGGTATAAGGTTGGGGAGGAAGGGGAGGAAAGGGGGGTTGTGGCAGGCTGGGAATGACAAGGGAGGGGGGGAAATTTGCATTTACATGGCTATATCCTTAAGCACAGAACCTGTACAAGACCAATCAGTATTTTAACATCTTAACATAATAATATCAAACCTTCCTTGATCAGGAGAACACCAGAAGAGAGCATATGCAGGCATGTCTTACAACTTTATGCAGTGAGGGCTGGCTGTTAAGGCCAGTGTCCGTGGGGGGCCCCCAGAGCTGAGTCCCTCTCTTGTTATATCTTTCAATAGGCTCTCACTGTAGTTGAGAGCTCACTGTCCGCTGTTGAACAGTACAAGGTAAAATCAAAATTCCTTCCCAGAAGAACTGTTAGTCCTGTTCAGGTGCGTTGACGTCCTCTGAGCACTTTTGCCGCACTGAGGCGGCCTCTTCACTGCCGATTGCAAAGGCTGCATAGAAGGCTTGTGGGTTCCCTCCCGGCCTATAGACTGCTGACTTGTTGTTGTGGGTCGCTATCAGCGAGACCGGGAAGCCCCACCGGTACTGCACTTTATTTTCTCTAAGGATAGAAGTAATACAGCCAAGTTCCTTTCTTTTCTGCAATGTCACTGGCGATAGGTCCGAGAAAAGTTGGATCTTTTCTCCCGCATGCGTTATGGATTGTTTGGCTCTGGCACATTTAAGTATCTCCTCTTTTTCCCTAAAGCTTAGGAATTTAATTATTATGTCCCTAGGCGGACCCTTGGGTGGTGGTTTAGGCCGAAGTGCCCTGTGCGCTTGTTCCAGTGCAATCTCTGGGGAGTTAGGTGTGACTTTTATCGTACGGAAGAGGCTTTGCAGATACCCCTCTATAGCAGGTGGGTGTATAGATTCAGAAAAACCTCTGACCCTTATATTGTTTCTGCGGCAGCGGTTTTCAAGGTCCTCTAGTTTGTCAGAGAGGACCTGCATATCTGCGTGTTGTTGCTGTATTTCTGTGCTATTGCGTTGCACTGTGGTTGCCATTAACCCCTGCTCCAATTCTGTTTTGGACACTCTGCTTTCCAGGACATTAATATCTTTCTTTAGGTCACCAAAAAGACTCCTCATTTCTTGGAGTACCCCTTGTA
Organism: Bombina bombina; assembly: GCF_027579735.1. Classification (NCBI taxonomy): domain Eukaryota; kingdom Metazoa; phylum Chordata; class Amphibia; order Anura; family Bombinatoridae; genus Bombina; species Bombina bombina. The sequence goes on along the minus strand of NC_069502.1, from coordinate 779,259,016 downwards.
TATCCTCTTTTGATGACAAGTAGCGTAGATCTCCTTTAGTTAAAGGTTGTGACTGCTCTACAATTTGTGGGGTCAGTTCTTTAGTTGCTTGTGTGCTCTGATTGTAGGCCATATCTCCTGCCTGTGGGTCAAGGTTTGTGTCTAGCTGTTTGAGGTATCTGCTCAATGGTCTGGCAGCTGTGTTCTTGTCAGCTTTATTGGATTTTTTAATATCCCCACTATTGAGGAAAAGTCTGTGCAGATGTATGCGTACTGTCCCTTTAAATTAATGGACTGCGTGGTATCTGGTATGCCTTGTCAGGGGAATACAGTTTTCTTCTTAATCAACTTTACTGCCTATGGATGTTTGTGGGTTCAAACCCCCCTTCTTATCTGTGTGTTCCTTTTCTGGCATTTAGATCAGATAGAATATGCAAAGTACACTGCTCCGTTATTAGCAATCACAACTGTGAATTAGCTCAGTCAAGGAGCTTGCTGCATGGTGCTGAACTATAGGCCGAGTTTGTTATGTGCGTTAGACAGCGAGTAATAATGCTGCAATGTGCCAGTGTTTTATTTGTGTGCAGCTACTTACTGAGGTCCCCCGGCCCTACTGCTCCCCTCCTGCATTGCTGGGACTATCCGGTCTGATAATGGCGTCGCCACGTGGTCGGCCGTTCTGGTGTGTGTCTCTGCTTGGTTTGGAGGTGCGATCCGTGCAGGGTATGTTACCGCTTGTGGCAAGTGCGGTAAGTAGCAGTTTTGTCCCCAGCTGGGTTTATTTCAGTCCCGTGTGAGTGCGCTGCAGGTTGCCTTTAACGGCCTGGCTATCAATGCGCCCGGTGCTCAGAAGCGCTTTAGGCCGCAGTCAGCGTGTCTCTCAGGCTTGTAATATGTGCGCCTGTGTAAAGCACCGTGTGTAGCAGTCCACTGTATGGCCGGATCATTCACCTGTGCTTTGTGAAGGTTTTGGAGAGTTTGGAAGGGTCTCACTAGTTTTTTAAAACATGTTGTCCACTTTGAGGATTAGGAGCTCTTTCAGCAATCAGCCATTCGCCTGCGTGGCTAAACTCCACCCCCATCCTCAATTATTTTTATATAAACTTAAATAAACTAGAACATGAATAACAAACAATAACCAGAAGTTGCCATCAAGATATTTACCCTGTATTAGGATCGGTATGTGTTGAGCTTGGTGGGTGTGTGAAAAAAAAAAAAAAAAATCCTCAACCCGCCCCCCCCACCATCCAGAGAGTGATACAAGAATCCCCACTCCCCTCTCAGGGAAGCAGTCAGCATATATTCAGTTTGGGCAAAAGGGATAAGAATCTGCTTCTGGAGTGGAATGTTCAATGTAGCAATGTATCCTTGCCATTTGTTTAAGAAATGTCGAAGGCGTCTGGTTGTGTCCATCTTAGTATCAAGCTGTTCTATCAGTAGTTGCCTATGTATACTACGCTTAAATGTCACAAATGAAGGGGCTTCTTTAAGAGTCCAAACTTTAAGGATGACCTTTCTTGCTATAAGGCCAATGTACTTATTTTATCTATTTTGCTTCATTCGCTTTGTATCCTTTGCTGAAAAGCATACCTAGGTAGATTTAAGAGCTTACCAATTTGTAAAGCTAGCTCCCCATAGTGCATTGCTGCTCAAGAAAGGATACTAAGAGAATAAACCAAACTTAATTAAAGAAGTACATTGCAGTTGTTTAAAATAGTTTTCTTTCCCTTGATCTGTTTCCAGTGACTTGTTATACCAGCTGCAAAGTAAACATGTATGAAAAATTTATGTTTATTTTTCTATATGAAATAGTTGGTTTTGAACTTTGAAACTATCACCCATTAAAACTGTTTTTGCAGGGAAATCAGATATCTTTACTTTATCACTTTCTATACACATACATGCTCCTTTGTATTATTTATGTCTGTTTACCAAAGCCCTTAGAGAAAACTATTGAAAATGAACATTGTATCTCTTCTACTCCCCACTGCTACTACTACTACTGCTGGCTATGTTTACACATCTTCTCTATATCCAATATATTAAGCATAGAAACTTTCAGTATAGATAGGGATACCAATGGCAAAATCAACTATTTTAAATGCTGAAATAAAGGTAAATGTCTATTTGTAAACTATTTAATACACTTCAGCAGGTAAAACGGATCATTGGGAACAAATTAAAGATGAGAAAAAATGAGGGTACACTGTCCCTTTAATGCATACAAAGTACTTGTTTCTTGGCAGGTAGCTATAATGGAACTGCAATGAAAAAATCTTAAAATAACAGATTTTTTTTTATAGGATTACCATTTCTAGTGACTGCATCTTACACCGGCACCTAAGTTTTATGACCTGGTGTCCCTCATATTGGCCCCTTATTCTGCTGAACACTGGCCATCTGATGCTCAGTTCAAGCTCCTACCAGTTCCAATAGGCAGCCTAGTCACTACTGTGCTCATAAATTGAGAAACTATAATTCCCAGAAATGGCATTCATACCATATCCTATGTACCAGTGGTTATAGCCCATCTACAGTAAACATGACCCCCAAGCAAATACACTTTTTATTCATAACCAATCCCCCCCAAACAACACTTTAATCCTAACTGTGCTGTCCCATCATGCATCTGCCAGAGTCTAGTTATTTGTTTCGGGGACCTGCCATAATTTGATATTGTATATCTGCATATCTTTATTCAGTGGTGTGGCTGCCTATCGTGTTTCTTCATTTTGGAACATGCTAACTGAAATCTGTTCATGAGGTCCTTAGCCTTCCTATAGATATCAACAGTATGTGTACCAAACAATGTTTAATGCTGTCACTGTAGCAATCCTTATCTGGTAATCTCTAGGGTCTTCCACAAAAATACTGGACAATCTGTAGGTAACTGGGCACAAGGGAACTTTGTCTCCTCCTATTTGCTGTGGTCCTTATATTGTGTCACTCTTCCCAAGCACTGATATTTTGATTCCTTGGCACCTGAGTGTGTGTCTTTGACAATAGAGACCTACCAGCTGGGACGGAACTAACCACCTGAACGTGATGTCACATACTGCACCTATGCTACCCTGCCAGCAAATCAACATCACTGAGCCGGCTTCTGCTTCCTCCAGATAGCTGCTTGCCTGCGTCAGGCTTGCTGGGGTACCGGTGTGCTCCAGCTTGTGTCAAGTACACTACGTGTAGTGCCCTTCCAAATGTGAGTTGCCCTTTGTCTATCTCAAGGTGTCACTTTCTGCTTAGACATACTCACCCTATGAGGCACCTCCTGTCTCTTCTCTTGTCGTTCTAGTTTACCTGGGATTCAGGATCCCTTTCTTGGAGTGACAACTCGTTGGGTGCATCCTCCACTGTTGGACTTTATACTCTATTGTGCCGTATATTATTTGCTGTATATTTATGGGGCCTATTTACTATGGTGTGAACGGACATGATCTGATATAGCGTATCATGTCTGCTGCACATCGATAAATGCAGACAGCATACGCTGTCGGCATTTATCATTGCACCAACAGTTCTTGTGAACTGCTGGTGCAATGCTGCCCCCTGCAGAGGGTGTCAATCAACCTGATTGTATTCGATCAGCTTGATTTCTGTTTGCTGCCTCAGAGCAGGCAGAAAGGTTATGGAGCAGAGGTCTTTAGACGGCTGCTTCATAACTTCTTGATAACTTCTGTTTCTGGCGATGCCCCTATATAGTATATATTTTTTAACACATTTGGTTAATACATTTTGTTTATTGTGCATATAGTGAGCGCCCCCTATTATCTCACTTATATAGGGCATCTGCCTCTTATATAGTTTAATATTCTTTGTTTCTTAATTTTGGAACATGCTACAGTAACTGAAATCTGTTTATGAGGCCCTTAGCCTTCCTATAGATATCAACAGTATGTGTACCAAACAATGTTTGATGGTGTTTTATGCCTACTAACATCTGGCAGTGTGTGTATCAGTGTCTTGAATAAAGTGTTTAATCAAATGACTAACATAATTCACTGTATCACCTGAGCTTTGGTACCTCTCTCATGCATTAGTCAGACAGTGTAATAAATCTGTTACAACCAGCATCATAATGCACTCTCTCTGTGTGTCAGTCTGTTGAACATTTGTCCATTTTCATTGATGATGCCATTTTAAAGGGACAGTCTAGTCAAAATTAAACTTTCATGATTCAGATAGGCATCTCAACCGTACTCCTCAAGTAACCCAAACAGGCCAGGTTTTCATTATAGCTGAACTACTGCACAGGTGAAATAATTAGCTGATGGGTGAACCATGGTTACTGATCAGCTGATTACTTACCCTGTGCACTTGGCCTGTTGGGGGTACTTGAGGACCATGGTTGAGAAACACTGAGATAAGGCATGTCATTTTAAACAACTTTCCAATTCACTTTTATCATAAAACTTGCTTTGTTCTCTTAGTATTCTTAGTTGAAAGCTAAACCTAGGTAGGCTCATATGCCAATCTCTAAGCCCTTGAAGGCCGCCTCTTATCTTAGTGCATTTTGACAGTTTATCACACTTGGACAGTGCAAGTTCATATGTGCCATATAGTGAACATTGTGCTCACTCTTGTGGAGTCAGCACTGATTGGCTAAAGTGCAAGTCTGTCAAAATAACTGAGAGAATGGGGTATTCTGCAGAGGTTTAATAAAGGGAAAATCTTTCTTTTTAAACAATAACAATTTTCAAGTAGACTGTCCCTTTAAGTTTTAGTTTCTGGGGGTACTTGGGTCATTGACAAGGGTTGCTCCAGGGATTTTATTACAAGCACAGAGACTTCATATTTTGCTATCTATTTCCTTTACTGTTCAATGCAGCCTTTAAAAGTTCATAACATATAACATCAATAAATACAGAAAATTTTAAATAACAGAGAAAAAGTATGACCAGTAGAGCAAAGGAGAGACTGGCCAATAAGGATGCAAGTGACAATTACCAACTGACCAATACAAAATATAATGTCCTCTTTCTTTTGCTGCTGTTGAACAGATAAGTAAAACATTTTCAATGCTCCTCATTTTATTTATGTTTTATTTTCTTTTTCAATAAACAATTGTTTCTTTGTTTATTTTGTTTTATTATATGTCTTGTTTCGATTCTTTGATCTTGTTATTATTACTTGTCTAGTGCTTTTACGTACATTTTCGGGTGTTTTCTTATAAATAAGATGAATTGTCATATATTGTGATTAATTTATTTATTCAGACTCAGAGCTGTTTTTTCCTTTCTACTTTTGTGACTTCACTATTTGTTGCATGTTACCTGCGCTTGCGCTTTTTTCCCCCTTTCGCTGCGCTTTGTGTTCAACTGCTGCTCTGCCTGGATGCTTCTTGCATCCTCCATTTTCTCTGGCCAGTCCGATCACGTGACCGCCGCCATCTTGGGGGAGTGTCTCGCGACGTCACGCACCTCTGTTTTCCCGCCTTCAATCCGCTCCCATCCTGAAAACAACATCGTTTCAGAAATTGTCTCTAACATACATTGTATTATTTTTACTAAATGTTTCCTTTTCAGGTTATATTTCTTACCTGCTTAATAATCTGATCTTTGTCTGCCATCTAGTGTTCACCTCAGAGAACAGGTATTATGTCAAATTAATTTAAATTTTTTGCAAAAGAGATATATAATTCATTAACTTATATTTAGTCATATAATATTTTTATTTTATATACATGTATATATATATATATATATATATATATTTTCTATAAGAAAAAAGTTTGGTTTACTTGTTTATTTTATTCATAATTTTACAAAAGATATATTTTAAAAAATATGTCTCAAAAACCAGATAATAAAGATCTGGATGAAAATAAAGTTCAATCCATGATTGATTCATCCATGTCTAAATGGATGTCCAAAATAACTGATATTTTAGCAGAAAAAAATAGCAGCTCTAAAAGAGCATTAAAAAGAAAACATTCCGAAAATGGCTGACCCTATAATCAATATAGTCTCCCAAAATTTAAAGGGTTAAATTCTCCTACGAAGCGTTCCTGAGAGCATTAGCGAAACATAAAGACTCCATAGTTTTCTTGCAGGAGACTCACTTTGTGGCAGAGAAAGAGCCCAAATTTAAGTCAAGAGACTTACCAACGGGATATTTTAACTCTCATAGTACTAAGAAAAAAACGGGGTGGGAATCTTGTTTCACAAGAGTATACACTTCCAATTACAGAATAAAATTACAGACGCGGAGGGCAGAATCCTACTTTTGGTAGGGCTTCTATACAACAGACCATTCACAGTTGTAAATGTTTATACCCCTAACAATAGATGACAGAAGTTCTACAAACAACTTCTGGACCTAGTTCTTAAACATAAGAAAGGACTCTTGATATTAGGAGGGGATATGAATGTTGCAATAGACTAAAAACTAGACACCTCTACAGGCTCACCCCTCTCTGACTCGAGACCCCCTAACGCAGTCCTTAAATGCCTGGAAAGCCTGGGACTAATAGACACATGGCGTATTTTACATCCCACTCAGAGGAATTACACGTTCTATTCTCACCCATGGTCTGTCTATACACGTATTGACCACCTCTACCTAGACAGGGCGTACATGGCACAACTTAGAGAAGCAGACATAATGCCCACAGTTTGGTCAGATTATTCTGCAGTCCTATTGTGGTTGGCATGGCCAAACAAGCCGAACACACAATTCATTTGGAGAATGGACAATTCCTTACTCCACTACCCATCCTCAGAGGAGCTCATACGAAAAACACTGACAGAATATTTTCAGATTAATCAGACACCGGGGATGGCTCCAGACTGCTTGTGGGAGGCACACAAAGCAGTGATCAGGGGAGAATGCATTAAACATTTGGCCCACAGAAGGAGATTGTACAATTCTGAAATAAACAGATTAACATCCCAAATACACCGCCTAGAACTACAACATAAAAATAACCCTAAGGGACAGACAGAATATGCACACTTAATGAAGACTAGGCAAGAACTAAATTCTATCTTAACAAAAGAATCACAAAGGAAAGCTCTCTCACTCAGAAAGACATACTTTTATGAGAGTAATAGGGCAGGACCATTTTTGGCAAAACTACTCAAAGCCCAAACTAGAGTCTCCCAGATAGATAAACTCCACGCTCCAGACAACAGACCTATATATGACAGCAAAGAAATAGCTAACCTCTTTGGGGATTTCTATGCCAAACTATATAACTTGGATTCCAACACCTCTTCCAAACATCAGACCCAAATGAGAGATTATATTAAACAGGCTAATCTCCCTAAACTGACCCAAGCCCAAATTGACAAAATGGACAGCCCCATATCGACTCAAGAGATACTAAAAGTAATAAAAGAACTTCCCACGGGTAAAAGTCCAGGGCCGGACGGTTTCACTAACATTTACTATAAGAAGTTCAGACAAATTTTAGCTCCACACCTCTTATCACTATTCCACACACTTGATGAAACAAATAGTCTACCTACAAATTCACTACTACATAGCCATGATACCGAAACCAGGCAAAACACCAACAGATCCTAGTAGTTACCGTCCAATATCGCTTCTCAACACAGATGTAAAAATATTAGGAAAGATGCTATCAAACAGACTTAACGAAATCATACAAGATATAGTCCACACCGACCAAGTAGGGTTTGTACCCAGGAGAGAAGCAAGGGACAACACCATTAGAGTGTTGTCCTTAATGAACTATGCCAAACAGAATAACATACCAACGATTTTATTAGCGACGGATGCCGAAAAGGCGTTTGACCGCATAAATTGGGGATTTCTAAAAGAAACACTCTTAGCTATAGGACTGGGACCCGCAACAATTACCCGAATATTTAGTTTATATGCCCACCCCTCCGCTCAGATTAAGGTGAATGGGGTTCTATCAGACACGTTCAAAATCAACAACGGGACACGTCAGGGATGTCCGCTATCCCCCACACTATTTATACTAATGATGGAAGTGTTAGCAGCCAGAGTTAGAACAAACCCAAACATTCAGGGCATAACAATAGGTCCTCATGATTTTAAAATTGCCCTATATGCGGATGATGTCCTTTTTTACAATGACTTCCCCTTTACAGTCGATCCCCGCTACCATGTCTGAAATCACTGAATTCGGCCGTTATTCGAACTTTAAGATAAACCTACAGAAATCAGAAATCCTTAACATCTCCTTACCCCAAATAGCATTCAGGAATCTATCATCCATTTGCCCGCTTCAAATTCCTTCCAAAACACTGAAATACCTCGGTATTCAACTATCCCCAGATAAAAAAGTTCTGTTTGATGGTAATTATGTTCCCCTGCTACACAGCATATCTCGAGATTTACAACACTGGGCGGCCAAACCCATTTCATGGTGGGGGAGGATTCAATGTATAAAAATGACAACCCTTCCAAGAATACTATATATTTTACAAACACTTCCTATGACTCTCCCAAAATGGTACCAGGCCAGACTGCAAAAACATATCAACACCTTCATATGGGGTGTAAGTAAACCCAGGATCAACAAGGAAACTATGTATAGAACTTTGGCCAATGGAGGCCTGGGTGTCCCCTGTATATCAGTATATTTGGAAGCGGTTACCCTACAGAGGGTATTAGATTGGCATGGAGCAAGGGAATCAAAGGCGTGGGTGGCAATCGATTCTCATATAATGAAAGTCCCTAAAGTGGGAACACTATGTTGGACACCAAAACACTTAAGACCCCCACAATGCATGAATTTAGAGATACACCGACAGATGTTCGATTCTTGGGATAGAATAATTGCAACAAAACCACATATTACGGGGCTTAGATCCCCCTTGTTTCCTATTCCCACCAATGCAGAACTAATAGGGGGTTTAGATAGTGGGCAGCAACGCTTGACAGAATGGGGTTACACAACACCATTAGTGGACTTTACGCTGAACCGGAAACTTAAACCCAGGGAAGACATCAGAAATATAGCGAACGGTAACTATGCAAGATGGCTTAAATACCACCAACTGGCTCACTTTATTCACACATCCCCATACAGAACTGACTACCTGAGAGACTTGACAGCCTTTGAACAGTTGTGCTCCAGAGAGGAGACAACACCACATTCTCTTTCACTCTCAAGAAAACTGTTGCAGACACCTCAGCCCACTCAACTTCCCACATATACCACCAGATGGCACACAGATCTGAACCTAGAAATAGGAACAGAGGACTGGATAAAGATATTTAAAAACACTAAAAAATCTTCCACGTCCCCACAAATAATAGAACTTAACTTTAAGGTTCTGATGCGATGGTATTTGACACCGTCGAGGTTACATTCGATTTATCTGGGAGCAAGTCACAGGTGCTGGAGAGGATGTGGGCAGAGGGAAGATTATTTACATATGTGGTGGGAGTGTGACAGAGTTAAGCCATTATGGGAAGGCATAGAAACACATTTCAGAAGAATACTGCCGGACAGTTTTAGGTTGACACATAAAATAGCTTTATTTAACGACAAACCACACACCACTTGCACATTGAGACTTACACTATTGCAAATGGGATTAAACGGAGCTAAGGCCCTAATTGCACATAAATGGAAATCACCAGATATATGTATCCAGTATGGAGAATGAAAGTTTCCAGTCTCCTGGCTCTAGAGGAATATAGTTACTTAAAAAGACATAAATTAGATATCAAAGCTGGTATACGCTTCATATGGGAAGAATCATTACTGCCATTACAGAGAAGATCGGTATAATAGACAAAGTTCCGGAGGTCCCTACTTGCTCATTCCAATCCCTCTTCAATACATTCTCTAAAAATATGAGTATCAGCGGTTTATAGAGGACATTTTTAGTTTTGGAATCTTATATATACTTTTGACTACCTGGGCTAGCAAAATATACCAGATAGTTTGAGTTGGAGATAAATTATTTTGCACTAGTGAGCACAGGACAAGGTTTGGTATTACTGTATTTTATTTTGGTTAGAGCTATGTTCAATATCATCATCTGTACTAAAGATAATTATGCAGACCTTTGGAGAAATGTATGTTGAAAATTCGCTTTCACTATGACGTTTGTATTGTTGTATGATTCCCAATAAACAGATGAAAAAAAAAAAAAAGAAAACATTCCTCTGCTATACAAACTCGTAAAAAATTAATTTCAAAATCTAAACAAAGATTACAGGAATCCAACCTTCCCACGGGCAGGGGAAGAAAAATATTTGCCAAAAAGACCCTTATTCCCAAAAGGGAAAAATTGGGAATTTCAAAACCTAAACAACTTATGGTTAAAGATTGTTCATCTTCTTATTCTGACATGTCTTCTAATGACTCAGATGGCTATTATAAGTCTATTTCTTCTGATGATTCACCTATAAATAAAAAACCTAAGAAATGTTTACAAAAATTAAAACATTTAGAGGAGGATGAACCTATTTTCAAAGACGCCCTTGGTAATATTAGGTTTGACCCAGACTCATTACACCACACTAGATCAGCTGAATGGGGTCCAGACTTAGACATGGCAAAATTTGTGGAACATCATAATCGAGTTCCTTTAAAACCCAAATCAAGAAACAAAATGAGGGCTGAATGCCCTAGGCCTTTATTACCAAAAAGTAGTCATTTAACCCCAGAAATTGACCCTAAAATTCTTACATTTATAGGTACCCCTGGCTACAAACTTAAAAAAGGTATGGATAAGTCCTGGAAATACTACCAGGATAAATTATTGGATTCTATTGGTCCCATCACTAAATTATTAGAATTTTCAGATAACGCAGTTACCGATAATGAACTTGTTGACCCTGTTACAGTTAGGGAATGGGTATACAGGATTTTATGTTTAGTAGGTAATGTAAATGTCTCAATGACTATTGAAAGACGTAAAAATATCCTTAGAAAAATAGACATTAAAATGATAGATTCGGCTACTAACGAATTAAATTCTGATGAAGATGGTCTCCTTTTTGGAGATTCCTTTTTGAAAGATTTAAACAAATATGCTAGTACTTTTACTACGCTTAGCAAAGTTAAATCTTCCTTTAAGAAATTTTTTCATAATAATAATAATTTCTCTGACAGGGCCGGGAGAAGCAGAGGTCGTTTTCCCGATCGTAGTTCATTCTCACGACCTCCCTATACTTAATCACAACAATTCCAACCTTACTATGGAAATCAAAGATCTTTCCAAGACACTTCCAACCAGTTCTTTCCCTCAAGATCACACCCTTGGAATCAGAGAAATTTCCGTTCCAGAGGAAGATCCCGTTTCCCACAAGGTAATTTTTTAAAATCTTACAGAATCCCTGACTTCTCCTTCTTTCCCTCATATAATTGGTGGAAGACATCTTCGTTTCTCCCAAAATTGGACTCATCACTCAGGATCAATGGGTGATTCAGTCGGTTCGGGGAGTTATGATAGAATTCAATTCCATTCCAATTCAAATTGTTTATCCAAATCCAATCCATTTTTCAATTCAGGATAAAAATCTTATTAAAAAAAAAAATAACAAATCTAGCAAACAAAAAAGCTATAATTCAAGTTCCTTTTTCTCTTTTCATAAGCAATTTGTTTCTGGTGAAAAAGAAAAACGGTCAATTTCGTCCTGTAATAAATTTAAAAAATCTAAACTCTTTTGTTGTCTATCATCCTTTCAAAATGGAAGGAATCCATCTTCTCAGGGAATGTTTAATAGACAACGATTGGTTAATAAGATTAGACCTTTCAGAAGCTTACCTTAACGTTCCAATAAATCAATCCCATTGGAAATATCTAACTTTCATTTGGAAAGACCAATTTTGGAGTTTTACCTGCCTTCCTTTTGGCCTTTCCTCTGCACCTTGGATATTCACCAAACTCCTAAAACCTGTAGTTTCCTGGTTAAGAATGAGAGGTGTCCGGATCATTATTTATTTCACTCTTAGAGAACTAAGGATTCTTAATCAACAAAGAAAAATCAATATTTCTTCCCTCAAATTCCCTTATCTTTTTGGATTTCCAAATAAATACTTTAAACTCAACCCTCAGTCTTCCAATTCAAAAATTGAAAAACATAAAAAAAGAAATTACAAAATTATTAAAAAACCAATTAGTTTCCATCAGATCAATAGCCAGAATAGTGGGGTTACTCTCATCCTCTATTCAGGCTATTTTTCCTGCTCCTCTATATAATCGAGAACTCCAACGTCTAAAAAAATTTTCCCACAGAAGGGCCTCTCTTACAATCATTATATTCCCTTATCGTCGGAATCAAAAGAAGAACTTCAATGGTGGCTAGCAAACATAGAAGCCTGGAATGGAAGAGCCATTTTCGGAAGTTCTCCAGATCTAGTGATAGAATCAGATGCGAGCGGTTCTGGTTGGGGTGCCCGTTGCGGACCTTGTATCACCGGAGAAAAATGGTCTTTTGGGGAAAAGAAGCTACAAATAAATTGTCTGGAACTTTTGGCAGGTTCCTTTGCAGTCAAGAGTTTTTCAAATAACGACTGACTTTAAATGGCGGTACAGATCTTGACGGTATAGGGTGTACCGCTCATTTTTTGGCCTCCAAGGCAAAACTCGTAATACCGGCGCTATGGGAGTCCCATTGAAAAAGGACTTTTTTAAAAGTGCGGTACTGACTTTGCGTGACGGCCAAAAAAGTGTGCGGTACACCTATACCTGCAAGACTTGTAATAGCAGCGGTAAGGAAAAAGCAGGGTTATGAAGCTTTTTCACTCATAAAACAAAACTCATAATCTGGCTGAGAGTTAGTAAAACAGGCAGCGTATATAATACATTTGCTAACTCAGGCATACCGCCATCCCTGCAACCATATACTCACCAACCATATTAGTGAGCTACCCAATGTATAGATCTTGTTACGCTCACATAGGATTATATACTGCCATCACAGATAGGGCAAAAACTCCACTACAAAAAGTAATGGTAATCCAAATGCACATTAAGCCCCTTCCAAGTTAAAAATCCGCTGGGACTCTTTTTGAAGTAGACGTTTAGCCCTGTCCCCTCCTCTAGTACATCTAGGGATATGATCTATTATGATGTACCTCAAATCAGAAACCCCATGCCTGTTAGTGCAAAAATGTCTAGCCACCGGTTGGTCAGAATCACCCACTTTGATGGCCTTACGTATTGCCGACCGGTGGTTAGCCATTGTTGTCCTAAGGTCATTCTGGGTTGTCCCTACATAGAACCTGCCACAAGGACTGTGAAGCAGGTATACAACAAACTTAGTAGTGCAGGTGACCCTGTGTTGGACCAAGAATGTGTAAAAACATTATTCTGTGTTAAGCCACTGCAGGTAATGCATCCACTGCACCGGAAACAACCCTTTTTGGTGGTACTTAACCAAATAGTTGGCATATAGCTGCCACTATTGTCCGGCCTCAGTAGAATATTCTTTAAGGATCTTCCTTTCTTGAATCCCACCATAGGTGTTTCCATTATAGCAAATGACAGTGAGTTGTCACTGGATAGAATGTCCCAATGTTCCCTCAAGGTTTTTGAAAGTTCCAATTTCTCTGGGGAGAATGTGGTGGTAAAAATCATTATCTGGCTCATTGTTCCTTTGTCCACCTTTGTCAGTACTTGTTCTTGGGTCATAGATACTGACTCAGCCAGTGCTTGCCTTAGCTGTGTAGAGCCATAGCCCCGTTGTTCAAATTTATTCTGCATAGCAACCAGTTGACATTCCTTGTTTGCTTCATCAGTGTTGTTACGAACCACACGCTTAAATTGCAACTTAGGCAAAGCCTTCTTCAGGCTAGGGGGTGAAAACTTGTAACCTCCAACAGCGAGTTTCGGTCCGTTTCTTTCTGAAACAAAGTGGTGCATAATTTCATTCTTTATAAATCCTCAAATCCAAAAAATCAATACTCTCTGTATTGAAGGTTAGCTTGAAGCGTACTTGATTCCTGCTATTCAGGACTGCAAACCAGGATAAGAGTTCTTCGGGGGGGTACCCCCCATATCACCAGCAAATCATCTATATACCTCCTGTAGAGTTTCACTCTACTATCCCTGAAGGCATCTGTTTCTTCTGTTTCAAACTGTGCCATAAAAAGATTTGCGTATGATGGGGCCACATTGGACCCCATCGCAGTCCCTGATGTTTGCAAGAAGAATTCCTTTTCAAATTTGAAATAATTACATCTCAAACCTGCACGAGCACAGTGTTATCTATATGAAATACGTGAACTAACACCGTCTAGTGGTGAAAAACTGTTAAAATGCATTCTGAAAACAGGTGGCCTTCAAGGTCTAAGAAATTAGCATATGAACCTCCTAGGTTAAGCTTTCAACTAAGAATACCAAGAGAACAAAGCAAAATTGGTGATAAAAGTAAATTGGAAAATTGTTTAAAATTACATAGCCTATCTGAATCATGAAAGTTTATTTTGGCCTAGACTGTCCATTTAAGTAACCTGAAGAGACAAAGGACTTTGAGTAACAGCACACACCAAATTGGTCACTGGTTTCAGTGTGCATAGATACTTCCCTTTTTCCCTTTGAGGCTAAATTGGAGATAGAGCAAAGGAAAAGTAAAGTCCAAATTAAACATTCACGATTCAGATAGGGCATGTGATTTTAAACAACTTTCTAATTTACTTTTATCATCAAATTAGCTTTGTTCTCTTGTTATTCATATTTGAAGCTAAACCGATGTAGGCTCATATGCTAATTTCTAAGCCCTTGAATGCCGCCTCTTCTCTGAATGCATTTGACAGTTTTTGCACAGCTATAGGGTGTTAGTTAATGTGCTCCATATAGATAACATTGTGCTCACACACGTGAAGTTATTTTAGAGTCAGCAATAATTTCTTGAAATGCAAGTCTGTCAAAAGATCTGCGATAAGGATGCAGTTAGCAGAAGCTTAGATACAAGGTAATTACAGAGATAAAAAGTATATTTCTATAACAGTTGGTTATGCAAAACTGGGGAATCGTAAATAAAGGGATTATCTATCTTTTTAAACAATATAATTGTTGGTGTTTACTATCCCTTTAAAGAGTGAATCCAACAGATTGTATATATATATTTATTTTTTTTCTTTCATGTAATTGGCAAGAGTCCATGAGCTAGTGACATATGGGATATACAATCCTACCAGGAGGGGCAAAGTTTCCCAAACCTCAAAATGCCTATAAATACACCCCTCACCACACCCACAATTCAGTTTTACAAACTTTGCCTCCTATGGAGGTGGTGAAGTAAGTTTGTGCTAAGATTTCTACGTTGATATGCGCTTCTCAGCATTGTTGAAGCCCGATTCCTCTCAGAGTACAGCAAATGTCAGAGGGACGTGAAGGGAGTATCACTTATTTGAATACGATGATTTCCCTAACGGGGGTCTATTTCATAGGTTCTCTGTTATCGGTCGTAGAGATTCATCTCCTACCTCCCTTTTTCAGATCGACGATATACTCTCAATTATTTACCATTACCTCTACTAATAACTGTTTTAGTACTGGTTTTGCTATCTGCTATATGTGGATGGGTGTCTTTTGGTAAGTATGTTTTCATTACTTAAGACACTCTCAGCTATGGTTTGGCACTTTATGCATTTATATAAAGTTCTAAATATATGTATTGTACTTATATTTGCCATGAGTCAGGTTCATGTATTTCCTTCTGCAGACTGTCAGTTTCATATTTGGGAATGTAAACATTTTTAAGAAATTTATTTCTTACCTGGGGTTTAGTCTTTTTTCAATTGACTACTTCTTGCAATTGTGGGTATTAGGCTCGCGGGTGCGTCAAATGCTAAACTTTATTGCGTCATTCTTGGCGCAAAAATTTTTTTGGGCGCGAAAAAGTACATTTATGATGCAACTTCGTCATTTCCGGCGTCATACGTGACGCCGAGACCTTTCACACGGCAGCGTCATTAGTGACGCAAGTGTGTCATTTCCGGTCATTTTTGGCGCCAAAAAAGAGTTTACGTTTTGTTGTGCGTCATACTTGCCGCCAAACTTTTTTCATTATTTCTATACCCCTTGTTTGTTTGCCTCTTGCTTTCAGAGACCTATGCTATTGCATTTTTTTCCCATTCCTGAAACTGTCATATAAGGAAATAGATAATTTTGCTGTATATGTTGTTTTTTCTCTTACATTGTGCAAGATGTCCCAATCTGATCCTGTCTCAGAAGTTTCCGCTGGAACATTGCTGCCTGACTTCGGTTCTACCAAAGCTAAGTGCATTTGTTGTAAAATTGTAGAAATTATTCCACCGAATGTCATTTGTAATAGTTGTCATGATAAACTTTTACATGCAGATAGTGTTTCCATCAGTAATAGTACATTGCCAGTTGCAGTTCCTTCAACTTCTAATGTGCATGATATACCTGTAAATTTTAAAGAATTTGTTTC
This sequence comes from Bombina bombina, assembly GCF_027579735.1. Taxonomy (NCBI): domain Eukaryota; kingdom Metazoa; phylum Chordata; class Amphibia; order Anura; family Bombinatoridae; genus Bombina; species Bombina bombina. The sequence goes on along the minus strand of NC_069502.1, from coordinate 779,242,681 downwards.
TGATTCTATTATGAAGGCTTTGTCTGCATTTCCACCTTCTAATAAACGTAAAAGGTCTTTTAAAACTTCTCATTTAGCTGATGAAATTTCAAATGACCAACAACATAATAATTCATCCTCTTCTGATGAGGATCTATCTGAAACAGAAGATCCTTCCTCAGACATTGACAAATCTACTTATTTATTTAAAATAGAGTATATGCGTTCTTTATTAAAAGAAGTGTTAATTACTTTGGATATTGAGGTAACCAGTCCTATTGACGTTCAGTCTAATAAACGTTTAAATGCTGTTTTTAAACCTCCTGTGGTTTCCTCAGGGGTTTTTCCCATTCCTGAGGCTATTTCTGATATGATTTCTAGGGAATGGAATAAGCCAGGTACTTCTTTTATTCCTTCTTCAGGGTTTAAAAATTGTATCCTTTACCAGCAAAATCTATAGAGTTTTGGGAAAAAATCCCTAAAGTTGATGGGGCTATTTCTACTGTTGCTAAACGTACCACTATTCCTATGTAAGATAGCACTTCCTTTAAGGATCCTTCAGATCGGAAGCTTGAATCTTATCTAAGGAAGGCCTATTTATATTCAGGTCATCTTCTCAGACCTGCTATTTCTTTGGATGATGTTGCGGCTGCATCAACTTTTTGGTTGGAAAATTTAGCGCAACACGAATTGGATTCTGACATATCTAGTGTTGTTCGCTTACTGCAACATGCTAATCATTTTATTGTGATGCCATTTTTGATATTATCAAACTTGATGTTAGATCCATGTCTTTAGCTGTTTTAGCTAGAAGAGATTTGTGGCTTAAATCTTGGAATGCTGATATGACATCTAAATCTAGATTACTATCTCTTTCTTTCCAAGGTCATAATTTATTTGGTTCTCAGTTGGATTCTATTATTTCAACTATCACTGGGGGAAAAGGAGTTTTTTTGCCTCAGGATAAAAAACCTAAGGATAAATCTAAGGCTTCTAATTGTTTTCGTTCCTTTCGTCAGAATAAGGAAAAAAAACTCAATCCTTCCCCCAAGGAATCTGCTTCCAATTGGAAGCCTTCCTCAAATTGGAATAAATCCAAGCCATTTAGAAAACCAAAGTCAGCCCCTAAATCCGCATGAAGGTGCGGCCCTCATGCCAGCTCAGCTGGTAGGGGGCAGATTAAGGTTTTTCAAGGATTTTTGGATAAAATCTGTCCAAAATCATTGGATTCAGAGCATTGTCTCTCAAGGGTATCGAATAGGATTCAAAGTAAGACCTCCTGTGAGAAGATTTTTTCTCTCACGCATCCCTGTAAATCCAGTAAAAGCTCAGGCTTTTCTGAAGTGTGTTTCAGACCTGGAGTCTTCAGGGGTAATCATGCCAGTTCCTCCTCAGGAACAAGGTTTGGGGTTTTATTCAAACCTATTCATTGTACCAAAGAAAGAAAATTTATTCAGACCAGTTCTGGATCTAAAATTTTTAAATCGTTATGTAAGAGTACCAACTTTCAAGATGGTGACTATAAGGACTATTCTGCATTTTGTTCAGCTAGGACATTATATGTCCACAAAAGACTTGCAGGATGCATACCTTCATATTCCGATTCATCCAGTACACTTTCAGTTTCTGAGATTATCTTTTCTAGACAAGCATTACCAATTTGTTGCTCTTCCATTTGGCCTAGCAACAGCTCCACGAATCTTTTAAAAGGTTCTGGGTGCCCTACTATCTGTAATCAGAGAACAGGGGGTATTGCGATGTTTTCTTATTTGGACGATATCTTGGTATTAGCTCAGTCTTTACATACTGCAGAATCTCACACAAATCAACTAGTGCTGTTTCTTCGGAAACATGGTTGGAGGATCAATTTACCAAAAAGTTTCTTGATTCCTCAGACAAGGGTCACCTTTTTAGGCTTCCATATAGATTCAGTGTCCATGACTCTGTCTCTAACAGACAAGAGACGTTTAAAATTGGTCGCAGCATGCCGGCTCCTTCAGTCTCAGTCATTCCCTTCAGTGGCTATGTGCATGGAAGTTTTAGGTCTCATGACTGCAGCATCGGACGCGATCCCCTTTGCTAGTTTTCACATGAGATCTCTACAGCTTTGTATGTTGAATCAATGGTGCAAGGATTATACAAAGATATCACAATTAATATCTTGAATCCCAATGTACGACACTCTCTGACATGGTGGATAGATCACCATCGTTTGGTTCAAGGGGCTTCTTTTTTTCACCCAACCTGGACTGTGATCACAACAGATGCGAGTCTTTCAGGTTGGGGAGCTGTTTGGGGATCTCTGACAGCACAAGGGGTTTGGAAATCTCAAGAGGCGAGATTACCAATAAATATTTTAGAACTCCGTGCAATTCTCAGGGCTCTTCAGTTCTGTCCTCTGCTAAAGAGAGAACCGTTCATTTGTTTTCAGACAGACAATATCACAACTGTGGCTTATGTCAATCATCACGGTGGGACTCACAGTCCCCAAGCTATGAAAGAAGTATCTCGGATACTTGCCTGGGCGGAATCCAGCTCCTGTCTAATCTCTGCGGTGCATATCCCAGGTGTAGACAATTGGAGGCGGATTATCTCAGCCGCCAGACTTTACATCCAGGGGAGTGGTCTCTCCATCCAGATGTGTTTTCTCAGATATTCAGGCGGAAGCAGTGGATGCGCTGACACTTCTTTGGTGTTATGAACCTGCTTACATCTTCCCGCCTCTTGTTCTCCTTCCAAGAGTGATCTCCAAAATCATAATGGAACAGTGTTTTGTGTTGCTGGTGGTTTTGGTATGCAGATCTGGTTCGGATGTCCAGTTGCCCGCCTTGGCCACTTCCGTTATGGCCGGACCTACTATCTCAAGGTCTGTTTTTCCATCAGGATCTCAAATAATTAAATTTGAAGGTATGGAAATTGAACGCTTAGTTCTAAGTCATAGAGGTTTCTCTGACTCAGTGATTAATACTATGTTACAAGCTCATAAATCTGTCTCTAGAAAGATTTATTATAGAGTTTGGAAGACTTACATTTCATGGTGTTCTTCTCATAAATTCTCCTGGCATTCTTTTAGAATTCCTAGAATTTTACAGTTTCTTCAGGATGGTTTGGATAAGGGTTTGTCTGCAAGTTCCTTGAAAGGACAAATCTCTGCTCTTTCTGTTTTATTTCACAGAAATATTGCTATACTTCCTGATATTCACTGTTTTGTACAGGCTTTAGTTCGTATTAAGCCTGTCATTAAATCAATTTCTCCTCCTTGGAGTCTTAATTTGGTTCTGAAGGCTTTACAGGCTCCTCCATTTGAGCCTATGCATTCTTTGGACATTAAACTACTTTCTTGGAAAGTATTGTTCCTTTTGGCTATCTCTTCTGCTAGAAGAGTTTCTGAGCTATCTGCTCTTTCTTGTGAGTCTCCTTTTCTGATTTTTCATCAGGATAAGGCAGTTTTGCGGAGAAATTGTTGTCCTTTCCTTGTGCCCTAATCCTAAGAATTCTTTGGAGAGATCCTTACATTCTTTGGATGTGGTAAGAGCTTTGAAATATTATGTGGAAGCTACTAAAGATTTCAGGAAGACTTCCAGTCTATTTGTTTTATTTTCTGGTTCTAGGAAAGGTCAGAAGGCTTCTGCTATTTCCTTGGCTTCTTGGTTGAAACTTTTGATTCATCAAGCTTATTTGGAGTCGGGTCAGGCCCTGCCTCAGAGAATTACAGCTCATTCTACTAGATCAGTCACCACTTCGTGGGCTTTTAAGAATGAAGCTTCAGTTGATCAGATTTGCAAAGCGGCAACTTGGTCCTCTTTGCATACATTTACTAAATTCTACCGTTTTGATGTATTTGCTTCTTCGGAAGCAATTTTTGGTAGAAAAGTTCTTCAGGCAGCTGTTTCAGTTTGATTCTTCTGCTTTTTGATTTAAGTTTTTTTCTTTCAAAAATGAAAATAAACTTATTTTTTGGGTTGTGGATTAATTTTTTCAGTGAAATATGGCTGTTTTTATTTTGATTCCCTCCCTCTCTAGTGACTCTTGAGTGGAAGACTCCACATCTTGGGTATTGATATCCCATATGTCACTAGCTCATGGACTCTTGCAAATCGCAAGAAAAAAACAAAACAAAACATAATTTATGTAAGAACTTACCTGATAAATTCATTTCTTTCATATTGGCAAGAGTCCATGAGGCCCACCCTTTTTATGGTGGTTATGATTTTTTGTATAAATCACAATTATTTCCAAATTTCCTTTGTTGATGCTTTCTACTCCTTTCTTTATCACCCCAATGCTTGGCTATTCGTTAAACTGAATTGTGGGTGTGGTGAGGGGTGTATTTATAGGCATTTTGAGGTTTGGGAAACTTTGCCCCTCCTGGTAGGATTGTATATCCCATATGTCACTAGCTCATGGACTCTTGCCAATATGAAAGAAATGAATTTATCAGGTAAGTTCTTACATAAATTATGGTTTTTTTTTTTTTTTTTTTAGTTTCAATAGAGCTTTATTTAGATCAAGCAAACATACACAACATGAACTGGATATACATAGCATGCAACAAGAGCATTACAATAGAGATTTTAAACATAGCAAATCATAATGTTATCTAAGCAGAGACATTTTATGCATCCCGCAAGTCACGGTTTTTGCATATCAGGTTACTCTCTTCACTACAGTGTATTTCTTATGAAACCCAAATTTCAATTATACAGACCTCTCACGGGCCTATGAACAAATTCATATATAAATCGTATAGGGTGCATATGTTTAAAAAGTTTGATTCAATAGGGGGATCAGAGGGAGAGAAAGAAAAGCGAGGGGTCTAATAGGTCCAATTAAAGTGGTTCACTCCCAACTTCGGCTGTGACTGATCGTGCACAATCTATAATTGACTGTGAGACTGGATAATTGATAGATAGCAGTTAGTGCTTAATGTGAACTAGTTTGAGGGTATACACATAGAGCGTAAGTCACAATACTGGGTATGCCAGAGGGTATATTGTTCTATTTAGGGCTATAGAACAGGGCAGTGGTAAGCGTCTTCAGGGTATTTACGCTGCCATCGACATAGTTCATCTAACTATGTGTTAATTTCACTATCAGGCTGTTAGGGAAATATTTACATGTAGGTATGATATTGAGGGGCTCTAGTTATCTCTATATTGTGGGCGCTTTAAAGGTTTGGGCGTATAAACACGATGCTTAGATTGTTCCACTCTCCATGGGCCCTGGCCGCAGGTCACATGGAGGAAGGGTGTAAATATTACCAGCCAACCTAACTTATTGGCTGCACCACAAATTTGATAACATTTCAGTACTCTGGTGAAGCATTTAGATTTAAGTCTGTGGAGCCCTTATCTGCACCAATCGTATGCTTATTAAAACAGGTTAATGTACCAAGCTGATCATGTTTTCAAATCAACATTGCTGTGCATTGTATAAAGCTTGCATACACGTTGTTCACAATCATAACAGACAAACAAACAAAGTTAAACTAAGAACAGTGTAGAACTATGAACTCATCTCATAATCTCATAATTTAACATATACAGCCTTTAACAACATATTTTGAACACCTCGCCAAAAAATTATTCTGACCGGTGGTTGCCCTAAGCAGCAACTGTGCTGGAAGGCAGAAGCACATTCACCTACAGTTAACCCCCTGTGTCCAGCTGGCCATAGTAGACGATAGTGGTATGAGCATTCATGTGGCAATTGCCAAGCCAGTTCAGCCGGAGTACAGAGATATAGTTCCTGATAGTGTTTTGTGTGGCTATTAAAGCTGAAGGTCCTACAAAACTGGGTAATGTCTCTGGTACCTTAAGCATGTTTCCGGATGTCTCAGAAGAGTGAGCCGACATATAGCTGTGATCTATCAAAGTTGGTGGTATGTCTCTTAGTGATCCAATCCTGGGTGCTGCCTTTGAAATCCCCACTTTGGTGAAGCCTGACCCGGTCTTTGCTTTATGTTGAGACCGCAGTGCTGTGCCCTTTTTTGCTGATCTCTGCATTGCAGCGCTAGCGATCTGACTTTGAGGTTCCTGGGGATCTGTAATCTTTAGGGGTATTTCCATTTGGCGAAGCTCCTCTTTGTGCTGCACTTTGTAGTTCTTACTTGGAGTGGAGATCTGCCGGTGTAGGAGCTGTGTTGTAATCCTGTGGGCTCCACGAGGTGAGTCTGCTATCTGTGCGTGCCCCGCTCCGGAAGACTCATGTGTAGCAGTAGAAGGGTCAGTTGTGATAGAGCCTGTCTGGATTTTTCCCGGTAAGGGATCAATAGTGGGTATCTTGCTCTCCTGCTCTGCCTCCAAGCGCTGCATTAAATATTCATATGGAGCTCCCTCTATCAGTTTTAACATGCGCACTTGCCATAAATGCCTAAATCTTGCCATAAGTTCTTCATGGCGTAGCTGACTTTGTACCTCCACCATATTGGACATCCTCTGCTTGATGTATAAGCAAGATTTTACTTTTTCCCCGCTGTTGAAGGTACGAAAGTTCAGCCCTCTGATCCGTTAGAGCTGCATGTTGATGAAGAATTGGTAAGTCGGAATTATCCGACAGCACCAATGACCCGTTTCTTCCCGGGGGGTGGGGGGGGGGGTGGATACCTATCAATGGGCCGCTGCCCTAGGCCATAAAATTCCAAGCTGAGTCCCCAAAGTCATGTATACAGCAAGAGGGGCAGATTATGAGACCACAACTGCCCAAATCGTGATATCTTTATGATAGGTAGTTGTACTCTTGCTGCTTGAACACAATAATCAGCGGATTAGTGTTGATTCTGATGGAGCCCTCAGAAGTTGCGTCCTTTCCAGGATAATGCACGGACACGCCCCCTGTATATATATATATATATTTATATTTATGAAAATATATAATAACTTACACTTCAAACTAAATTTGCATAAACATTTTAATGACATGAGTGACATAAGTTGTTGCTGCTGGATGTCTTGTATTTGGAACAAAGGATAGAAGGGATCGGTGTCAAGATGAAGATGACAAATTCCTTCGGATGTTTCTATCCACAGAGTTACCTATAAGAAGAAACTGAATGTCATTATGTTTGTAGTTTTCTCAGTATTTATTCACACTCCTTTAGTTAAGTATTTCAGTGCTGCTGTATCAAGGTAAAGTCAGCTTGTTACTCTCATCGTACCTGTGTGTGTCCCCAAAATCACCTGAAGCTGTGCCCGGCAACCCCATGGCTCAGAGGATAGAAGGGATTGGTGTTATGATGATGATGACTTATCCCTTTAGATGTTGCTCACTTCTGATTGTCTGTAAAAGAAAGTTCAGTATAATTTCATTTTTTCCAAGTACTTTTATTCTCACTCATTTGGTTTTGTATTTCAATATTGATGAGAAAAGGTAAAGTCAACCTAGTTCACTTGTACTGTTGTGCATCCAAAATGATCTGAAGCTGTATCCTGAAACAGCACTGTTTTATGGTATTTGTTACTTTAACATTACAGGGTACAGCTACCATCATTTTTATCAGAGCGCCCATTGTTATGGTTTGGGAGCTCTGCACCTCTTTCTCCCACAGCTTTCCCTTTCCTATAAATATAACATTTTCTAAAGTGAAACCAAGAACTGCTCCTTACTCCATCCATTGCCTCTCCTTACTCTGCTCCCAATTTGCCCAACACTGCACACAAAACACTCACCACTCAATCCCGCCAGTAATGCCCCTCCTATAAAACACCAGTGACTCCATCCACAAGTCTCTCTAACTTTGTCTAGACCTCCCAGTCCTAGAAGGCATTAGGCAAATATTAAGATATATATTTTATGACAAGGGTATTAGTACATTACCTTAACAGAATTACCATTAAAAAAAACTATGCCTGAGGAGAAATGTTCAACCATGAAATAAGACTTCATATTTCTACAGTAAGCTCTTTCTTACATTTTGAAACATTTTAAATAAATAAATTGCATATGTAAAAATCTTTAAGATTCTTTTGTTTGTGTGTATATATCGTGTCCGCCTGACATCGCTAAATGCTGACAGCATACGCTGTCGGCATTTAACATTGCACAAGCATTTTTGGTGAAATGCTTGTGCAACCCCACCCCTTGCACATTCGTGGCCAATCGGCCGCTAGCAAGGGGTGTCAATCATCCCGGTCGTATCCAATTAGGATGATTGCTGTCCATCACCTCAGAGGTGGCGAATGAGTTAAGGAGCAGTGGTCTTACAACTGCTTCTTCTTAACTCTTGTTTCTAGCGAGGCTCGCACAAAAACAGCTGCATCCGCAGCATAATAAATCTACCCCTTTATTTTGGAAATGAATAGAAAGCCCATGTATAGAAATAACTGGAATAAAAACTCAGTGGCTGGTTAGGAAGATCCCACAGTAATATTGGTAGATAGCAATACGCCCATCAAGACTAAAAACAAAGAGCAAACAAAAATCATCTATTTTTTTTAGTACAGAAAGAGGCATTTAAATAAACTTTAATATATTTAAAAAAAAACAACCATTTTTTTATTAGATGCAACAAAGTTAAAAAAACACTTATCCTAAATATAATAAGGAATGACGTAAGCAGCTATTTTGTCAGTATTCTCAGTTATGCCTAAAATTGTATCTTACAATTTGGTACAAAACACAATACAGAGCAGGATTTTTTGACATTTTCACTTGATTATTATTATAATGTATTTGTATAGTGCTGCAAGCTTCAGTAGCGCTTGATATAAATAATACTAAAAAGATGCATTAAATGACAACGCATAACATATAAATATACCTCTAGATAACAAATCCAGCATTTAGAGATGGGACTACTCTACCTTTTTATGGCACAGATTTTGGTTTAGATTTTCCTAGAAGGTCATCAAGGTCTGGCCTCGGCACCTTCTTAAACTTCCCTCCACAGCTGGTCTTGTGCTGGTCCCACCATGATGGTTTTGCACGGGAGTATGGGACACAGAAACCATAGTAGGGCTTCTTGGTGTTGCAGGGTCCATCACACCGGTACCACTTGTTGTCATAAAACTCAATTTCCTTATGGAAGGTATGAAAGGTCTGTAAACACATATAGACAACAAGTTACATACAGTTTGTATAATTTTATCTGTCAAAAGGAAGCAGAAGCATATAAATGTCTTACCAAATAAAAATAATAATAATAATCTCTATCTATTACTATGGAACATTGCATAATGTCACATGCATAAGGGGAACAGATTCAAATGGTTTGTAACAAAGGCCACAGTAATAGTACAAAGCTAAAATGATATTGCTAAAGCCTACTCTAGAGTATATTTCTGCTAAATATATTAGCTCCTTACTGGCCCATTTGTAATACATCTCTAAGCAGAGACCAAACCAGCCAACATTTCCTGGCTAGTGTCTGAGACAGTGAGTCTGGGGGCAGAGACAGAGCAATCCCTTGGGCACTGTGTTAGTGGCTATGAGTGGAGTCAGGGTAGTAGGTGTATAGTTTGGGGCATGGTATAGGAGGTAATCTAGGCATAGCTGGTTGGATAAGGCCAGCAGTGTTTTTCAACTCCAGTCCTCAAGTATACATAACAGGACAGATTTTCTTTTCTTTTCATGAGTAACTATGGTTACTGATCATCTGATTATTTCACCTGTGCGCTAGATAAGGTATCATGAGAATCTGGCCTGTCAGCGGTACTTGAGGACTTGAGTTGATAAGCACTGGATTAGGGCACAACAAAAACCGATGTGATAACATTTCAGCAAAAAAGCTTGTAATGTTATTTTAAAAGCACAATTGTGTATTTTAAATGTACTTTTATTTATTTTTATTGTTAGATTTCTGTTCTATGCTTTATAAATATAACTTTCCTGAAAAACGAAATAAAAAAGCACATTCACTTACGGTAATGTTAAATCTGCCGGCGGTATTTATTCTCTGCATATGGCTGGAGAACACTGGCCCATGCGTGTCACTTTCCTTTATGTGATTTATACATAAATACGCATGAATCATTTCATGTAAAAGCGACTGTAAAATAGAAAATGGTGCATTATTAAACAATATTTTTTTAATCATTTATATGAAGAAAAAAAAAACAGCATCAGCTGAACAATAAATGATTTCACTTTTTTAATTAAATAATTTTTTACCTCAATAAGATCTTTCCTGCTCCTCCGTTTAAGCAAAGGTTGGCTTAAATTGATGGTGCATTTGCCAGATTTTCGTTGATAGCTACACAAACCAGCACACCTGAAATAAAAGATGATGGCATATAAAAAATGTTAGAATTATTTTATAAGCTAAATTAGCAGAACTATAAAAATTATTAGCCCCATCCCAAAATTCAGGATATTAAAGAAAAGTATGAAAGTATCTATATACAGCAGATAATGAGGTCTACTATATGATATATCATATGATATACCAGGCGTCTTCTATTAGAGAATATAGAGATATTTGTTATAATCGGCCACCTATATATATACTGTACCATACAAACAAGTGAAACTTATAGTTCTCTCCTTACTGTTGACGGCATAATTGTTTACCCCCATAAAAGCCAAGTATAATTTCTGTACAATTTGCCTTGCATGGCTTTTGAGGAGGTTTTACATTTGAAGACTTTTCATTGGAAAACTCTGTGATAACAAATTTATCATACTTATTCAAAGCATTATTATCAGTAGAACAGCCAATCAAAAGCCATAGCATCTGTTCCACAGACAGAAGTAAAAACCTCTAAATCAGGCAGCTAGAGCGCAATCTCCTTTCTGTCTATGGGACAGGCGATGTGATATTAAATATTATGTTCTGGCTGCCAATGCTGTCTTGGGAAAACAAAAAGGCTTGAAGGCATTTAATCCTTATATTAAAGATTACATTCTACTTCTATTTTAGTTATGATAATATTGCAAAATTCACAATATAAAGTGTACTAATTGGGTATTTGTTACCTCTAGGAACTTAAACTTTTACCTTAACAAATTTTTGATGTGTGTGTGTGTGTATAAAGTATGTGTGTATATATATATATATATATATATATATATATATATATATATATATATATATATATATATACAGTATATATATATATATATATATATATATACACACACACACATACATACACACACACCAGACAATAAGCTCTATCTGAATGCCAAAAAATAAAGTTTTAATGCAGCTGTTTTGCTTAAACTGAGGCTAATTGTTTCATTATATTAAAAAGTACATTTTCTTCTACACTAAAAAACTGCAAACTGCTATAATAAGTGCTGTTATGTGGCTACCATATTTTTGACTGCAATTTAATGGTGACACTATTGTTTAAGATTATAGCTCAGATCTTGGCCATATTCTACCATCAATAATCCTTTAGATTAACATGATCACATTTGAAAATCTAGTTCATCATGACAATCAGTATTATGTATTTATTGTATTATTTAACACAAAATGTGGTTGACATGAACTGATCAGTCTGTTTTCTAATCAGCCTAAAAGTATAAATCATGTATTACTTCCCCTTTGTAAGACCTTATTGTAAGTCTATAATAAATACAAAGCCCTTCTCCCTCCATGTTCTCAACTTACATCACCATAAGAGGTTTTTTACTCCACTTGACTTTGACTCCACTCAGCTGTCCCCAAAAGTACCAATGGTTCAGCAGATCAAACAATTTTAAGATGTCTGGGGATGGATCTGCTAGTTCTTCATCAGAGATCTTCTTGCTGCCAGTTGAACTGGTGGCAGCCATGCCTGGATAGGCTCTCAAACTACTCACTCCACTCAGCAATAGAAATTGTCTTCTCAGCACCTGAGAACACACGCCTCACTACTAACTCTCACCATTGGGCAGTTGGTGGCAAGAATTTATAGCCAGCATGGTATTGTGATGGCATTACTTAGAACACTCCATTGTTATGGCTCATAGAGCAGCACTACATTGTCATGACAACAATATCAACACTCTATTTTCATTACTTTTGTAAATACTATCTCTGTTATAATGCTGTACACTTGTTTAAGTAATAAAATAAATTATTTAACACATCATCTAGCCATTAACAAATAGTGCTGAAATAGGTGCAGTAACGGCAGCAACTTTCCAATATTTTTATATCTAGGCCTGTTTCCACTGAGCTGCTGCCGGAAGCCATTACGCCTATCACTGCTTTCAGAAGCCATTACGCCTATCACTGCTGTCAGAAGCTATTACGCTTATTTACAGTTTCCGATGGCATATTTTCCATTATTACTGGCAGCCGGGGAAAACAAATATTCATCCTATAGTAAATAATAGAAGCCAAAAAGTACAAATTTACACCCGGTTTCCTTTGAACCCACAAAAAGGTAAAACACTGTCAGATGCTGTCGATAAGGTGTCAAACATTATGGCATGCTCAACTAGCTGTAAAGGAGGGGATATAAGCTTTCTGAGGCCTAGTTCCCATTGAGATATTAAAGTTTGCAAACAATGCAAGTGTTTAACATTATAAATGTATTGTTATATGTAACATTTTTTGCTGGCCCTGGTATAGGACTAGTTGGAGTTATGTTCCTATTTAAATATCAATATGTATTGACATTTCAAAATATAATCAAGCACATATCTCCATAATTCCAACTAGACCTATGACTAAGACAGCAATCAATGTTACATCTATCAATACTTTAAAAAAAGTAAAAGAACAAAAAAAAGTTACTTTCATGTAATTAGCAAGAGTCCATGAGCTAGTGACGTATGGGATATACATTCCTACCAGGAGGGGCAAAGTTTCCCAAACCTCAAAATGCCTATAAATACACCCCTCTCCACACCCACAATTCAGTTTTACAAACATTGCCTCCTATGGAGGTGGTGAAGTAAGTTTGTGCTAGATTCTACGTTGATATGCGCTCCGCAGCAAGTTGGAGCCCGGTTTTCCTCTCAGCGTGCAGTGAATGTCAGAGGGATGTGAGGAGAGTATTGCCTATTTGAATGCAGTGATCTCCTTCTACGGGGTCTATTTCATAGGTTCTCTGTTATCGGTCGTAGAGATTCATCTCTTACCTCCCTTTTCAGATCGACGATATACTCTTATTTTATACCATTACCTCTGCTGATTTTCGTTTCAGTACTGGTTTGGCTTTCTACAAACATGTAGATGAGTGTCCTGGGGTAAGTAAATCTTATTTTCTGTGACACTCTAAGCTATGGTTGGGCACTTTATTTATAAAGTTCTAAATATATGTATTCAAACATTTATTTGCCTTGACTCAGGATGTTCAACATTCCTTATTTTCAGACAGTCAGTTTCATATTTGGGATAATGCATTTGAATCAATTTTTTTCTTACCTTAAAATTTGACTCTTTTTTCCCTGTGGGCTGTTAGGCTCGCGGGGGCTGAAAATGCTTCATTTTATTGCGTCATTCTTGGCGCTGACTTTTTTGGCGCAAAAAATCTTTTCTGTTTCCGGCGTCATATGTGTCGCCGGAAGTTGCGTCATTTTTTTGACGTCCTTTTGCGCCAAAAATGTCGGCGTTACGGATGTGGCGTCATTTTTGGCGCCAAAAAGCATTTAGGCGCCAAATAATGTGGGCGTCTTATTTGGCGCCAAAAAATATGGGCGTCGCTTTTGTCTCCACATTATTTCAGTCTCATTTTTTCTTTGCTTCTGGTTACTAGAAGCTTGTTTATTGGCATTTTTTCCCATTCCTGAAACTGTCATTTAAGGAATTTGATCAATTTTGCTTTATATGTTGTTTTTTCTCTTACATATTGCAAGATGTCTCACGTTGCATCTGAGTCAGAAGATACTTCAGGAAAATCACTGTCTAGTGCTGGAACTACCAAAGCTAAGTGTATCTGCTGTAAACTTTTGGTAGCTATTCCTCCGGCTGTTGTTTGTATTAATTGTCATGAATGTTCCTGATAACATAAGAGATTTTGTTTCTGAATCCATCAAGAAGGCTATGTCTGTTATTTCTCCTTCTAGTAAACATAAAAAATCTTTTAAAACTTCTCTCTCTACAGATGAATTTTTAAATTAACATCATCATTCTGATTCTGATGACTCTTCTGGTTCAGAGGATTCTGTCTCAGAGATTGATGCTGATAAATCTTCATATTTATTTAAAATGGAATTTATTCGTTCTTTACTTAAAGAAGTACTAATTGCTTTAGAAATAGAGGATTCTGGTCCTCTTGATACTAATTCTAAACATTTAGATAAGGTATTTAAATCTCCTGTGGTTATTCCAGAAGTTTTTCCTGTTCCTAATGCTATTTCTGAAGTAATTTCCAGAGAATGGGATAAATTGGGTAATTCATTTACTCCTTCTAAACGTTTTATGCAATTATATCCTGTGCAGTCTGACAGATTAGAATTTTGGGACAAAATCCCTAAAGTCGATGGGGCTATTTCTACCCTTGCTAAACGTACTACTATTCCTACGTCGGATGGTACTTCGTTTAAAGATCCTTTAGATAGGAAAATTGAATCCTTTCTAAGAAAAGCTTATCTGTGTTCAGGTAATCTTCTTAGACCTGCTATATCATTGGCTGATGTTGCTGCAGCTTCAACGTTTTGGTTGGAGACTTTAGCGCAACAAGTAACAGATCATGATTCTCATAATATTATTCTTCTTCTTCAGCATGCTAATAATTTTATCTGTGATGCCATCTTTGATATTATCAGAGTTGATGTCAGGTTTATGTCTCTAGCTATTCTAGCTAGAAGAGCTTTATGGCTTAAAACTTGGAATGCTGATATGGCTTCTAAATCAACTCTACTTTCCATTTCTTTCCAGGGTAACAAATTATTTGGTTCTCAGTTGGATTCTATTATCTCAACTGTTACTGGTGGGAAAGGAACTTTTTTACCACAGGATAAAAAATCTAAGGGTAAAAACAGGGCTAATAATCGTTTTCGTTCCTTTCGTTTCAACAAAGAACAAAAGCCTGATCCTTCATCCTCAGGAGCAGTTTCAGTTTGGAAACCATCTCCAGTCTGGAATAAATCCAAGCCTTCTAGAAAGGCAAAGCCTGCTTCTAAGTCCACATGAAGGTGCGGCCCTCATTCCAGCTCAGCTGGTAGGGGGCAGGTTACGTTTTTTCAAAGAAATTTGGATCAATTCTGTTCACAATCTTTGGATTCAGAACATTGTTTCAGAAGGGTACAGGATTGGTTTCAAGATGAGACCTCCTGCAAAGAGATTTTTTCTTTCCCGTGTCCCAGTAAATCCAGTGAAAGCTCAAGCATTTCTGAATTGTGTTTTAGATCTAGAGTTGGCTGGAGTAATTATGCCAGTTCCAGTTCTGGAACAGGGGATGGGGTTTTATTCAAATCTCTTCATTGTACCAAAGAAGGAGAATTCCTTCAGACCAGTTCTGGATCTAAAAATATTGAATCGTTATGTAAGGATACCAACATTCAAAATGGTAACTGTAAGGACTATCTTGCCTTTTGTTCAGCAAGGGCATTATATGTCCACAATAGATTTACAGGATGCATATCTGCATATTCCGATTCATCCAGATCATTATCAGTTCCTGAGATTCTCTTTTCTGGACAAGCATTACCAGTTTGTGGCTCTGCCGTTTGGCCTAGCTACAGCTCCAAGAATTTTTACAAAGGTTCTCGGTGCCCTTCTGTCTGTAATCAGAGAACAGGGTATTGTGGTATTTCCTTATTTGGACGATATCTTGGTACTTGCTCAGTCTTTACATTTAGCAGAATCTCATACGAATCGACTTGTGTTGTTTCTTCAAGATCATGGTTGGAGGATCAATTCACCAAAAAGTTCATTGATTCCTCAGACAAGGGTAACCTTTCTGGGTTTCCAGATAGATTCAGTGTCCATGACTCTGTCTTTAACAGACAAGAGACGTCTAAAATTGATTTCGGCTTGTCGAAACCTTCAGTCACAATCATTCCCTTCGGTAGCCTTATGCATGGAAATTCTAGGTCTTATGACTGCTGCATCGGACGCGATCCCCTTTGCTCGTTTTCACATGCGACCTCTTCAGCTCTGTATGCTGAATCAATGGTGCAAGGATTACACAAAGATATCTCAATTAATATCTTTAAAACCGATTGTACGACACTCTCTAACGTGGTGGACAGATCACCATCGTTTAATTCAGGGGGCTTCTTTTGTGCTTCCGACCTGGACTGTAATTTCAACAGATGCAAGTCTCACAGGTTGGGGAGCTGTGTGGGGATCTCTGACAGCACAAGGAGTTTGGGAATCTCAGGAGGTGAGATTACCGATCAATATTTTGGAACTCCGTGCAATTTTCAGAGCTCTTCAGTTTTGGCCTCTTCTGAAGAGAGAATCGTTCATTTGTTTTCAGACAGACAATGTCACTACTGTGGCATACATCAATCATCAAGGAGGGACTCACAGTCCTCTGGCTATGAAAGAAGTATCTCGAATTCTGGTTTGGGCGGAATCCAGCTCCTGTCTAATATCTGCGGTTCATATCCCAGGTATAGACAATTGGGAAGCGGATTATCTCAGTCGCCAAACGTTGCATCCGGGCGAATGGTCTCTTCACCCAGAGGTATTTCTTCAGATTGTTCAAATGTGGGAACTTCCAGAAAAAGATCTGATGGCTTCTCATCTAAACAAGAAACTTCCCAGGTATCTGTCCAGATCCCGGGATCCTCAGGCGGAAGCAGTGGATGCATTATCACTTCCTTGGAAGTATCATCCTGCTTATATCTTTCCGCCTCTAGTTCTTCTTCCAAGAGTAATCTCCAAGATTCTGAAGGAATGCTCGTTTGTTCTGCTGGTAGCTCCGGCATGGCCTCACAGGTTTTGGTATGCGGATCTTGTCCGGATGGCCTCTTGCCATCCGTGGACTTTTCCGCTACGACCAGACCTTCTGTCGCAAGGTCCTTTTTTCCATCAGGATCTCAAATCCTTAAATTTAAAGGTATGGAGATTGTTCGCTTGATTCTTGGTCAAAGAGGTTTCTCTGACTCTGTGATTAATACTATGTTACAGGCTCGTAAATCTGTATCCAGAGAGATATATTATAGAGTCTGGAAGACTTATATTTCTTGGTGTCTTTCTCATCATTTTTCTTGGCATTCTTTTAGAATTCCGAGAATTTTACAGTTTCTTCAGGATGGTTTAGATAAAGGTTTATCCGCAAGTTCTTTGAAAAGACAAATCTCTGCTCTTTCTGTTCTTTTTCACAGAAAGATTGCTAATCTTCCTGATATTCATTGTTTTGTACAAGCTTTGGTTCGTATAAAACCTGTCATTAAGTCAATTTCTCCTCCTTGGAGTTTGAATTTGGTTCTGGGGGCTCTTCAAGCTCCTCCGTTTGAACCTATGCATTCATTGGACATTAAATTACTTTCTTGGAAAGTTTTGTTCCTTTTGGCAATCTCTTCTGCCAGAAGAGTTTCTGAATTATCTGCTCTTTCTTGTGAGTGTCCTTTTCTGATTTTTCATCAGGATAAGGCAGTGTTGCGAACTTCTTTTGAATTTTTACCTAAAGTTGTGAATTCTAACAACATTAGTAGAGAAATTGTGGTTCCTTCATTATGTCCTAATCCTAAGAATTCTAAGGAGAAATCATTGCATTCTTTGGATGTTGTTAGAGCTTTGAAATATTATGTTGAAGCTACTAAGTCTTTCCGAAAGACTTCTAGTTTATTTGTTATCTTTTCCGGTTCTAGAAAAGGCCAGAAAGCTTCTGCCATTTCTTTGGCATCTTGGTTGAAATCTTTAATTCATCTTGCCTATGTTGAGTCGGGTAAAACTCCGCCTCAAAGGATTACAGCTCATTCTACTAGGTCAGTTTCTACTTCCTGGGCGTTTAGGAATGAAGCTTCGATTGATCAGATTTGCAAAGCAGCAACTTGGTCCTCTTTGCATACTTTTACTAAATTCTACCATTTTGATGTATTTTCTTCTTCTGAAGCAGTTTTTGGTAGAAAAGTACTTCAGGCAGCGGTTTCAGTTTGAATCTTCTGCTTATGTTTTTCATTAAACTTTATTTTGGGTGTGGATTATTTTCAGCAGGAATTGGCTGTCTTTATTTTATCCCTCCCTCTCTAGTGACTCTTGCGTGGAAAGATCCACATCTTGGGTAATCATTATCCCATACGTCACTAGCTCATGGACTCTTGCTAATTACATGAAAGAAAACATAATTTATGTAAGAACTTACCTGATAAATTCATTTCTTTCATATTAGCAAGAGTCCATGAGGCCCGCCCTTTTTTTGGGGTGGTTATGATTTTTGTATAAAGCACAATTATTCCAATTCCTTATTTTATATGCTTTCGCACTTTTTTTATCACCCCACTTCTTGGCTATTCGTAAAACTGAATTGTGGGTGTGGTGAGGGGTGTATTTATAGGCATTTTGAGGTTTGGGAAACTTTGCCCCTCCTGGTAGGAATGTATATCCCATACGTCACTAGCTCATGGACTCTTGCTAATATGAAAGAAATGAATTTATCAGGTAAGTTCTTACATAAATTATGTTTTTCTTTCATGTAAGTGGCAAGAGTCCATGAGTTAGTGACATATGGGATATACATTCCTACCAGGAGGGGGCAAAGTTTCCCAAACCTCAAAATGCCTATAAATACACCTCCCACCACACTCATACCTTAGTTTTACAAACTTTGCCTCTTATGGAGGTGGTGAAGTAAGTTGGGCTTGATTTCTTCTGTGGCACTTCTAAGCATTCTGAAGCCCAATTCCTCTCAGAGTACAGTGTTTGTCAGAGGGATGTGAAGGGAGTATTGCCTATTGATTTTTATGGTTTCACCCATGGGAAATCTATTCAAAGGGTCTCTGTAATCTTTCACAGGAATTCATCCCCTGCCTCCCTTTTCAGATCGACGTTATACTCCTATACCATTACCTCTGCGGATATTTTTCAGTACTGGTTTGGCTGTCTGCTATATGTGGATGGGTGTCTTCTGGTAAGTATGTATCTGTTTTTAAGACACTTTCAGCTATGTTTGGCATTTTATATTATATTGTAAAGTTTTAAATATATGTGTTTGCTTATATTTGCCATGAGTCAGGTCTACTGTATGTATATTTCCCTTTTTTTGCAGACTCTCAGTTTCAATATGGAAATTATGTTTGGGAAGATTATTTTAATTTTTTCTTACCTTGGGTTCCAGTTCTTTTAATTTGATTTTGTTTTCCAAATATTTTTGTGGTCAAACTAAGCTCGCAAGGACGCAAAATTACATTTTTTTATGGCGTCATTCTTGGCGCAAATTTTATTTTGCGCAAAATTGCGTCTATAGTGACGCAAGTCTCGTAATTTCCTGCATCTTTGTTGATGTTAGTTCTTTTGGCACAAAATCACACTTGTTATGACGTGAGTTGCGTCATTTCCTGGTGTTAGCTTTGGCAGCAAAAAATGTTTCACTTCCTTTTGCATCATGCGTCATACTTGCCGTCCAATTTTTTTTTTTTTTTGTATCTTACCCCCTCTTCCTTTAATGCCTCTACTTCTCTTTATATTTTTAAGAGCTATGATGCTTTTTGTTGCATCTTACTTTAGCATAAGCATTTTTCCCATTCCTGAAACTGCTATATGAGGAAATTGGATATTTTGTTTAAATGCTGTTTTTTTCTTTTTACATTTTGCAAGATCTCTCAGTCTGATCCTGCCTCTGATGTTGCTGCAGAAACCATGCTGCCTGAACACAGTTCTACCAAAGCTAAGTGTGTCTGTTGTAAATTAGCTGATGTTATTTCTTCAGCTCAATTATGTGGCATTTGTCATGACAAGCTGTTGAATGATGATAATGTTTCTAGTAGTACAAATACACCGTTTTGTTGATCCTTCAACATCTAATGTACCTGATATTCCTTCAGATGTAAAGAATTATATTGCTGCAGCTATAGAAAAAGGCTATGTCTGCTATTCCACCTTCAAATAAACGTAAAAGGTCTAGTAGTCATAAATACCTGGCTGTTTATTTTTTTTTGTTTGATTTGATTAGCAGCCCGTAACCTCTTTCCTTCCTCCTTCTTCCCCAGGGAGAGGAGACATTACATAGTGTGAATGGCAGTAGCATGTGTTGTGCTGCTGGACTTGTGCATCTGTGCTGATAAGCTTTGTATTCATTATACCAAGTAGTTTTAGCTGCCAAGTTATATTCAAGACCAGTATTTACATTTAAAGACAAGCAGCTAGTGTGCCTAAGGGGGGTAATTTACCTGTTACTAAGCTAAGGACTAAATTATGATTATGTGTGTCTATATATATATATATATATATATATATATATATAAAAAAGCATATACGTTTAAGAAGAGAAAGTAACACATAGTAGTGACACTTGCAAAAGACTGGGATTTCAGCACTCTTTTAATAAAGACAAAACACTCGTAATTGATACAATATCAGAAAAGTGGGTTTATTGTGTACCAAGCTGAACAGAAACCTGGACAGGACAGTATCAAAAATGCATTAAACACTTTATTCATACAATAAATAAATATATGCTAGAACAGAATCTAGAATATAAAAGGGGGCCGGTCCCTGTGACTAACCTGGCTGGCTCAAATGTTTAGCATATAAAAAGCGTTAGGCTTATCTGCAAATAATGGGTGAAAAGATAGGGTGTTCCAAACAGGTTGACAGACCGTGAACGGTTTTAGTAATAAACTGAAACAACCATATGGACAGAACAACCATTATCTAGACACAGCATGTAGCAGATAACGCACCTTTTATGTGTTAAATGAAGTACATTGCAAAGGTATGCAGAACAATGATATAACATAAATACATATATATACCTAAACACAGTCAGGCTATAAAGTGAATATGCTTATATTCATACCAAAGCCTCAATGCAAGTGTGCTAAACACATCGATTCTGGTATATGTCAGATAAATAACATGAGCAGTCAAAGCGGGAAAGCGGTTCATTCAGTATCAGTTCATGGTTAATAGATCTCTGTTAAGTTTGAAACTGTCATTTTGCGAAGAGCTGTAATAGCAACAGAATTGCAAGCATAAAACAGAAAACATGCGGCATATATTAGGCAGTTAGTTTCCAACCAAGCCAATATGTAGCAAAAGTAGGAGTAGTTAGACCAGCAGCGGAAGAAACAAGCAGTTAATACATCAGCAATCCAAACAGTGCTGACAACAGTAAAGCTAAGCACAACGTTATTGCAATATGGGGGTCAGAGTAACTAAGAAATAGGTACAGGAGGATACTTTGATATTATTGTACTGTACCCCTCTGTCAACTGCACCTTTTCTTACAGACTTCGTCAATGTCATCCGGCCATCAGTGCCAGGAATAAGAGATCCGATCGGTCTGCAGGTTTTTCCTCTACCACCCAGTGTAGCTTGTTACTTGTTACGTTTTCCGATTCCACTGTAACTTGAAGGCATCAGCCTATGCCTCATGTAGGGCTGCAGAAACAGCCATGTAGATTGTTACAAACTTTTTGACGCTTGCTTCACTCTGCTCCGTTGCAATCCAAGCCAGCATGGAAGGTAACATGGGCCGGTCAGTCAATTGCCGATGCGCGTTTCACCCCCTCGTCATCAAGAGAGACGGGGCTTCCTCAGGGCATGGTAAACAGACGTCACATATGCTAATTTATAGTATAGCAATACTCCACCCATAATCAGAGGTGAAATTTAAACACGCATAAACGGAGGCAATAATGATAAAATCCTACTGCAGAAAGAGTGTAGATGGATTTATAACCTCTCTACTATTGGTTCATGTGGCATGAATGAAAAGTTGGATATGGCAAGCTTTCTTTGAAACTTTATATAAACAGCCTTTTTCCTGGTTGCATCCCTTTACGTTTTTATTTATTTATTTATTTATTTACTACTCTCTTCTTTTATTAGAAGAATTAAGTTCATATTTAAAGTAAAGGTTTTCCTTTTATTATTCAGTTATAAGCTTCACTTGTAGATATTTCAATTATTATGTATCTGTGTTTAAATTTCACCTCCGATTATGGGAGGAGTATTGCTATACTATAAATTAGCATATGTGACGTCTGTTTACCATGCCCTGAGGAAGCCCTGTCTCTATTGATGACAAGGGGGTGAAATGCGCGTCGGCAATTGGCTGACCGACCCATGTGACCTTCCATGCTGGCTTGGATTGCAACGGAGCAGAGTGGAGCAAGCGTCAAAAAGTTTGTAACAATCTACATGGCTGTTTCTGCAGCCCTACATGAGGCATAGGTTGATGCCTTCAAGTTACAGTGGAATCGGAAAACGTAACAAGTAACAAGCTACACTGGGGTGGTGGAGGAAAAACCTGCAGACCAACCAGATCTCTTATTCCTGGCACTGATGGCCGGATGACATCGACAAAGTCTGTAAGAAAAGGTGCAGTTGACAGAGGGGTACAGTACAATAACATCAAAGTATCCTCCTGTGCCTATTTCTTAGTTACTCTGACCCCCATATTGCAATAACATTGTGCTTAGCTTTACTGTTGTCAGCGCTGTTTGGATTGCTGATGTATTAACTGCTTGATTCTTCCGCTGCTGGTCTAACTACTCCTACTTTTGCTACATATTGGCTTGGTTGGAAACTAACTGCCTAATATATGCCGCATGTTTTCTGTTTTATGCTTGCAATTCTGTTGCTATTACAGCTCTTCGCAACACACTTGCATTGAGGCTTTTGTATGAATATAAGCGTATTCACTTTATAGCCTGACTGTGTTTAGGTATATATATGTATTTATATTATATCATTGTTCTGCATACCTTTGCAATGTACTTCATCTAACACATGAAAGGTGCGATATCTGCTACATGCTGTGTCTAGATAATGGTTGTTATGTCCATATGGTTGTTTCAGTTTATTACTAAAACCGTTCACGGTCTGTCGACCTGTTTGGAACACCCTATCTTTTCACCCATTTTTTGCAGATAAGCCTAACGCTTTTTATATGCTAAACATTTGAGCCAGCCAGGTTAGTCACAGGGACCGGTCCCCTTTTATATTCTAGATTCTGTTCTAGCATATATTTTAGTATTATTCTATGTATGAATAAAGTGTTTAATGCAGTTTTGATACTGTCCTGTCCAGGTCAGCTTGGTACACAATAAACCCCTTTTCTGATATTGTATCAATTACGAGTGTTTTGTCTTTATTAAAAGTCCCAGTCTTTTGCATGTGTCACTATTATGTGTCACTTTCTCTTCTTAAACGTATATGCTTATACTTATTTAATGGGTCTGCACCACTTAAGTTAATAATGGTTCTCAATTATATAGTTTTGAGACAAAGTGTATGAGGTACTCTACACTTCATTAACACTCAGTAAATTTTTAGTAAGATTTAGCAATTTGTTCCATTCACAAACAATTATTTTTCTTTTTATATATATATATATATATATATATAACTATTTTACATAATTGGTCCGTGAACCCCCATTTGAATAACCCACGAGCCGCCACTGCATCCAGATTTGTTTCATCAGATTGTGCAGATGTAGAGTCTTCCAGAAATAGATCTGATGGCCTCCCGTTTGAACAAGAAACTTCCCAGATATTTTTCCAGATCCAAGGATCCTCAGGCGGAAATGGTGGATGCTTTAGCAGTTCCTTGGTTTTACCAACCTGCTTAAATTTTTCCGCCTCTAGTTCATCCAAGGGTGATCTCCAAGATCATAATGGAACAATCTCATGTGTTTCTGATAGCACCAGCATGGCCTCACAGGTTTTGGTATGCGAATCTTGTCTGGATGTCCAGTTGCTAACCTTGACACTTCCTTTAAGGCCAGACCTTCTGTCTCAAAGGCCATTTTTCCATCAGGATCTCAAATCTCTAAATTTGACGGTATGGAAATTGAACGTTTAGTTCTTAGACATAGAGATTTCTCTGACTCAGTGATTAACACTATATTACAGGCTCATAAGTCTGTTTCAAGGAAGATTTATTATCGGGTTTGGAAAACCTATTTTTCATGGTTCTCCTCTCATAACTTCTCTTGACATTTTTTTAGAATTCCTAGGATTTTACAGTTTCTTCAGGATGGTTTGGATAAGGGTTTGTCTGCAAATACTTTGAAGGGATAAATCTCTGCTCTTTCTGTCTTATTTCATAGAAAGATTGCTAAACTTCCAGATATTCTCTGTTTTGTTCAGGCTTTGGTTTGTATCAAACCTGTTATTAAGTCTATTTCTAACTAAACTGATTGGAATATCCAATAGAATGCAAGCTCAATCCTATTGGCTGATTGAATCAGCCAGTAGGATTGCAACAGCCAATAGGATTTTTTCCCCTTTAATTCTTATTGGCTTATAGAATTCTATCAGCCAATTGGAATGTAAGGGACACCATCTTGGATGATGTCACTTAAAGGGAAACTTCATTCTTCAGCAACCATAGGAAGAAGAGGATGCTCCGCGCCAGATGTCTTGAAGATGGACCAGCTCCGCGCCGGATGGATGAAGATAGAAGATGCCATCTGGATGAAGACTTCTGCCCTCTTGGATGAAGACTTCTGCCCGCTTGGATGAAGACGTCTCCCGGCTTCGATGAGGATGGATGTCCGGTCTTTGAAAACTGTAAGTGGATCGTTGGGGGTTAGTGTTAGCTTTTTTTAAGGGTTTATTGGGTGGGTTTTATTTTTTGTTTAGGGTTTGGGCAATGTAAAAGAGCTAAATACCCTTTTAAGGGCAATGCCCATCCAAATGCCTTTTTCAGGGCAATGGTTAGCTTAGGTTTATTGAGATATAATTTTATTTGGGGGTTTGCTTGTGTGGCTGGTGGGTTTTACTGTTGGGGGGTTGTTTGTATTTTCTTTCATGTAATTAGCAAGAGTCCATGAGCTAGTGACGTATGGGATATACATTCCTACCAGGAGGGGCAAAGTTTTCCAAACCTCAAAATGCCTATAAATACACCCCTCACCACACCCACAAATCAGTTTTACAAACTTTGCCTCCTATGGAGGTGGTGAAGTAAGTTTGTGCTAAGATTTCTACGTTGATATGCGCTTCTCAGCATTGTTGAAGCCCGATTCCTCTCAGAGTACAGCGAATGTCAGAGGGACGTGAAGGGAGTATCACTTATTTGAATACAATGATTTCCCTAACGGGGGTCTATTTCATAGGTTCTCTGTTATCGGTCGTAGAGATTCATCTCTTACCTCCCTTTTCAGATCGACGATATACTCTTATATATACCATTACCTCTGCTGATTCTCGTTTCAGTACTGGTTTGGCTTTCTACAACATGTAGATGAGTGTCCTGGGGTAAGTAAGTTTTATTTTCTGTGACACTCTAAAGCTATGGTTGGGCACTTTTTTATAAAGTTCTAAATATATGTATTCAAACATTTATTTGCCTTGACTCAGGATGTTCAACATTTCCTTATTTCAGACAGTCAGTTTCATATTTGGGATAATGCATTTGAATATATCATTTTTATCTTACCTTAAAATTTGACTTTTTCCCTGTGGGCTGTTAGGCTCGCGGGGGCTGAAAATGCTTCATTTTATTGCGTCATTTTTGGCGCAGACTTTCTTGGCGCGAAATTTTTTTTTCTATTTCCGGCGTCATACGTATCGCCGGAAGTTGCGTCATTTTTGACGTTTTTCGCTCCAAAAATGTCGGCGTTCCGGATGTGGCGTCATTTTTGGCGCTAATAGCATTTAGGCGCCAAATATTGTGGGCGTCAAATTTGTCTCCACTTTATTTAAGTCTCATTATTTGTTGCTTCTGGTTGCTAGAAGCTTGTTCACTGGCATTTTTTCCCATTCCTGAAACTGTCATTTAAGAAATTTGATCAATTTTGTTTATATGTTGTTTTTTTCTATTACATATTGCAAGATGTCCCACGTTGCAACTGAGTCAGAAGATACTACTGGAAAATCGCTGCCTGGTGCTGGAACTACCAAAGCTAAGTGTATCTGCTGTAAACTTTTGGTAGTTGTTCCTCCAGCTGTTGTTTGTATTAAATGTCATGACAAACTTGTTAATGCAGAAAATATTTCCTTTAGTAAAGTACCATTACCTGTTGCAGTTCCATCAACATCTAATGTTCAGAGTGTTCCTGATAACATAAGAGATTTTGTTTCTGAATCCATTAAGAAGGCTATGTCTGTTATTCCTCCTTCTGGTAAACATAAAAAGTCTTTTAAAACTTCTCTTTATACAGATGTATTTTTAAATGAACATCATCATTCTGGTTCTAATGATTCTTCTGATACAGAGGATTCTGTCTCAGAGGTTGATGCTGATAAATCGTCATATTTATTTAAAATGGAATTTATCCGTTCTTTACTTAAAGAAGTCCTAATTGCATTAGAAATTGAGGATTCTGGTCCTCTTGATACTAAATCTAAACGTTTAGACAAGGTCTTTAGATCTCCTGTGGTTATTCCAGAAGTTTTTCCTGTTCCTGGTGCTATTTCTGAAGTAATTTCCAGAGAATGGAATAATTTGGGTAATTCATTTACTCCTTCTAAACGTTTTAAGCAATTATATCCTGTGCCGTCTGACAGATTAGAATTTTGGGACAAAATTCCTAAAGTTGATGGGGCTATTTCTACCCTTGCTAAACGTACTACTATTCCTACGTCAGATGGTACTTCCTTTAAGGATCCTTTAGATAGGAAAATTGAATCCTTTCTAAGAAAAGCTTATCTGTGTTCAGGTAATCTTCTTAGACCTGCTATATCATTGGCTGATGTTGCTGCAGCTTCAACTTTTTGGTTGGAAACTTTAGCGCAACAAGTAACAGATCATGATTCTCATAATATTATTATTCTTCTTCAACATGCTAATAATTTTATCTGTGATGCCATTTTTGATATTATCAGAGTTGATGTCAGGTTTATGTCTCTAGCTATTTTAGCTAGAAGAGCTTTATGGCTTAAAACTTGGAATGCTGATATGTCTTCTAAATCAACTCTACTTTCCCTTTCTTTCCAGGGTAATAAATTATTTGGTTCTCACTTGGATTCTATTATCTCAACTGTTACTGGTGGGAAAGGAACTTTTTTACCACAGGATAAAAAATCTAAAGGTAAAAACAGGGCTAATAATCGTTTTCGTTCCTTTCGTTTCAACAAAGAACAAAAGCCTGATCCTTCATCCTCAGGAGCAGTTTCAGTTTGGAAACCGTCTCCAGTCTGGAATAAATCCAAGCCTTCTAGAAAAGCAAAGCCAGCTTCTAAGTCCACATGAAGGTGCGGCCCTCATTCCAGCTCAGCTGGTAGGGGGCAGATTACGTTTTTTCAAAGAAATTTGGATCAATTCTGTTCACAATCTTTGGATTCAGAACATTGTTTCAGAAGGGTACAGAATTGGTTTCAAGATAAGACCTCCTGCAAAGAGATTTTTTCTTTCCCGTGTCCCAGTAAACTCAGTGAAAGCTCAAGCATTTCTGAAATGTGTTTCAGATCTAGAGTTGGCTGGAGTAATTATGCCAGTTCCAGTTTTGTAACAGGGGCTGGGGTTTTATTCGAATCTCTTCATTGTACCCAAGAAGGAGAATTCCTTCAGACCAGTTCTGGATCTAAAAATATTGAATCGTTATGTAAGGATACCAACATTCAAAATGGTAACTGTAAGGACTATATTGCCTTTTGTTCAGCAAGGGCATTATATGTCTACAATAGATTTACAGGATGCATATCTGCATATTCCGATTCATCCAGCTCACTATCAGTTCCTGAGATTCTCTTTCCTGGACAAGCATTACCAGTTTGTGGCTCTGCCGTTTGGCCTAGCTACAGCTCCAAGAATTTTTACAAAGGTTCTCGGTGCCCTTCTGTCTGTAATCAGAGAACAGGGTATTGTGGTATTTCCTTATTTGGACGATATCTTGGTACTTGCTCAGTCTTCACATTTAGCAGAATCTCATACGAATCGACTTGTGTTGTTTCTTCAAGATCATGGTTGGAGGATCAATTCACTAAAAAGTTCATTGATTCCTCAGACAAGGGTAACCTTTTTAGGGTTCCAGATAGATTCAGTGTCCATGACTCTATCTTTGACAGACAAGAGACATCTAAAATTGATTTCAGCTTGTCGAAACCTTCAGTCACAATCATTCCCTTCGGTAGCCTTATGCATGGAAATTCTAGGTCTTATGACTGCTGCATCGGACGCGATCCCCTTTGCTCGTTTTCACATGCGACCTCTTCAGCTCTGTATGCTGAATCAATGGTGCAGGGATTACACAAAGATATCTCAATTAATATCTTTAAAACCGATTGTCCGACATTCTCTGACGTGGTGGACAGATCACCATTGTTTAATTCAGGGGGCTTCTTTTGTTCTTCCGACCTGGACTATAATCTCAACAGATGCAAGTCTTACAGGTTGGGGAGCTGTGTGAGGGTCTCTGACAGCACAAGGGGTTTGGGAATCTCAGGAGGTGAGATTACCGATCAATATTTTGGAACTCCGTGCAATTTTCAGAGCTCTTCAGTCTTGGCCTCTTCTGAAGAGAGAGTCGTTCATTTGTTTTCAGAAAGACAATGTCACAACTGTGGCATACATCAATCATCAAGGAGGGACTCACAGTCCTCTGGCTATGAAAGAAGTATCTCGAATTCTG
This sequence comes from Bombina bombina, assembly GCF_027579735.1. Lineage (NCBI taxonomy): Eukaryota > Metazoa > Chordata > Amphibia > Anura > Bombinatoridae > Bombina > Bombina bombina. Next base: position 779,214,188 of record NC_069502.1, on the reverse strand, counting down.
GTTTGGGCGGAATCCAGCTCCTGTCTAATCTCTGCGGTTCATATCCCAGGTATAGACAATTGGGAAGCGGATTATCTCAGTCACCAAACGTTGCATCCGGGCGAATGGTCTCTTCACCCAGAGGTATTTCTTCAGATTGTTCAAATGTGGGAACTCCCAGAAATAGATCTGATGGCTTCTCATCTAAACAAGAAACTTCCCAGGTATCTGTTCAGATCCCGGGATCCTCAGGGGGAGGCAGTGGATGCATTATCACTTCCTTGGAAGTATCATCCTGCCTATATCTTTCCACCTCTAGTTCTTCTTCCAAGAGTAATCTCCAAGATTCTGAAGGAATGCTCGTTTGTTCTGCTGGTAGCTCCAGCATGGCCTCACAGGTTTTGGTATGCGGATCTTGTCCGGATGGCCTCTTGCCAGCCGTGGACTCTTCCGTTAAGACCAGACCTTCTGTCACAAGGTCCTTTCTTCCATCAGGATCTCAAATCCTTAAATTTAAAGGTATGGAGATTGAACGCTTGATTCTTGGTCAAAGAGGTTTCTCTGACTCTGTGATTAATACTATGTTACAGGCTCGTAAATCTGTATCTAGAGAGATATATTATAGAGTCTGGAAGACTTATATTTCTTGGTGTCTTTCTCATCATTTTTCCTGGCAGTCTTTTAGAATTCCGAGAATTTTACAGTTTCTTCAGGATGGTTTAGATAAAGGTTTGTCCGCAAGTTCCTTGAAAGGACAAATCTCTGCTCTTTCTGTTCTTTTTCACAGAAAGATTGCTAATCTTCCTGATATTCATTGTTTTGTACAAGCTTTGGTTCGTATAAAACCTGTCATTAAGTCAATTTCTCCTCCTTGGAGTTTGAATTTGGTTCTGGGGGCTCTTCAAGCTCCTCCTTTTGAACCCATGCATTCATTGGACATTAAATTACTTTCTTGGAAAGTTTTGTTCCTTTTGGCCATCTCTTCTGCCAGAAGAGTCTCTGAATTATCTGCTCTTTCTTGTGAGTCTCCTTTTCTGATTTTTCATCAGGATAAGGCGGTGTTGCGAACTTCTTTTGAATTTTTACCTAAGGTTGTGAATTCCAACAACATTAGTAGAGAAATTGTGGTTCCTTCATTATGTCCTAATCCTAAGAATTCTAAGGAGAAATTGTTGCATTCTTTGGATGTTGTTAGAGCTTTGAAATATTATGTTGAGGCTACTAAGTCTTTCCGTAAGACTTCTAGTCTATTTGTCATCTTTTCCGGTTCTAGGAAAGGTCAGAAAGCTTCTGCCATTTCTTTGGCATCTTGGTTGAAATCCTTAATTCATCATGCTTATGTCGAGTCGGGTAAAACTCCGCCTCAAAGGATTACAGCTCATTCTACTAGGTCAGTTTCTACTTCCTGGGCGTTTAGGAATGAGGCTTCGGTTGATCAGATTTGCAAAGCAGCAACTTGGTCCTCTTTGCATACTTTTACTAAATTCTACCATTTTGATGTGTTTTCTTCGTCTGAAGCAGTTTTTGGTAGAAAAGTACTTCAGTTTCAGTTTGAATCTTCTGCTTATGTTTTCATTAAACTTTATTTTGGGTGTGGATTATTTCCAGCAGGAATTGGCTGTCTTTATTTTATCCCTCCCTCTCTAGTGACTCTTGCGTGGAAAGATCCACATCTTGGGTAGTCATTATCCCATACGTCACTAGCTCATGGACTCTTGCTAATTACATGAAAGAAAACATAATTTATGTAAGAACTTACCTGATAAATTCATACTCTTGCTAATATGAAAGAAATTAATTTTTCAGGTAAGTTCTTACATAAATTATGTTTTTTTTTTTACAGGTAAAATGCCCCACAAAAGGCCCTTTTAAGGGCCATCGCAGTTTAGTTAGGCTAGGTTTTTTTTTTTTGGGGTGGGCTTTTTTTATTTTGATAGGGCTATTAGATTAGGAGTAATTTGTTTATTTTTGATAATTTCGTTTTTTATTTTGTGTAATTTAGTGTTTATTTTTTGTTTGTTATTTAGATAATTGTATTTTATTAATTTAATTTGTTTAATTTGATTGTAATGTTAGGTTTTATTGTAAGGCAGGTTAAGTTTTATTTTACAGGTAACTTTGTATTTATTTTAGCTAGGTAGTTAGTAAATAGTTAATACCTATTTACTAACTAGTCTACCTAGTTAAAATAGATACAAACTTACCTGTGAAATAAAAATAAAACCTAAGATAGGTACAATGTAACTATTATTTATTTTGTAGCTATCTTATGTTTTTTTTTACAGGTAAATATTTAGTTTAAAATAGGAATTATTTAGGTAATAATTGTAAGTTTAATTCAGATTTATTTTAAATATATTTAAGTTAGGGGGGTTAGGGTTACGTTAGGGTTTAGGTTTAGGGGTTAATATATTTATGTAGTGTTAGTGATGTGGGAGGCCAGAGGTTTATGGGTTAATAGCTTTAGTATAGTGGCAGCGATATTGGGGGCGGCAGATTAGGGTTTAATAATGTCGGTGGCGGCAGATTAGGGGTTAATAAGTGTAGTTAGGAGGCAGCGATATCTGGAGCGGCAGATTAGGGGTTAATAGTTTTATTTAGGTGTTGGCGATGTTAGGGGCAGAAGATTAGTGGTTAATAGCGGTAATGTAGGTGGCAGAGATGTTAGGGGCAGCAGATTAGGAGTGTTTATACTTGGTTTTTATGTTAGGTTTAAACGTAACTTTTTCTTTCCCCATAGACATCAATGGGGCTGTGTTACGGAGCTTTTTTTTCTGCGATCGCAGGTGTTAGGCTTTTTTTTGCCGGCTCTCCACATTGATGTCTATGGGAAAATCGTGCACAAGCACTTCAAAACACTGCTTGTATTTGGGTGAGGTATGGAGCTCAACGCCACCATATCGCCCACGCAAGCCGGGTTTTTAAATACTTTTAATAGCAGTGCTATAGGGAGGTGAATTAACAACGCTTTTGTGGCACTCGTTAATTTCCATATAGTGCTGAAAACTCTAGCTGATTGCGCACTAACTTCAGCACTTTGAATATCGCAACTGAGTTAACTTCTTCTCAACATAGACATCAGTGGAGCAAGTTTTGAAAATAAAACAACTTACACTTATTGTTTGCATTCTAACTTGACACTGCATAAGACCAACAATACTAAACCCAAAGGTAGTTATGAATTTTCTACATTCAAATGTTCTTCACATAGAACATATATTTGTTATTTTGAAACACTTTATTTTAATATATATATATATATATATATATATATAGATAGATAGATAGATAGATAGATAGATAGATAGATATACATATAATTATGTATATATATATATATATATATATATATATATATGTTTGTATATATACCTGTTATGTCCATTTCCAAATAATTTTAACATGTTCACCAACATTGTAATGTTTTAATAAATCAACATTGATCTTCATATCTCATTATTTATTATGAATAATTTTAGATCTATGAAATATATTATATTAACTATTTAATAGCTATTGTACCTGGTTAAAATAAATACAAAGTTGCCTGTAAAATAAATATTAATCCTAAAATAGCTACAATATAATTATTATTTATATTGTAGCTATATTAGGGTTTATTTTACAGGTAGGTATTTAGCTTTAAATAGGAATAATTTATTTAATAAGATTTATTTTATTTCGTTAGATTAAAATTATATTTAACTTAGGGGGGTGTTAGGGTTAGACTTAGCTTTAGGGGTTAATACATTTATTAGAGTAGCGGTGAGATCCGGTCGGCAGATTAGGGGTTAATAATTGTAGGTAAGGTAGCGGCGACGTTGGGGGGGGGCAGATTAGGGGTTAATAAATATTATGTAGGGGTCGGCGGTGTTAGGGGAAGCAGATTAGGGGTACATAGGGATAATGTAGGTTGCGGTGGTGTGCGTTCGGCAGATTAGGGGTTAAAATTTTTTATTAGAGTGGCGGCGATGTGGGGGGGCCTCGGTTTAGGGGTACATAGGTAGTTTATGGGTGTTAGTGTACTTTAGAGCACAGTAGTTAAGAGCTTTATGAACCGGGGTTAGCCCAGAAAGCTCTTAACTCCTGGCTTTTTTCTGCGGCTGGAGTCTTGTCGTTAGATTTCTAATGCTCACTTCAGCCAAGACTCTAAATACCAGCGTTAGGAAGATCCCATTGAAAAGATAGGCTACGCAATTGGCGTAGGGGGATCTGCGGTATGGAAAAGTCGCAGCTGGAAAGTGAGCGTTAGACCCTTTCCTGACTGACTCTAAATACCAGCGGGCGGCCAAAACCAGCGTTAGGACCCCTAACGCTGGTTTTGACGGCTAACGCAGAACTCTAAATCTAGGCAATTTCTAAATGGAATAAATTCTTTCCAGATATAGATAGACAGATAATAACGGATACTTTTAGTCTAACAGAGAAAAGCTGGATCCCTAACGACATGGAGAGAATCGCAGATTAAAATAACTTTAATGACATATTTGACCCCAGCAAGAGTATCTAATTGGTATAAGATAAATAGTTTGTGTTCAAGATGTAGTTCTCCCGCTGCAGATCATTTTCATTGTTTCTGGGCCTGTCCAAAAGTTGGACAGTTCTGGAGTAAAGTAAGGTATTGGATGAATACAACTCTAAACATAAGCTATCATATTCAGCCGATGGAAATATTTTTTTTAGTTAAATTTCAAGGATCCTTATGAAATTTAAAATTAATTAATACAATTATATTCCTCAGCCGAAATCTAATTTTGAGATCACGGAAAGCCAAATCTGCACCCAGCATGAAAGAACTCAAGAACGCCTTGGTCTCCCAATGTCTTCTAGAACAATGTGATTTACAAAATCCGAATGATACTCGATTAGCACTATTTTTTAAGCACTGGAAAGTGTTTATCCTATCTCTTCCAGTTTCTGCCCAAATTACCTTAGTTAAACCATTAATGAAAACTGTTTATGTTCAATTACAATTGCTTGCCGGTCATTTACCTAACATATGGCTTAACAATACTAATGAGACCTTGGTGGGCTGACGGAGTGGAGGGAGGGGGGCAGAGAGGAGGTGGTGCGGCTACTCTTTTTTTCTTTTCCTCCTTTTTTTTGTGTGTCTTTTATTTGTTTCTTAATTATTATTTTTTTTTTAGTTAAATAGTAAAATGCAACAACAGAGAATTGTGATCTTAATGTGCATGTAATCCTTTATTTTTGTCTTAGGGGTCCTGTGTGACCCTTGGTTTAATTTGATCATGTTGTTTCATGTAAGATCTTTTGTTGCTATGTGATAAAGATTTAAAAAAAAAAAAAAAAATCTTGAAGGGATTGCTGTATTTGGCTCACAGCCTCTACAACCTTTTGAAGTGCCTGCCGAAGATCAACTTACAACAGTGGAATGAAGTGCTCTGTTTGTGTCCCCATTTCAACAGTTGTAATAAAACACAAAATTAATTTTGTTACAATAATTCACTTTGAAGATATAAGTTAAAAAACATAAGATTCCTACTTTCTGTTTCCACCTCCTCATTATCTGCTGTGGCCCCATATTCAGTCCCAGAGTCTTTTTCAGCTGTCCGAGAAGAAGCACAAAAAAAAAAACAATGTTATGGATCTTGAATATGTGTCAATGCCTACATTATACTCCACATTGTTTTAAAATTAAAAAAATGACGGTCTACTAATTTAAAATAAATATAGCAGTGAAAAAAGATGATATGAGAAATTCTTACATTCGGTATCAGAAACCTCCTCTTCTGCAGTTGCTGGAGACATCATGGCTGCTGCTGGGATGGAACTCTCAGTTTCATCTGTCAGAGAAGAATCACAAACACAAATGATTATTAGGATGATGAATATGTGACAAGTCCTATATTATGCTCATCATTGCTGTTAGATGGTTATGACAACCTCATGTGATTTTAAAAACACAAAATTACTTCTATTAGCTATTCAATTCTATTAGCTGCTAAGACCTGCAATAAGCACTGAGGTCACAGATGCACTGCAGCAGATAAGGGGAGACAACATATTATTATTATTATCATTTATTGTAAAGCACCGCCAAATTCGTAGCGCAAAACAAATCTAGCACAGAAAGAAGAGGTCCCTGCTCCGGATATATTGGCACAAGGTCTTCTCCTTCATTATCACATTTGGAGGCATATCACTGGTCAAGTTTCTCATGTTTAACGCTTTTCACATCAAAAATTATTTATGTTTTCAATTAAGCAAAGTTTTAAATTAGTACTGCCTATAAGCCTTAATCAGTGCGTATGCCTTGTCTTCTCTTTAAAAGACTTCACATTATCAGTAACTGTACTATATGCTTGATTTTAGATAGAGGACTGTACATGCTGATTGAATCAGCCAATCAGATTGAAGTTCAATCCGATTGGCTGATCCAATCAGCCAATCAGATTGAGCTTGCATTCTATTGGCTGATCGGAACAGCCAATAGAATGCAAGCTCAATCTGATTGGCTGATTGGATCAGCCAATCGGATTGAACTTCAATCTGATTGGCTGATTCAATCAGCCAATCAGATTTTTCCTACCTTAATTCCGATTGGCTGATAGAATCCTATCAGCCAATCGGAATTCGAGGGACGCCATCTTGGATGACGTCACTTAAAGGAACCTTCATTCGTCGTTAGTCCGTCGGTAGAAGAGGATGGCTCCGCGTCGGCTCGTCTGAAGATGGCTCCGCTCCGGATGGATGAAGATTGAAGACGCCGCCTGGATGATGACTTCAATCGGATGGAAGACTTCTTCAGCGCCTCTTGGATGATGACTTCAATCGGATGGAAGACTTCTTCAGCGCCCCTTGGATGATGACTTCAATCGGATGGAAGACTTCTTCAGCGCCCCTTGGATGATGACTTCAGCCGCTGCGGATGTCCTGTTCTGTTCCATTGGTGGTCGGCTGGCTGAAGACGGCTAAAGGTAGGATGATCTTCAGGGGGGTAGTGTTAGGTTTATTTAAGGGGGGTTTGGGTTAGAGTAGGGGTATGTGGGTAGTGGGTTGTAATGTTGGGGGGGGTTGTATTTTTATTTTACAGGCAAAAGAGCTGATTTCTTTGGGGCATGCCCCACAAAAGGCCCTTTTAAGGGCTGGTAAGGTAATAGAGCTGTTAACTTCTGTAATTTAGAATAGGATAGGGCATTTTTTTATTTTGGGGGGCTTTGTTATTTTATTAGGGGGCTTAGATTAGGTATAAGTAGCTTAAAATTGTTGTAATATTTTTTAAATGTTTGTAACTTTTTATTTTTTGTAACTTAGTTTTTTTATTTTTTGTACTTTAGTTAGTTCATTTAATTGTATTTAATTGTAGTTATTTGTAGCTAATTTATTTAATTAATTTAATGATAGTGTAGTGTTAGGTTTAATTGTAACTTAGGTTAGGATTTATTTTACAGGTAAGTTTGTATTTCTTTTAGCTAGGTAGTTATTAAATAGTTAATAACTGTTTAATAACTATTCTAACGAGCTAAAATAAATACAAAGTTACCTGTAAAATAAATATAAATCCTAAAATAGCTACAATGTAATTATTAATTACATTGTAGCTATCTTAGGGTTTATTTTAAAGGTAAGTATTTAGTTTTAAATAGGATTAATTTAGTTAATAAGAGTTATAATATTTATATGTATTTAATTAATATTTAAGGGAGGGACAGCGGTATCCAAACCAGTACTGACTCACCACTCCAAGGAAAGCTATTTCGGTATTTCTTCACACGGTCAGTGGGCATTCAAACACCATCCACTTCTCACACCCAGAGGACATATATCGCTCACATCTATGGTGTAACTTAACGCTCCGTGGCAATACACCTCTTCGCGAGGTTGAGCGTTCTCTCCTCCTCTGCATCTCCGGCCAGCATGTACCTTCTCAGCACTTCTGGGTGACGTCAGACGCTGTCCCAATCCAGCTCGCATCCGTATCGCTTGAAGAGCTGTGTATAGTACTAGTGCTCACAAAACCTCTATTCACCGGACAAGACTCCAATACTGGGAATAAGCTTGTTCCTTTACAGGATAGGAGGGCTCCTCTCCCTCCCAAAATAGTAGAAAAAGACGATCCAAAGAACAAAAATATAAAAAATCAATGCTTTATTAGAAAATTAAAACATATGGGCATCAAAAATAGGCATGAAGAAGGAAAGAGCAGGTCTTATGCGTTTCGGCAGTATTTAGCCGTAATCATAGACCATACATGCTCACAGGTGATACAGGTTTATATATCCTACACAGATTACCCATTGGTTAAAAAATCACACACACCTCCTAAACACCATTTTAAAGGGATCATCACACAAAAGGTATATACATATAATAGGCGTTTTAGCACCTATAATCAATGGCTTTATATATAACAGTGAAAAATAATATAGAAAGAAAATAAATAAATAATAATAATGATACATGAAGAAAAATATCTAATCCTACATGAATATGTACATATGTATATACATCAGACAAAAAACTAGTAATGTATATATATATAAATAAAAAAGAGGAAGAAAATCAAATAATGAAAATAGTACAGAATAATACAAAATAATCATATTAATGGAGAATGAATATATATATAAATCAATATATTTCAATTTCAATTTATAATAAACTCCTTGTATAAGTAATTACTGTTGATTAATAAACATAATATCAATTCTCCCAGAAATTAATAAGATCATTTTCTGAATTGAAACCATTCGGTTTTAGAGTGCACAGTTTATGTATCCAATAAACCTCCTGGCGTGCCAAGGTGGACCATTTATCACCACCTCTAGGGTTATTCTTGATGATTTCTATGGCATTCCATATGAAACTGCACACATTTCCATGATGAATATCAATAAAATGACTCGCAAGATCAGAGCAGTGGTTTTCATTCCTAATGTATCCCAGATGTTCATGGATGCGAGTACGAATATCACGGGTAGTCATACCCACGTACTGAATTTTATGTTCCGTGCAACCAATGAGATACACTATGAATGAAGAAGAACAATTGATACATCCCCTAGTATCAAACATCTGGTTAGTGACATAGGAACTAAAAGAGCTACCTATCTTAACATGTTCACAGGCTTTACAATTCTTTCCACAGCTATATGTTCCATTATGTCTTAGCCAGGAGCTCTGACTAACGGGTTTACGTAACTGGCTACCCAATGTAAGACTCTTTCTATATGTAAATCTACATTCTCCTTTGACTACATCTTTAAGAACGTCATCGCCATATAACATAGGTAGATATTTTTTGACTATGTTACAAATTTGATAATATTGATTAGAGTACCTCGTGATAAAATTAGGTTTGTTATCAAATTGGATCTTTCTGTCACTGGGTTTACCAGCTACCGAGAGCAAACTGCTTCTATCACATTGTGCTGCGTATTCATGGGCCTGTTTGATAACTTTCTTACAATAGCCCCGTTTACGGAGTCTAGTACCTAGATTATTACATTCAGAGTTGAATACTTGTTCATTAGAGCAAATTCTTCTATTTCTCAGGAACTGTCCCTTCGCTATGCCCTGAAACACATGCTTTGGGTGGGAGTTGGAAGAATGAAGGATTGAATTTCCAGCTATTGGTTTACGAAACAACTGAGTTTCAATTTTTTCAGAGTTCACATCAATCACCAGCTCCACATCCAAAAAATGTATTTTGTGTTTTTGCCATTCATAGGTAAACTTAATCTCAGGGACACAAGAATTCAAATAATCAACAAATCTCTTAGCCTCAGAGGAATTAAATTGTTAGAAAAATAAGATCATCAATAAATCTTTTGTAGCAAACAACTCCCTCAGATGAGTCGACATTAGGTCCAAAGAGGTATTTATACTCGAACCAGCCCATAAATAAATTGGCATATGAGGGGGCGAATTTCGCCCCCATGGCTGTGCCTCTCAATTGGAGATAATACGATCCATCAAACTGAAAGTAGTTGCGCTCCAAAAGAAAACGGATAGATCTAATGATAAATTCTTTAGTTTCATTTGAATAGTTAGTAAGTAAATTAAGAAAAAAGGCCACAGCTTCCAGGCCCAGGGTGTGGGGTATTGAGGTGTACAAAGCCACCACATCCACCGTAAGCCAACTCATATCTTCCACCACCTGCACATCCTCAACAATATTTAGGAAGTGTGTAGTATCTCTCAAAAAGCTGGGGAGAGAAGAAACCAAGGGTTGCAGAATACTGTCAATCCACTCTGACAGATGTTCAAAAAGGGAACCGATCCCAGCAACTATTGATCTTCCCTTAATATTAACTACACTTTTGTGAGTCTTGGGCAGGTGGTGGAAAATAGGAATGATAGGGTCTGAAATGAACAAGAACTCAAAAACGTCCCTGTCAATAATACCAAGGTGGAGACCATCATCTAATAGATCTCTTAACTGTTTTTGAAAACATAAAGTAGGGTTTCTCCTTAGTAATCTGTAAGAGGAAATATCGTTCAGCTGGGAGAATTGATATTATGTTTATTAATCAACAGTAATTACTTATACAAGGAGTTTATTATAAATTGTAATTGAAATATATTGATTTATATATATATTCATTCTCCATTAGGTCCTTGAGGTCCTTGAGGACCTTAAAAAGCTGGATGATACGTCTAGGGAACAATACTCCAATCTGACTAGAAAAGAAAAAGAGGCCATAGTATTACTGCAGAACAATTTGTCTATAGTGGTGAAAAATTCTGATAAGGGGGGGAATATCATTGTAATGGATAGACAGATGTATATATCTGAAGCTGAACGACAGCTGAACGATATTTCCTCTTACAGATTACTAAGGAGAAACCCTACTTTATGTTTTCAAAAACCGTTAAGAGATCTATTAGATGATGGTCTCTACCTTGGTATTATTGACAGGGACACTTTTGAGTTCTTGTTCATTTCAGACCCTATCATTCCTATTTTCCACCACCTGCCCAAGACTCACAAAAGTGTAGTTAATATTAAGGGAAGACCAATAGTTGCTGGGATCGGTTCCCTTTTTGAACATCTGTCAGAGTGCATTGACAGTATTCTGCAACCCTTGGTTTCTTCTCTCCCCAGCTTTTTGAGAGATACTACACACTTACTAAATATTGTTGAGGATGTGCAGGTGGTGGAAGATATGAGTTGGCTTACGGTGGATGTGGTGGCTTTGTACACCTCAATACCCCACACCCTGGGCCTGGAAGCTGTGGCCTTTTTTCTTAATGTACTTACTAACTATTCAAATGAAACTAAAGAATTTATCATTAGATCTATCCGTTTTCTTTTGGAGCGCAACTACTTTCAGTTTGAGGGATCGTATTATGTCCAATTGAGAGGCACAGCCATGGGGGCGAAATTCGCCCCCTCATATGCCAATTTATTTAAGGGCTGGTTCGAGTATAAATACCTCTTTGGACCTAATGTCGACTCATCTGAGGGAGTTGTTTGCTACAAAAGATTTATTGATGATCTTATTTTTCTAACTAAATTTAATTCCTCTGAGGCTAAGAGATTTGTTGATTATTTGAATTCTTGTGTCCCTGAGATTAAGTTTACCTATGAATGGCAAAAACACAAAATACATTTTTTGGATGTGGAGCTGGTGATTGATGTGAACTCTGAAAAAATTGAAACTCAGTTGTTTCGGAAACCAATAGCTGGAAATTCAATCCTTCATTCTTCCAGCTCCCACCCAAAGCATGTGTTTCAGGGCATAGCGAAGGGACAGTTCCTGAGAAATAGAAGAATTTGCTCTAATGAACAAGTATTCAACTCTGAATGTAATAATCTAGGTACTAGACTCCGTAAACGGGGCTATTGTAAGAAAGTTATCAAACAGGCCCATGAATACGCAGCACAATGTGATAGAAGCAGCTTGCTCTCGGTAGCTGGTAAACCCAGTGACAGAAAGATCCAATTTGATAACAAACCTAATTTTATCACGAGGTACTCTAATCAATATTATCAAATTTGTAACATAGTCAAAAAATATCTACCTATGTTATATGGCGATGACGTTCTTAAAGATGTAGTCAAAGGAGGATGTAGATTTACATATAGAAAGAGTCTTACATTGGGTAACTTGATCTCACCTAGCCAGTTACGTAAACCCGTTAGTCAGAGCTCCTGGCTAAGACATAATGGAACATATAGATGTGGAAAGAATTGTAAAGCCTGTGAACATGTTAAGATAGGTAGCTCTTTTAGTTCCTATGTCACTAACCAGATGTTTGATACTAGGGGATGTATCAATTGTTCTTCTTCATTCATAGTGTATCTCATTGGTTGCACGGAACATAAAATTCAGTACGTGGGTATGACTACCCGTGATATTCTCTGATCTTGCGAGTCATTTTATTGATATTCATCATGGAAATGTGTGCAGTTTCATATGGAATGCCATAGAAATCATCAAGAATAACCCTAGAGGTGGTGATAAATGGTCCACCTTGGCACGCCAGGAGGTTTATTGGATACATAAACTGTGCACTCTAAAACCGAATGGTTTCAATTCAGAAAATGATCTTATTAATTTCTGGGAGAATTGATATTATGTTTATTAATCAACAGTAATTACTTATACAAGGAGTTTATTATAAATTGAAATTGAAATATATTGATTTATATATATATTCATTCTCCATTAATATGATTATTTTGTATTATTCTGTACTATTTTCATTATTTGATTTTCTTCCTCATTTTGATTTATATATATATACATTACTAGTTTTTTGTTTGATGTATATACATATGTACATATTCATGTAGGATTAGATATTTTTCTTCATGTATCATTATTATTATTTATTTATTTTCTTTCTATATTATTTTTCACTGTTATATATAAAGCCATTGATTATAGGTGCTAAAACGCCTATTATATGTATATACCTTTTGTGTGATGATCCCTTTAAAATGGTGTTTAGGAGGTGTGTGTGATTTTTTAACCAATGGGTAATCTGTGTATGATATATAAACCTGTATCACCTGTGAGCATGTATGGTCTATGATTACGGCTAAATACTGCCGAAACGCGTAAGACCTGCTCTTTCCTTCTTCATGCCTATTTTTGATGCCCATATGTTTTAATTTTCTAATAAAGCATTGATTTTTTATATTTTTGTTCTTTGGATCGTCTTTTTCTTATATTATAAATGTATATTGTTTGTTGGGATTTTAGTGATTATCATTATATCTGCGTCACAAAAGCACCAAGTATGTTAAAAAAAAACCAACTACTTTGTATTACTTATATTATAAATGTATATTGTTTGTTATGATTTCGGTGATTGTAATTTCAAAAATGAAATTAAAGGAATTTAAAAACAAAGAGGGCCTCATAGGCCTTTTGACTTCAAAAATCATAAAATGTATATTACAAAATATATGTATAATGTTATTAATATTGAACCAAAAAAATTAAAAAAATACATACCTGTCGTGTCCAAATCCAGACTCATAAAATTCATTCTGTGAAAAAAATGGCGTCACCAATGGTGCACAAAGTATAGGGATGATTGTTGATTGATTACATTGCTTCCAATAGCATTCTGATTGGCTGATTTAAATGATTACATGATTAATCAATTCCCAATAAATATCAATAGATAATTCAATTGAATGGGGATTGTTCAGGAGTTTGAATTGTCTGTTGAACATTACTTTTGAGCTTTGGATTTGACAGAGATATATTTAGTTGTATTATAATGTCATCTGCAGGGTCTGGAAAAAACAAATCAATTCGTAATATACAGTTTAATTTCCAGCATAACCAGGTTCTAGTAACTCTGGTGCTGCAGCATTATGACTTGTTATTTGGTGCTAAGGCACAAAAGACAACTTCCTCAAGGAAAAATGATATCTGGAGATCAATTTCTGATAATTTTTCTGCTGAGGGGAACAATAGGAAAACAGTGGAGTGTTGCAAAAAATGATTTTCAGATATAAAGCTAATTTTGAAAGTCAAGGTGGCCAGAGAAAAAAAGGCAGCACGTGAAACAGGCGGTGGCACCCAATATGTTGCAGAACTCTCGACATATGAAAATATTCTCATGGAGAGGTTGGGAGAAAATCTGCTGCGGGGCCTTGAGGATTTTGAACACGACATTGACACCTTAGCAGGTAAAGTTCTATATTACTGCGTCTTTCTTGACTCCGATGTTATGAATGTTAATTGTTATAAATGCTGATTACTTGATTTCAATTATCATATTAATCCTTGTTCATTTATTTTCAACATTAATGTATTACAGCATCTACTAGTGTGGCTTCTGCTATTGCCACACAGCCATTACTTGTGGTTGATACAGGGTTGCTACAGACTCCAGTCACAGTTTCTCCTCAGCTACAACACTGCCAGATATCATGTGCAGCACCCCTGACCCAGGTGTTGGACAAATAACCGGTATGTCAGTTAATGTTAGCTGTTGTTTAATATAAATCTGAATTGTGATTTGATTAACCCCTTAACGACCGATGACGTATGCCGTACGTCCTCAAAAAAAACCCAACTTAACGACAGAGGACGTATGGCATACGTCGTCAGTTAAACAGAGCACTGGAAGCAATCAAAATCGCTTCCAGCTGCTCTAACAGTATTGCAGGGATGCCTCAATGTCTAGGCATCCTGCAATACTGTTCCCGAGTGCCGGGACCAGATTGATCACTCCCCCACGAGTGATCACTTCCGGTTTTGCTCCACATGGAGCCCGGCAGTATTTCAGAGCATCAGAAGCGATCGGACACGCTTACGATGCTCTGCTTGTGTGCTAAGTGCCTCGGTGGGTCGAGGCACTTAGTTAGTTTTAAAATAATAAAAAAAAAAACCTTAAATAAAACGGCAAAAATAAAAGCCCTAAATAGCCCCCTTCACAATGCATCCAAGATGGTGATGCCCAGTGCATCATGGGGCCTCTGGGGGTGTCCCTAGCCTGCCTCATCATAGGGGCAAGCTAGGGTCACCCAATCTGAGCCTCCCACGCCCCCAAAAAATTAATAATAATAAAATACCCCATTTATCTGATCATGTCAATATTTGTAAATATTGACACTGATCAGTGTGGATCGCCCTCCCTCTCCTCACTTGCAATTTTGTTGGAGAGAGAGACCTGTGAGAGAGATTTATATCTTTTATTTGTTAAAAAATTATAGAACCAAAGGCTCTTTTCAGAGCCATTAACCCCTAGCTTACCAGTGATCGCTATAAATCACTGACAGTAGCATAGCTGTACTTTTTTGCTGTCTGTGCATTTTTTTAGGGGTTAATTTTGTTGTTGTAATTTTTTAAAAATCCAAAGGCTCTTTCAGAACCATTTAGTTAATTTAATTTTCAGAGCCATTAACCCCTAGCTTGCCAGTGATCACTATAAATCACTGGTAGTAGCATAGCTGTACTTTTTTGCTAGTTAATTTAGTTAATTAATTTAATTTAATTTTTTTAGTAAATTTTTTCTGTGACAGATACAAAAATGTCACAGAAAATATATAGTGCTGAGAAGGCGTATGCCATCCTTGCGTCAGAGTCAGATGCCTCTATGTCTGACTCAGAACCCAATTTTGACCCTGCCATATGCTTAGATACATCCCTAGATGCAGTCTCAACTGATAGTGATGTATCTGTGGCTGCTAGCCCCCCTGCTACCCCCCTGCCAGCCCCCCTGCTAGCCCCCCTGCCAGAAGGAGGCGCGTTGCTGCCATTGCTGCTGAAGAGTGGGTAACACCTCATCTCCAGAGGCCAGATATCCCACCCTTCACAGCAAATGCTGGCATAAATATAGATGTGGCAGGTTTTAGCCCCCAGCAGTTTCTGGAAGTGTTTCTGGGCGATAATGTATTGGGGAACATTGTCGCCCAAACTAATTTATATGCCCATCAGTTCCGTGATGCAAAGCCTGGAACATATTTGGCAAAGCAGCAAGGGGCCCCAAACAATGTGCCAGAATTAAAAAAAATTTGGGCATTGATGAATCCCTAATGAACTATAAGGGAAGGCTGGGATTCAAGCAGTATATTCCTTCCAAGTGCTCCAGATATGGGGTAAGGGTGTATAAGCTCTGTGAGAGCAAGACTGGGTATACTCAGGCCTTCCGGGTATATGAGGGAAAGGATAGCCACCTTGACCCTCCAGGTTGCCCAGAGCATATGGGAACCACTGGCAAGATTGTCTGGGACCTGATATTACCCCTAACGAACAAAGGGTATCACTTGTACTTAGACCATTATTATACAAGTGTCCTTTTGTTCAAGCTACTGTATTGCTTTGATACAGTAGCTTCCGGTACAATTAAAAAGAACCACGCAGGTTTCCCAGGACAACTTGTACGCACCCGGCTACGAAGGGGGGAGACCTCAGCTCTGCGCCAAGAGGAGCTGTTGGCACTTAAATACAGAGACAAGAAGGATATATACCTTCTTTACTGCCATCCACACAGAGAGGACGGTGGTGGCTTCTGTACGTGGCAGAGCTGAGATCATAAGGAAGCCAGTGTGCATCAAGTCTTATAACCGGCATATGGGTGGGGTTGATCTGGCTGATCAGCTGCTGCAGCCCTACCTAATTATGCAGATGCAATTTACCTAATGCAGATTGCAACCCACAATGCTTTTTTGTTGTTCAAAAAAGCAAACCCCAGAGTTAAAAAGACTTTTTTTACAGTTTCAGCTCCAGATTATTTTGGGGATTTTGTACCATGATGCACCTGCTCCCCGGCGGTGATGGGAGAGAGCAGAGTTGGGGCTACCCATTTTATTTTTAAAATCCTCCCTACTGCCGCAAAGCAGAAACCACAAAAAAAATGCAGAGTCTGTACCAAGTGGGGGAAGAGAAGGGACACCATATATCACTGTCCTGATTGCCCTGGACAGCCTGCACTCTGCATTGGGGACTGCTTCAAGCGGTACCATACAATGGTCAATTTTAAAAAAAATAAATACATTTGCTGTTATTTTTTTTTTTGGTTATGTTTACTGTTAGATGTTTTTTTGTTTTTGTTTTTTTTTACTTTTACTGTGCCAGATTTTTACGTTTCACTACTCTATTTTTTTCTAAAATGGGGCCTGTTTTTTTTTTAACCAAAACCCTTGTCAAACCTATGCATGGGGGGCATAGGTGTACTCAGGGTGCCTTGCAGAAAACAACCTGAAGTATTCTTTTGCAATAACTTACAACAGTCTCTCCTAAATCATAGTCTAAAAGTAATGTGTCTGTAAAAATGAAAATTGAAAAATTACCACCATGCACTTTCTCCAATTTTTTGGGCTAAAACGGTTGCTTCAAAGGCATCAAAGCACACCATATACAATACCTTGGGGTGTCAACATTTCAAAAATATACACTTTCATGGCAATAAATAAAAGTGGGTTATGCGATAGGCCCCAAACTAAAGATAGGCCTATCAGAAGAAATACTCTCACTTTTAATAACTAAAATCACAAGTCATAAAATTGTAACATAACCTTCCCAAAATCCTGGCAAACCTATGCATGGGGGGCATAGGTGTACTCAGGGTGCCTTGCAGAAAACAACCTGAAGTATTCTTTTGCAATAACTTACAACAGTCTCTCCTAAATCATAGTCAAAAAGCAATGTGTCTGTAAAAATGAAAATTGAAAAATTACCACCATACACTTTCTCAATTTTTTTTGGCTAAAACGGTTGCATCAAAGTCATCAAATCACTCCATATATAATACCTAGGGATGTCAACTTTTCAAATATATTCACATTCATGGAAAAAAAAATTGGGGTATTTTAAAAGACCCCCAAAAAAGACGATAAGCAAAGAAAATATGTTAAATGTGAAAAAAAATCACAAACGCATGTCAGACATTTGGCATTGCACCCCCCCAAACAAGCCACCAAACCTATGCATAGTTGGTATCACTGAACTCAGGAGATGTTGGTGACCACATATTGGTGTCTTCTTTGGTAGTAACACATAACAGGAGCTTTGAATCCATGTCTAAAGTACAATGTATGTGAAAAATAACACAAAAAAATGAATGCCCAATAGTTTGACAAAGACTAGTGGTTAAATTAGTGCATGGAAAGTGTTAAAATACAAGCATTTGAAATACCCTAGGATGTCTACTTTTCAAAATATATGGTTTGATGGGGTAAATTACATTGGACGGCTTCAGAAATGTCTTAAATGGTACATGGGTGCATGGCATGTGAAGATTCAAAGTGGAAAAAATGGAATGCGCTTCTTAAAAATAAGGCCTTTTAGCCCTCAGAGAACCTGACACACCTATACATGGGTGGTATCACTGTACTCAGGAGATGTTGTTGAACACATACACCTAGATTTAGAGTTTTGCGTTAGAAGGGGTGCGTTAGCTACGCGTGTTTTTTTCCCCCCGCACCTTTTAAACAACGCTGGTATTTAGAGTTCTCTGAAGGGCTGCGTTAGGCTCCAAAAAGGGAGCGTAGAGCATAATTTACCGCCACTTTAACTCTAAATACCAGCGTTGCTTACGGACGCGGCCAGCTTAAAAAAAGTGCTCGTGCACGATATCCCCATAGGAAACAATGGGGCAGTTTGAGCTGAAAAAAAACCTAACACCTGCAAAAAAGCAGCGTTCAGCTCCTAACGCAGCCCCATTGTTTCCTATGGGGAAACACTTCCTAAGTCTGCACCTAACACCCTAACATGTACCCCGAGTCTAAACACCCATAACCTTACACTTATTAACCCCTAATCTGCCCCCCCAACATCGCCACTACCTAACTACACTTATTAACCCCTAATCTGCCGACCGGACTTTGCCGCCACTATAATAAATGTATTAACCTCAGCTACAACACTGCCAGATATCATGTGCAGCACCCCTGACCCAGGTGTTGGACAAATAACCGGTATGTCAGTTAATGTTAGCTGTTGTTTAATATAAATCTGAATTGTGATTTGATTAACCCCTTAACGACCGATGACGTATGCCGTACGTCCTCAAAAAAAAACCAACTTAATGACAGAGGACGTATGGCATACGTCGTCAGTTAAACAGAGCACTGGAAGCAATCAAAATCGCTTCCAGCTGCTCTAACAGTATTGCAGGGATGCCTCAATGTCTAGGCATCCTGCAATACTGTTCCCGAGTGCTGGGACCAGATTGATCACTCCCCCACGAGTGATCACTTCCGGTTTTGCTCCACATAAAGCCCGGCAGTATTTCAGAGCATCAGAAGCGATCGGACACGCTTACGATGCTCTGCTTGTGTGCTAAGTGCCTCGGTGGGTCGAGGCACTTAGTTAGTTTTAAAATAATAAAAAAAAAAACCTTAAAAAAAACGGCAAAAATAAAAGCCCTAAATAGCCCCCTTCACAAGGCATCCAAGATGGTGATGCCCAGTGCATCATGGGGCCTCTGGGGGTGTCCCTAGCCTGCCTCATCATAGGGGCAAGCTAGGGTCACCCAATCTGAGCCTCCCACGCCCCCAAAAAATTAATAATAATAAAATACCCCATTTATCTGATCATGTCAATATTTGTAAATATTGACACTGATCAGTGTGGATCTCCCTCCCTCTCCTCACTTGCAATTTTGTTGGAGAGAGAGACCTGTATTTAGCAGAGAGAGATTTATATATTTTATTTGTTAAAAAATTATAGAACCAAAGGCTCTTTTCAGAGCCATTAACCCCTAGCTTACCAGTGATCGCTATAAATCACTGACAGTAGCATAGCTGTACTTTTTTGCTGTCTGTGCATTTTTTTAGGGGTTAATTTTGTTGTTGTAATTTTTTAAAAATCCAAAGGCTCTTTCAGAACCATTTAGTTAATTTAATTTTCAGAGCCATTAACCCCTAGCTTGCCAGTGATCACTATAAATCACTGGTAGTAGCATAGCTGTACTTTTTTGCTAGTTAATTTAGTTAATTAATTTAATTTAATTTTTTTTAGTAAATTTTTTCTGTGACAGATACAAAAATGTCACAGAAAATATATAGTGCTGAGAAGGCGTATGCCATCTTTGCGTCAGAGTCAGATGCCTCTATGTCTGACTCAGAACCCAATTTTGACCCTGCCATATGCTTAGATACATCCCTAGATGCAGTCTCAACTGATAGTGATGTATCTGTGGCTGCTAGCCCCCCTGCTACCCCCCTGCCAGCCCCCCTGCTAGCCCCCCTGCCAGAAGGAGGCGCGTTGCTGCCATTGCTGCTGAATAGTGGGTAACACCTCATCTCCAGAGGCCAGATATCCCACCCTTCACAGCAAATGCTGGCATAAATATAGATGTGGCAGGTTTTAGCCCCCAGCAGTTTCTGGAAGTGTTTCTGGGCGATAATGTATTGGGGAACATTGTCGCCCAAACTAATTTATATGCCCATCAGTTCCGTGATGCAAAGCCTGGAACATATTTGGCAAAGCAGCAAGGGGCCCCCATCAATGTGCCAGAATTCAAAAAAATTTGGGCATTGATGAATCCCTAATGAACTATAAGGGAAGGCTGGGATTCAAGCAGTATATTCCTTCCAAGTGCTCCAGATATGGGGTAAGGGTGTATAAGCTCTGTGAGAGCAAGACTGGGTATACTCAGGCCTTCCGGGTATATGAGGGAAAGGATAGCCACCTTGACCCTCCAGGTTGCCCAGAGCATATGGGAACCACTGGCAAGATTGTCTGGGACCTGATATTACCCCTAACGAACAAAGGGTATCACTTGTACTTAGACCATTATTATACAAGTGTCCTTTTGTTCAAGCTACTGTATTGCTTTGATACAGTAGCTTCCGGTACAATTAAAAAGAACCACGCAGGTTTCCCAGGACAACTTGTACGCACCCGGCTACGAAGGGGGGAGACCTCAGCTCTGCGCCAAGAGGAGCTGTTGGCACTTAAATACAGAGACAAGAAGGATATATACCTTCTTTACCGCCATCCACACAGAGAGGACGGTGGTGGCTTCTGTACGTGGCAGAGCTGAGATCATAAGGAAGCCAGTGTGCATCAAGTCTTATAACCGGCATATGGGTGGGGTTGATCTGGCTGATCAGCTGCTGCAGCCCTACCTAATTATGCAGATGCAATTTACCTAATGCAGATTGCAACCCACAATGCTTTTTTGTTGTTCAAAAAAGCAAACCCCAGAGTTAAAAAGACTTTTTTTACAGTTTCAGCTCCAGATTATTTTGGGGATTTTGTACCATGATGCACCTGCTTCCCCGGCGGTGATGGGAGAGAGCAGAGTTGGGGCTACCCATTTTATTTTTAAAATCCTCCCTACTGCCGCAAAGCAGAAACCACAAAAAAAAATGCAGAGTCTGTACCAAGTGGGGGAAGAGAAGGGACACCATATATCACTGTCCTGATTGCCCTGGACAGCCTGCACTCTGCATTGGGGACTGCTTCAAGCGGTACCATACAATGGTCAATTTTTAAAAAAATAAATACATTTGCTGTTATTTTTTTTTTTGGTTATGTTTACTGTTAGATGTTTTTTTGTTTTTGTTTTTTTTACTTTTACTGTGCCAGATTTTTACGTTTCACTACTCTATTTTTTTCTAAAATGGGGCCTGTTTTTTTTTTAACCAAAACCCTTGTCAAACCTATGCATGGGGGGCATAGGTGTACTCAGGGTGCCTTGCAGAAAACAACCTGAAGTATTCTTTTGCAATAACTTACAACAGTCTCTCCTAAATCATAGTCTAAAAGTAATGTGTCTGTAAAAATGAAAATTGAAAAATTACCACCATGCACTTTCTCCAATTTTTTGGGCTAAAACGGTTGCTTCAAAGGCATCAAAGCACACCATATACAATACCTTGGGGTGTCAACATTTCAAAAATATACACTTTCATGGCAATAAATAAAAGTGGGTTATGCGATAGGCCCCAAACTAAAGATAGGCCTATCAGAAGAAATACTCTCACTTTTAATAACTAAAATCACAAGTCATAAAATTGTAACATAACCTTCCCAAAATCCTGGCAAACCTATGCATGGGGGGCATAGGTGTACTCAGGGTGCCTTGCAGAAAACAACCTGAAGTATTCTTTTGCAATAACTTACAACAGTCTCTCCTAAATCATAGTCAAAAAGCAATGTGTCTGTAAAAATGAAAATTGAAAAATTAGCACCATACACTTTCTCAATTTTTTTTGGCTAAAACGGTTGCATCAAAGTCATCAAATCACTCCATATATAATACCTAGGGATGTCAACTTTTCAAATATATTCACATTCATGGAAAAAAAAATTGGGGTATTTTAAAAGACCCCCAAAAAAAGACGATAAGCAAAGAAAATATGTTAAATGTGAAAAAAAATCACAAACGCATGTCAGACATTTGGCATTGCACCCCCCCAAACAAGCCACCAAACCTATGCATAGTTGGTATCACTGAACTCAGGAGATGTTGGTGACCACATATTGGTGTCTTCTTTGGTAGTAACACATAACAATGTATGTGAAAAATAACACAAAAAAATGAATGCCCAATAGTTTGACAAAGACTAGTGGTTAAATTAGTGCATGGAAAGTGTTAAAATACAAGCATTTGAAATACCCTAGGATGTCTACTTTTCAAAATATATGGTTTGATGGGGTAAATTACATTGGACGGCTTCAGAAATGTCTTAAATGGTACATGGGTGCATGGCATGTGAAGATTCAAAGTGGAAAAAATGGAATGCGCTTCTTAAAAATAAGGCCTTTTAGCCCTCAGAGAACCTGACACACCTATACATGGGTGGTATCACTGTACTCAGGAGATGTTGTTGAACACATACACCTAGATTTAGAGTTTTGCGTTAGAAGGGGTGCGTTAGCTACGCGTGTTTTTTTCCCCCCGCACCTTTTAAACAACGCTGGTATTTAGAGTTCTCTGAAGGGCTGCGTTAGGCTCCAAAAAGGGAGCGTAGAGCATAATTTACCGCCACTTTAACTCTAAATACCAGCGTTGCTTACGGACGCGGCCAGCTTAAAAAAAGTGCTCGTGCACGATATCCCCATAGGAAACAATGGGGCAGTTTGAGCTGAAAAAAAACCTAACACCTGCAAAAAAGCAGCGTTCAGCTCCTAACGCAGCCCCATTGTTTCCTATGGGGAAACACTTCCTAAGTCTGCACCTAACACCCTAACATGTACCCCGAGTCTAAACACCCATAACCTTACACTTATTAACCCCTAATCTGCCCCCCCAACATCGCCACTACCTAACTACACTTATTAACCCCTAATCTGCCGACCGGACTTCGCCGCCACTATAATAAATGTATTAACCCCTAAACCGCCTCACTCCCACCTCAAAAACCCTATAATAAATAGTATTAACCCCTAATCTGCCCTCCCTAACATCGCCGACACCTAACTTCAAGTATTAACCCCTAATCTGCTGACCGGACCTCGCCACTACTCTAATAAATGTATTAACCCCTAAAGCTAAGTCTAACCCTAACACTAACACCCCCCTAAGTAAAATAAATCTTATTAAATAAATTAATCCTATTTAAAGCTAAATACTTACCTGTAAAATAAACCCTAATATAGCTACAATATAACGAATAATTATATTGTAGCTAATTTAGCATTTATATTTATTTTACAGTCAACTTTGTATTTATTTTAATTAGGTACTGCCAATAGAATGCAAGCTCAATCTGATTGACTGATTCAATCAGATTTTTCCTACCTTAATTCCGATTGGCTGATAGAATCCTATCAGCCAATCGGAATTCGAGGGACGCCATCTTGGATGACGTCACTTAAAGGAACCTTCATTCGTCGGGAGTCGCCGGAAGAAGAGGATGGATCTGCGTCGGCTGCTTCAAGATGGTCCGGATGGATGAAGATAGAAGACGCCGCCTTGATGAACATGTCCTCTTCTTGCCGGATAGGATGAAGACTTCGGACCCTCTTCTGGACCTCTTCTTGTCGGATAGGATGAAGAATTCGGACCCTCTTCTGGACGGATCGGTGATACCCGGCGTGGTGAAGATAAGGTAGGGAGATCTTCAGGGGCTTAGTGTTAGGTTTTTTAAGGGGTGTTTGGGTTAGATTAGGGGTATGTGGGTGGTGGGTTGTAATGTTGGGGGGGTATTGTATGTTTTTTTTAAATGCAAAAGAGCTGTTTTCTTTGGGGCATGCCCCACAAAAGGCCCTTTTAAGGGCTGGTAAGGTAATAGAGCTGTTAACTTTTTATTTTAGAATAGGGTAGGGCATTTTTTTATTTTTGGGGGGCTTTGTTATTTTTTTAGGGGGCTTAGAGTAGGTGTAATTAGTTTAAAATTCTTGTAATTTTTTTATTTTTTCTAATTTAGTGTTTGTTTTTGTAATTTAGTTTAATTGATTTAATTGTAGATAATTGTAGATAGTTTAGTTAATTAATTTATTGATAGTGTAGTGTTAGGTTTAATTGTAATTTCCAGGATTTATTTTACAGGTAATTTTGTACTTATTTTAACTAGGTAGCTATTAAATAGTTATTAACTATTTAATAGCTATTGTACCGAGTTAAAATAAATACAAAGTTGCCTGTAAAATAAATATAAATCCTAAAATAGCTACAATATAATTATTTGTTATATTGTAGCTATATTAGGGTTTATTTTACAGGTAAGAATTTAGCTTTAAATAGGATTAATTTATTTAATAAGATTTATTTTATTTCGTTAGATTTAAATTATATTTAACTTAGGGGGGTGTTAGTGTTAGGGTTAGATTTAGCTTTAGGGGTTAATACATTTATTAGAGTAGCGGCGAGGTCTGGTCAGCAGATTAGGGGTTAATAAGTGTAGTTAGGTAGCGGCGACGCTGGGGGGGGCAGATTAGGGGTTAATAAATATTGTGTAGATGTCGGCGATGTTATGGGCAGCAGATTAGGGGTACATAGGGATAATGTAGGTTGCGGCAGTGTGCGGTCGGCAGATTAGGGGTTACATTTTTTTTTAGAGGGCGGCGATGTGGGGGGACCTCGGTTTAGGGGTACATAGGTAGTTTATGGGTGTTAGTGTACTTTAGAACACAGTAGTTAAGAGCTTTATGAACCGGCCTGAGTAGCCTATCAAATGGATGACATATATCGGCTTATACGTGATAGGATTAAAAGTAGGGGTTTGTCAAAAAAGATGTGTAAAGAGAGCGCTCTTTAGAGCTAAAAGCACTAATAGGAGAGACCTCCTTTTCAAAAATAAAGAATTAAAAAGTGATGTTGCAGCTACCAAAATTAGATTTATTACTAACTTTAATTCCCACTGGGAAAAGGTTAAAAGTATACTACAAAATAATTGGCATCTCCTTTCACTTGATCCTGTTCTACAGGAATATGTTGGGGATTATCCCCTTATGACATTGACAGCACAAAGAGCTAACAACTTGAAGGACTTCTTGGTCAGTAGTGAGTTCAATCAGGTCAAAAATGTGAATTGGCTAGAAGCGCACTCTCAAAAGATTGTAGGTTGTTCTCCCTGCAATCATTGTGTATGCTGCGAATTCGTTAGAAAGACCAAAACATTTGCAAGTAATACCAAGAAAATGTATCAAATTAATTAATTTATTAACTGTTCAACCACAGGGGTTATATATCTGTTGTCTTGTTCGTGCCCCTTCTTTTATGTAGGGAAAACTTACAGAGAATTTCGTTCTCATATCACTGAACATCGTGACGATATTAAT
Source organism: Bombina bombina (assembly GCF_027579735.1). Taxonomy (NCBI): domain Eukaryota; kingdom Metazoa; phylum Chordata; class Amphibia; order Anura; family Bombinatoridae; genus Bombina; species Bombina bombina. Next base: position 779,188,599 of record NC_069502.1, on the reverse strand, counting down.
GATTTTAATATCGATAGTCCCATAGCTAGACACTTTGCTCAGTACCATCAATCAAAAACAGAATTTCTTAGATTTATTGGGATTGAGTCAGTAAAACCCAGTAAAAGAGGTGGTAACATAGACACAATACTACTACAAAAAGAAACCCGGTGGATGTATTATTTAAACACTTTGTCACCTAATGGGTTAAATGAGAAGATGGAGTTTGCTTCCTTTTTGAACTGACAATTTTCTTTCCTTAATTAAAACCAGGCATGTTGTTCTGTTCAGAGATATTGACGGTCTGTGAAAAAAGTTTGTTGTACGAAATGACTTAAAAGTAACAAACTGACTTATAAAAGTAAAAACTCAATTATAAATTTGTTATATACTACACTGTTCCTGTTTGCTTTAGAACGCTAGAGCATGGAATTAAGAATCCTGTGTGAATGTTGTGGTGTTTGATTGGTTTTTAAGTATGTGTTCAATTTTCTGACATTGTAGCGATCAGCAGTTTTTTTAAATAATTGATATATTATTCTTTGTAAGTTTGAGCCTATTTAGAAGCCTGTATTGGATTGTTATCATACGGGCCCTCTATGACCGATGAGAGTCTCAAGTCAGGTGATCCTTTGTTGGCCAATAAAAACAGCTGCTTAGCGAAGTGACGTCAGAACCCGGAAGAAGCTCAGAGCGACCACGAGAGCGGAGCGAAATTCGCACAGGGACGCGTTGGTCAGTCGCTACCACACACCTCACTCCTTTGGGGAACCCCTTCTTACAGTGCTGAATCTTTGCAACCTGTCAAATGGTGTCCGTTGAAGAACTCAATATGCGGATAAGTATCTGTTTTGCTTGATACATCTTACACACCGCCGGATGCGGTTGCTATATGGTTGATTGCAGCACTTGTGACACTTTGTCTGCTTACGGAACTTTTAAAATCCATGTTACCTCTTTGGTGTCCTGGTACACTTGCATAAGGGCAATCTGTGGGAAAGTCTAGAACCAGTATTGTGCCTGATGAACATTAACTTACAGAGTAACTTGGAGTGTCTTGGAAATTCACAGTATATGATGTGCTACAGCCTGAATGTGCAGCTTCTCTGAACACTAACTTGCTTAATTTCCGCTGCTATGCTTAAGCTTTAACATCTTACTGCTTGGCTCACTTACCTATTTCCTGCTTTTTTGCAGTTTCAGGACTATTATTTGTGGTGCACCACTGTTTCTTACTCATATACTCTGCTGATTTTTTTTTGGGGGGGGGGGACCCCTCGGTGTGTGTGTGTGTGTGTGTGTGTATGTATGAATGAATGATTTTATACTGTTGTATTTTACCTTTGATGATATATAAAGTATTTTGCACTCACTCTAATGTTTGTTGAATTATTTCTATTTTGAATTGTATTCTTATATGTGCTATTACCCTAGACTTTTAGATTGTGCTTATTTGGTGTAATATACTCTCTACCTACTTCTTATGTATATACTAATTTCTAGGTTGCACTATAAGCTCATTTATTTGAAGTGAGCAGTACCTATCTTCATTTTTTGTTTGTCAAAAAAGACTTTCTAATGCGGCTTTTTAAAATACCACAATTAGCAGGAACATAAATAACGTAATAGTGTCCTATTATCTTATCGTACAATGATGAACCAAAACTCTATTACAGATTAAAGATGAGGATACTTTCTGTAATATGTAGGGTCCGATATATAAGTTACCTGAAAATAATTGGTGATCTCAACACTGTCATTCTCAGTGACTCTTAGCTTCACTGTAGAGTTGGGCAACATACAATAGCTAAGTTACTACCAATAATTCAGTTAAACTAAATTGTATTAAATAGCCGCACATAGCAAAAAAGCACCCTAGCGATTAATCCCATAACTGGAAGAATGGGCTTATGAACCATAGTGTACCTAGACATGGGGTATGCTGTCATGAAGGCCAGACTGATATCTTTAGTATTTTTCCAATAGAATATATCATTTCTAAATGGGGAAGAAATAGATTAATCCATTTGAGGCAAAGAGAAACTTTTTGGATTTGGAAAATGAAGACGTTGAATCCATATGGTTTAAATGAAAATATTGATATGGCAGCATTCAACTAATGGGGGGTTTTAGACCACTTTTTTTTAGGGGGCAATTAATGATGGAGTCCAAGAAATACAAAAGAGATTATTGAAACTTGTGGTTGTTGAATCACAAGTAATTTATCATAAGGATAGTGTATTTGGGACTTCTAATACAGGTTCTATATTATTCTTATATCAACCTAATAGCGACTTTGTGGGACGTTATATTAGTGTTGATTATTAGAAGATTATAGATATTGGATAGCTGAAGAGCATTCAGGAGTAAGGAGATTATTTAGATTGTATAAGTTTATCTGGCCATCACATGTTCAGTAAGAGGAGATTTAGAACGGTCTACTGAAATCCACCTGAGTGATTTCTTGAGTCTAGATTAGGGTATACCATGACCCAGTAGCATAATACAGTATTTGCATATTACATATTTTTATAATTATACATTTTTATATTTTATGTTTGTATTAAATAATATTTTGGATTTATATGTATATATATGTATATATATGTATATATATATATATATATATACACACAATTGATCAGAGATAACATTTAATGATTTTATTTTGCAAGTTAGATAATATATTTATATTTCTTTAAGTATGATTTATTGGATATGATGTTTTATTAATGTATTGATTTTGTAAATGCCTGAAGAAATATATCGACTCACCTAAGTGAATGTTAAGTGAATAGCCATACGGTTCAGTTATGGGATTAATCGCTAGGGTGCTTTTTTGCTATGTGCGGCTATTTAATACAATTTAGTTTAACTGAATTATTGGTAGTAACTTAGCTATTGTATGTTGCCCAACTCTACAGTGAAGCTAAGAGTCACTGAGAATGACAGTGTTGATATCACCAATTATTTTCAGGTAACTTATATATCGGACCCTACATATTACAGAAAGTATCCTCATCTTTAATCTGTAATAGAGTTTTGGTTCGTCATTATATGATAAGATAATAGGACAATATTACGTTATATAAAAAAAAAAAAAGCTGCATTAGAAAGTCTTTTTTGACAAACCCCTACTTTTAATCCTATCACGTATAAGCCGGTACATGTCATCCATTTGATTGGCTGAACGGCAGTGAGTCTTTGAGGACAAGCTCCTATACTTGATCCTATCACGTACGAGCCGGTACTTTCCATTCACTGTATTGGCTTGACGTATATATATTTTTTCACGCATGCGCCTTTAGTGGGTTTAGACGCCGACTGGGGCTATTTAAGCTGTGAATATATAAGGTATTTTATACACCTGATGAAGCGGTCCTGGAGAGCGAGAAACGCGTTGTGGTACTGATTTGTTTTAAATAAATCTATTTTTTATTATACATCACAGCTTTTTATGAACTTTTATTTACGCATTGGAGAAACTGGGATATAATGGTTTATACTCCTATATCTAGCCTCACAGCTGATGATCCTTGACTACCATAGTGCTATCCACTTGGAGGAGTGAGTAATACAACATATAATCGTCAACAGGAGGAGTGTGTTTTCGTATGTGGGATCAGTGAGCTGGACAGCTGCTAATAGTCCAGGAGGTGTTTGTGGCACTTATCAAGTGCTGTTCATCCTGTAAGTACGGTATATACTGTGCGTTTGTGGAGTCTCAGCTTAATTGATACACACTATTGTGGCGCCCTCTTTTTCATTGTAGCAGGAGAGTTGCGGTTTGTGTGAGAGGACAGCGATCTGGACAGCTGTTGATAGTCCAGGAGGCTCTTGTGGCACTTATCAAGTGCTGTATATCTCGTAAGTATATGTCATACTGTGGGTGCAAAGAGTCATTGTTTAATTGATACACACTATTGTGGCGCCTTCTTCTTTTATATTGTTTATACATCTCCCAGTAGTACATTGCTGCTCCTGAGCCTTTCTAACCAAGAATACAAAGAGAAAGAAGCAAATCTGATCATCGGAGTACATTTGAAAGTTGTTTTACATTACATGCTCTATCTCAGTGGCTCCCAAACTTTTTAATGTTACTGCCCCCTTTGTTATATAAACTCACTATCAGTTTCCCCCTAATGTAACCCACAACAATAATATTCATACCAGCAGTGCATAACCAATAACAAAGATAATGAAACAATACAATACAAATCAGTAACAATTAAACATATTACATTTTTGAAATAAATTTTTAAATTTGATTTATACTGTATTATCTTTATCTTCTGATACCATCTTTTTAACCCCTTGAGTGCTAACGACGGCCATCTGGGGGCTCCCATCTACTCCCACCCTGGGGATCTGGCCTTTATAGTGACAGGCATCCCGGGACCTGATGTTTTGCGTGGTGACGTCACGCGCAATGACGTGATGACGTCACTGTGTAACTTTATTTAAAATTAACAATGACAAGTATAGGGAGATGGGGGCTATGCTGCTTAGAAGCCTGTGTCTCAGACATCTAATCAGCTACAGACCCCCAAGACCCACCATTAGAAAGGTAATCGTCTTGGGGATCTGTAAAAAAAATAATTAAAAAATATATATATTTAAAAAAATCAAAACCAGCTTAGCACCCAGGTGGGAAATGGCTTAGCAGCCAAAGGGTTAACGTTTATAGTCACTGTGCAACAGTCTTAATCAAAATTCGCACAAATTTGTTAAATTCGGAGATTCGGATCGATTCGAATTTCCGAATTAAGGTAGTACCAAATCTACCGAATAAATCCGAATTAGTTCGGATTTAATTGTTACATTCGGATGGCCCTGGATTACACTAGTATTGTACAGTATATTAGGTTATATCACTCTGCTATGGGTTACACCTAATATACAGTACATAATACTAGTCTAATACACAGCACATCCCACCTAACACATACCGAAATTCCGAATTTCCGAAACGAAACAAACCGAATCCAGCCGAATTTTTTTGAATCCGAAACAAATTCATTCAAATTTTTACGAATTCGAATCGATCCGAACCGAAATTCGAAAACATCCGAATCGATCCGAACCGAACCGAAACAAATTTTTCGGCCATGCACAAGTCTAATATTTAGCAACATTCAAAATTTAAAACAAATTTTTATACATTCGTCCATTCAAATCGAATTCTTACGTTCTAATTTCAAATATTGGTTTTCAAATTTTAATTAACATTTGGTAATATTAGTTTGAATATTCAAATTTTATGTATGCTTTCTGTTAACTATAAAATTCAATTTCAAATTAATTTATGAAATTTGGATGTGTATATTTGAACCATTATAAACATTTGAAGGCAAAATTCAAATTCAAAAGAAACATTTGATTTGAAAGCAAAATTTGAAATCAAAAGCAACATACAAAAATTGAAAATAACATTAGATTTTTAAATTTTAATAAAATGTCATTATTATTGATATTGGATTGTGTAAAACAAATATAAAACTCGCATTTCGATTTAGCAACATTCGCCATCCCTACTTATTACTAACATTTAGCAATTACTTCACTGTTCAAAAGCAGTTAATCTGATAGATGGGCTTCATGAAAGTGATACCATCAATAAAAAAGAGAGATTACTGGCACTGTGAACAGTAATATAAGAAAAAGGTCCGGTGCTACCCTCAATATAATTATCACTAAACTAATCCCAAAAAGAGAAAGGGAAACAAAAGAATAGGGCTTATAGTACTCCCACCACTACCTAATAAACACAGTTATACAACCCCCCTGTTTCATAGCCGATAACCGGATACCTCGGCTTCAGGTGCCAGGGGTGTAGAGCACAAAATAATGAACAAATGCGTTTCGACCTTGATGCGGCCTTTCTCAATGTTATGCAGAATTGACAAGCCAAAGTCTATGGATTCCATTCCTTATAAACTTAATTTCAGGGGCGAACACCCAATCATTGCGCATTACGTCACTAATACCCTCCCATTTCTCAATTCTTACTTCTCATTGGTACATCCGGTGGGTGTGATTGTGCATGCCTGCCTATTGGTCTGACACGTTTAGTGAGTCACTGATGAAATGTAAATACAAACATAAACAGCGGTATCACTACGGTAATATTTCTGAACAACCGTCATTATACCATCATAATAGTAGCACTCCCCACAGTTACCACAATGTATGGTTATATAGTTTAGTTATCTACAAAACTGACAATAAGCATCAGAATAGTGATTCACAATTGTAAGGGGCTAGGCTATACATAAAAATCATAGCATATCCACAGACTTATATCCTAAGATTACACTCATTATGGTAAGTGATAAGTATGAAAACCACCTACTCACAACCATCAATGATATGTCTATTCCCACAGACGATCTCAAAATACATATATTATCTGCTCCATACTACAGACAACTACACCTATATCATTCGAAATCCTTCATAATAGGTGTAATTATCCAATTATTTCTCTTCAATCCCAAATATAATATTCCAACTGTCTAATAAAGCTGTTCTGTTTATAGGAAAACCCAATAATTCTTGAATTTGTTCATGACATTCGGCATGACACAATTCATTCTGAAAATCCACTTAGTTTCTTTTTGTAACAGCATTGTTTCACTATTACCCCCCCTGATGCCAGATTTTAATCTTTCCAGACCTCAACATTTCAGGGCATGTGTATCTCATCTATGGTGTTCCCCTTATCTTTCTTGACATTCCGGATGCTACTTAAGTGTTCTGTAAAACGTGTCTCTAGACTTCTATTCGTCATGCCAACATAAAAAGCAATATACTACATTTGTAATTTTACAGTTGATGTAGTTTTTGATAGTCCATTTTTTATTAAATTTATCTATCACTACCTTTTTTTAACCATATGTTGGCATAATTTACAACCACCTCACAGGACCAATCCTTTGTAAATTGGGGATTTCTTGGCATTTCTAGTAAGGAAGTCACTCATATTATTCGAGCGTCTATAAATGAACATAGGTTTATCAGTTAGTATCTATTTTAAATGTTCGTCAGCCCTCAAGATATGTCAATGTTTATTAAAAATATCAGAGATTGATACACTTTGTGGAGTATAAGTCGATATGAACCTAATAGGATTAGACATGTTCTTTAGGTTTCAACAATTCACTCCTGTTTTTATTCATGGCTATGTGAATAGACTTAGCCAGTGATTTTCGTGAGTAGCCTCTTAACTCAAGTTTATTTCTAAATTCCAAGGTTGCTAATTTAAAAGACTCATCAGTGGAGCAATTCCTCTTAATTCTAAGATACTCCCCAAATAGCAGTCCCTTAATACTGGAAGGATGATGACTGCTATTTGCACACAATATATTATTAGTAGCTGTAGGCTTTCTATAGTTATCCGTCTCCAAATTACTATTAACATTTTTAATAGTGAGATCCAGAAATTCAACTTTGTCTTTATTCACTGTATGCGTAAGGTATAAGCCAATGCAAAGTGATACCAGTTTCCCAATTCTTGGTTTATTGTCACTTATAAGGAGTCTTCACCATAGTTTGTGATCTGCAGTTGATTTATTTGCTTGGAGCATAGCTGTACTATTGCATCAATAAATCATCTTTATAGAAAGTGTTTTCAATTTACCAAAGTGTTATGTAGTGCACCACCAGATTATTTCTGATGACAGAAGATTTAAAAACCTTAGATGTTTGACTGTGTACATTATCCTCAGGCATGGTACCCCAGGATTGGTGTAAAGCTGATGTGGTGCCACTCTTCAAAAAGGGAAGCAGGGATGATCCAGGAAGCTATAGACCAGTTAGTCTGACATCAATAGTGGGGAAGATATTTGAAGGGATTATAAGGGATTATATTGATGAGCATATTCGTGTAAACAAGATTATGAGTTCTAATCAGCATGGCTTTAGGAGAAATAGATCATGTCAAACTAATCTAATTAGATTCTACGAGGAAGTAAGTAAAAATATAGATAAAGGGGAATCAGTTGATGTGATATACTTAGATTTTGCAAAGGCATTTGATACAGTGCCACATGAGAGATTAATGCACAAAATTAAGGGACTGGGAATAGCTGAAAAGGTTAGCTCATGGATAAATAACTGGATAAAAGATAGGGAGCAACGAGTAGCAGTAAATGGATCATACTCAGATTGGACAAAGGTAATCAGTGGCGTCCCCCAGGGATCAGTACTGGGCCCTGTTCTTTTTAATATTTTTATAAATGACTTGGAGCAAGGATTAAATAGAGACATCTCTATTTTTGCAGATGATACTAAATTAAGTAAGGTCATTAGGTCAGAGCAGGATGAACTCTCTTTGCAAAGGGATTTGCTAAAATTAGAACTATGGGCAAGTGAATGGAAAATGAGATTTAATACGGAAAAATGTAAGGTTCTACATTTTGGAAGTAAAAATAAGCAGGCTATGTATTTTTTAAATGGGACAAGACTTAGCCAAACACAGGAGGAAAGGGATTTGGGAGTAGTAATAGATAACAAGCTAAAGATGAGTGCACAATGCAGGGCAGCGGCTTCAAAGGCTAATAAGATACTAGCATGTATTAAAAGAGGCATTGATTCAAGGGAGGAAAGCATAATTCTGTCATTATATAAAGCCCTGGTAAGACCTCACCTTGAGTTTGGAGTGCAGTTCTGGGGACCGATTGCTAAAAAAGATATTGCAGAACTAGAAAAAGTTCAGAGAAGGGCCACAAAGCTAATAAGGGGATTGGAGAAATTAACCTATGAGGAGAGGCTAGCCAAACTGGGTCTGTTCTCTTTAGAAAAAAGGTGCTTGAGAGGTGACATGATTACTTTATATAAATATATTCAAGGCCCATATACAGAGATGGCAGAAGCTCTTTTTATTCCAAGAAAATTGGTTCTGACAAGAGGTCATAATTTAAGGTTGGAGGAAAGGAGATTTAATCTCCTGCAACGGAAACGTTTTTTCACTGTAAGAGCAATAAAATTGTGGAACTCATTACCAAAGGAGGTAGTTAATGCCAATACCATAGATACATTTAAAAATAGTCTGGATAAATTTCTGTATATAAACAAAATTCATGGATATGATTGCTAGTATTAAATGGGTCACATTTTAATGGGGTTATTTAAGCTTAACTGGAGCTTTTTGTAAGTATTTTAGATTTGTATAGGTTGAACTCGATGGACTTCAGTCTTTTTTCAACCTTATCTACTATGTAATTAGATAATATAAGTAAATTGGAAAGTTGTTTAAAATTGTATTTTCTATCAGAATCATGAAAGAAAATGTTTGGGTTTCATGTCCGTTTAACAAGAATGTTACATTATAAAATTAGAACAATTAAAATAACCTATTTTTTAATGTTAAAAGAACATACAACTCTGTGTGACTAAAATCCATTATTTAATTCCTGACTGGCTGTCCTTAACATCCGTCATTAGTAATAATATAGCTGGACTGGACAGGGGACGATGGACAAATGAATGGTATGAGGCCCTGTTCATCATTACAAACAAAGCAGCTGATTAACCAAGCAATACAACTAATTCCCCCCATTCCTGCACTTTATTTTTGTGCCAAACTACATAAACAAATGAACTATTCAATTTTTTCAAATCATTTGTTTTTCATCTGTTTTGTCCAATAACGTATGTGTGTTTTTGCGTATCAAACAACTCGATGAATCAGCCAGAATGCACATCTCTACCAACAGTAGTATAGTGGCTAAATGCCTGGTAATTTATCTAAGCTCCACTTAGATGTGATCTTTATCTGGAGAAGGCAGCAAAGATTTAGTTGTACAATAGTGTATGGTGTGGTGACACAGAGTTATTATATTTATTATGCAACACATACATAACATAGTAACATAGTAGATAAGGTTGAAAAAAGACTGAAGTCCATCGAGTTCAACCTATACAAATCTAAAATACTTACAAAAAGCTCCAGTTAAGCTTAAATAACCCCATTAAAATGTGACCCATTTAATACTAGCAATCATATCCATGAATTTTGTTTATATACAGAAATGTATCCAGACTATTTTTAAATGTATCTATGGTATTGGCATTCACTACCTCCTTTGGTAATGAGTTCCACAATTTTATTGCTCTTACAGTGAAAAAACGTTTCCGTTGCAGGAGATTAAATCTCCTTTCCTTCAACCTTAAATTATGACCTCTTGTCAGAAACAATTTTCTTGGAATAAACAGAGCTTCTGCCATCTCTGTATATGGGCCTTGAATATATTGATATAAAGTAATCATGTCACCTCTCAAGCACCTTGTTTCTAAAGAGAACAGACCCAGTTTGGCTAGCCTCTCCTCATAGGTTAATTTCTCCAAACCCCTTATTAGCTTTGTGGCCCTTCTCTGAACTTTTTCTAGTTCTGCAATATCTTTTTTAGCAATCGGTCCCCAGAACTGCACTCCAAACTCAAGGTGAGGTCTTACCAGGGCTTTATATAATGACAGAATTATGCTTTCCTCCCTTGAATCAATGCTTCTTTTAATACATGCTAGTATCTTATTAGCCTTTGAAGCCACTGCCCTGCATTGTGCACTCATCTTTAGCTTGTTATCTATTACTACTCCCAAATCCCTTTCCTCCTGTGTTTGGCTAAGTCTTGTCCCATTTAAAAAATACGTAGCCTGCTTATTTTTACTTCCAAAATGTAGAACCTTGCATTTTTCCATATTAAATCTCATTTTCCATTAACTTGCCCATAGTTCTAATTTTAGCAAATCCCTTTGTAAAGAGAATTCGTCCTGCTCTGACCTAATGACCTTACTTAACTTAGTATCATCTGCAAAAATAGAGATGTCACTATTTAATCCTTGCTCCAAGTCATTTATAAAAATATTAAAAAGAACAGGGCCCAGTACTGATCCCTGGGGGACACCACTGATTACCTTTGTCCAATCTGAGTATGATCCATTTACTACTACTCGTTGCTCCCTATCTTTTATCCAGTTATTTATCCATGAGCTAACATTTTCAGCTATTCCCAGTCCCTTAATTTTGTGCATTAATCTCTCATGTGGCACTGTATCAAATGCCTTTGCAAAATCTAAGTATATCACATCAACTGATTCCCCTTTATCTATATTTTTACTTACTTCCTCGTAGAATTTAATTAGATTAGTTTGACATGATCTATTTCTCCTAAAGCCATGCTGATTAGAACTCATAATCTTGTTTACACGAATATGCTCATCAATATAATCCCTTATAATTTCTTCAACTATCTTCCCCACTATTGATGTCAGACTAACTGGTCTATAGCTTCCTGGATCATCCCTGCTTCCCTTTTTGAAGAGTGGCACCACATCAGCTTTACGCCAATCCTGGGGTACCATGCCTGAGGATAATGAGTCTTGAAAAATTAAGAGTAAAGGTTTGTCTATAACAGTGCTAAGTTCCCTTAACATCCTTGGGTGTATTCCATCTGGGTCTGGAGTTTTATTTACCTTAATATTTTCCATTTTTTTCCTGATATCCTCTAAACAAAACCCAGTTAGTGGTATGGACTGGCATGTTCTATTCTGTTCCAAAGTGTCATTCAATGGTTCCTCTCTTGTGTATACTGAAGAAAAAAACTGGTTTAGTACCTCAGCCTTCTCCCTGTCATTATTTATCATGCTTCCCCCCACGCATTTTAATGTACCTATATTATCCTTCTTAGATTTTTTGCTATTTATGTACTTAAAGAACCTTTTAGGGTTAGACTTGGCAATTAATTCTTCATTTTCAATTTTGGCTAATTTGATTGCTTTTTTGCATGCTTTGTTACATTCCTTATAAATATTGTATGCTGAGTCTGTACTATTTTCTTTTAATAATTTAAATGCCCTACGTTTTTTCCTAATTTCTCTTAACACATTTTTATTTAGCCATAACGGCTTTGTTTTTTTATTTTTATTACCATATGGTATGTGTTGATATGTATATTTATTTAACACATTTTTAAATATTATCCATTTATCCTCTGTATTTTTATTAGAAAATACATTGTCCCAATTTATATTATTTAATGATTTCCTTAAATCGTTGAATTTTGCTTTCTTGAAATTAAAAGTCTTAGTTAAGCCTTTAAAACACTGCTTATGAAAAGAGATTTCAAATGTGACCATGTTATGATCACTGTTACCCAAATGCTCTTTAACTTCTATGTTTGATATTATATCTGTATTGTTTGATAGCACTAAATCCAATATAGCTTTACTCCTAGTTGGCTCCTCTATTAAGTGTGACAAGAAGTTATCCCTGAGAACATTTAAAAATCTATCCCCCTTAGCTGAATTACTAGTTTCATTGGCCCAGTTTATATCAGTTAAAATCTCCCATAATTACAGCACTGTTATTAGCAGCCTTACCTATTTGGATAAGTAGTTGAGTTTCCTCCGGGTCACTAATGTTGGGAGGCTTGTAGCATGTTCCTAGTAATATTTTTTTAAGATTTTTCCCCCCACTCTTTATTTCAACCCACAGGGTCTCTACATTTTCACTTGTATCATAAATATCTTCCCTTATTATAGGTTTAAGGTTAGGTTTAATATACATGCAGATTCCTCCACCCCTTTTATTATTCCTGTCCCTCCTAAATAATGTATACCCCTCTAAGTTAACTGCCCAGTCATGTAAATCATCCCACCAAGTTTCAGTTATACTGATAACATCATAGTCCTCTTCTGCAACTAAGAGCGTCAGCTCCCCCATTTTACCTGTCATGCTTCTTGCATTTGTTGTCATACATTTAATTTTCATGTGCTTTCTGCTGCTACTTGGTGTGCTTTCCTCTATACTTTCTAAAGTGACATTTCTTAAGTCATCCCTTCTTTGAGATATTAAGGGAGTGACATATTCACAGACTGATCTCTCTGTTCTATTTTGTTCTAATTGACCCTCCCCCCCTTTGCCTAGTTTAAGCACATATCATATTATTCCCAGCATATCTAAAGTGGAATTATTGCAGGTTGTTCCTGGTGGAATTGGAAATAATCAATGTATTTTATTTTTCTATTCAAATATACTGTATATATACAGTATATATAGTTAAACACTTTTCTAGTTTGTGTGTTTGGGGTGGGGTACGTTCTGGTGCTGTTTCTCTGTTTGGAAGTGCTATATCTGATATGTGGAAGTCAGGGTGGTTAAAGGCATTTGAAAGGCATTTTTTTTTTATAATTGCATCCTGTAGTGAAATATTTGGAATATCAAACAGATAGAGGGGCGCCTCATACTAGAGCACCCCAGTGTGCAAGTAGATGCAGACTGATAGATTAGGACATATCAGCTCACCCACACCATGAGAACAGGCTGGAAAATGTACTGTGTCCAGAAATGCTGTATATATAGCAACTCTCCAAAAAGCTGTGTACAAATGGTGCTGCCACACTGCTCAGGTTAAATTTTTTTAATTAAGAACACAGTAGGTAACTAGAGGCATAAAGTGATTCCCTTTTTACATGCAACATGTTTCTAGCCTCTAATAAATGCCTTATGAAACAGCCGTTTATTAGAGTCGAGAAATGCGTTGTATGTAAAAGGGGAATTACTTTATGCCCCTAGTTACCTACTGCTTATGTTTTTAATGGTTATCCTTTAATTGAGGGCCTCTGCAGCAGTAGCAAAAATGCCCCAAGTGCCTTGATTTTTCTGTATTAAACTTCTCAATAAGATATTCCTATTTTTCATAGCATTCTGATTGTAAAGTTTACTCTGAGATTGTATGTTTGAGCGGTGAATTGTTATATCATTATTATATAATTTGTGACTATGCACCCATGATTATTCTGTAATTATTATGGTGCTGTAATATTTGGTTATTTTAGGGACTGTGATTTTAACATGCACTGATTTGCACTTGTAATATGTTGAAATGGCTTATATTCACCAATAACGCAAATGTATTATTGCTCAAATGCAAAGTTTAGCAAGGGATCATGGTAGAGTTATCAACCCTCCCATATCTAAAGAGATCTCCCTTATTTGCCCAAATATTCTACGGGTACCTTTGTGGGGGTTAAACACACAGTAGTGCAGGGTCGATTAAAAAATTACATTCTCTAGCAAATTAGAACATGTAATTTTTTAAACTATTATAGCTTTCAAGCTTTTAAAAATCAGTATAATTTTATGACATTATACTTTTGACTGACATAATTCATGTGAGTTAAGTCAAAATGAATTTAATGCCATAAATACATATTTACCTTGATACAGAAATGTCTGAATGTTTCATTTAATAGATGTGCATGCCAAATGTCTTGGGGTCACACTTTACTCAGATTTCTCTTTCACTCCCTACATCCAGTCTTTGGCCAATTCTTGCCGCCTATTGGTTTGCAGAGTTATATACAAGGAGTTTTATCTCTTTCTTCTGTACATATATATTAATGTCTAGCTGATGTCATCAGATCACATATAATTTAATTATTGTGGCGCATTATAAAATAAGTCATCTAAGTAATTTTCTGCTTAAGTTTATATTTTGTAGCTGAAGCTGTTTCTACAAAATGATTTAACATTTTTACACCTATACTGAATGCAGCAAAACTATGTGCAATAGGTTTATTACATTTATTTATTATAAATTGTAATAGGAAACAGGAGGGGGTGACCTTGGTGTTACTTCATTTGGCATCAAATGCAATTGACTCTTCTATTTTTGCTTTTATTTATTTATTGTTTTTGTGAATTATGACAGGATAATCGTACATACATCTGGTATGGCAAATGTTACATTAATGATGACAAGTTTAGGTAGGTAGAGTACATAATTAGAACATTAATAACAGTGAAAGGAATAACAAAAAGAAAAGCAAAAAACAACTAGAGAGAAAAATAAATTAAATAAAAGGGGAACAACAAAAGGTTATTGCTCACATCATAAAGTTATAGTTACCAGTATTCTGTTCACGAATGTGTAAGAGGAGTCCAGGAGTGGTCATCTTGGTTGTTTTAGTTGTGATAACAGTTACCATTGACAGAAAGACCAACAACATGAAAATAAGCATTTATAATGATGCTGTGTTTTGGTTTGACGTGCTGTTTGTAATACAAAGAGAAGGAAAGCCTAGCAGGTTCAGATATAAGGAAGCAAGAGGGGTTTAAGGGGGAGAGGACTTAAAGGGCCACTAAACCCAAAATTTTTCTTTCATGATTCAGATAGAGAATAGAAATGTAAACAACATTACAATTTACTTCCATTATTTATTTTGCTTCATTTTTTAAATATCCTCAGTTGAAGAAAAAGCAATGCACATGGTGAGCCAATCACACAATGCTTCTATGTGCAGCAACCAATCAGCAGCTAGTGAGCATATCTAGATATGCTTTTCATCAAAGAATATCAAGAGAATAAAACAAATTAGATAATATAAGTAAATTAGAAAGATGTTTAAAATTGCATTCTCTTTCTAAATCATAAAAGAAAAAATGTGGCTGGCATGTCCCTTTAATAGAGATGATGAAAGGAAAGGGAGTTTTCAGCCCCGGGATGAGGAGCCACCCTCATCCTGCGTAAGTATCCCAGTGCTCTGGGGTATGGGCTAGAGGTTATGGGGTCGAGGAGAGTTTGGAGAAACATCAGATGTCTGAGTCGATTCTTCCCAATAAAATTTGGCATTCAAGAAAAAGGTTATTTTGATACATTTGAGGTATCCATATTCCTCTAAGTTAAAAAGTTCTGTCACACAATTTTGGAGAGGGTGTTTGGAGTTTTTCAGTTGCGGGCTATTAGCAATCTATCACCATTAAGTCCGATTTGTAGTATGAGTGATTTGATTTTACAGGGGAGTTTAGGAAGGTAATTTAATATGGCAATTCTGTGAGTTAGTTTGAAATTTTTGTAAAAACTGATTGAAAGTGGGTTTTCACTGCTTCCCATAAGGGCTGTATTTTATTACAAGACCACCACATATGCAGCAGGCTCCCCTGGATGCCACATCCTCTCCAGCATTTGCGTGATATGTTTGGGTAGATAGTATTTAGTCTCAATGGGGTAATATACCAGCGAAGTAAGATTTTGTAATTTAGTTCAAGTATCTTTGGGGAAGTTGAAGATGTTTTGGTTATGTGGAAGATTCTGTCCCATTCTCTTTGATCCATTTAGATATCTAATTCAGAGTGCCATTTTGCTACAAAAGGTGGTGAGCCTGTTCTTAGGTTTGCTTGGAGAAGTTTTCGGGACAGGGATAAGGGATTCTGATGTACCTAAATTACAGAGACTTTTGTAGGGTGTGAGTGGTCTCAGAAGGTTGGTTTTAAAGGGTGAAGTGTGAATGTAGTGGTGCAGTTGAGCGTATTTTAGCAAGTTTGTAAATCTACCATTAGCCACCTCCGTTAATCTGTTTCTTTCTAAGAGTTTACCTCCCTCTGTGAACTTGACTATTGGAATGGTGTAGTCCCATTCAGTCAACCTCTTGTACTCTTTATCTAAGCCTCCTATCAATTCAGTGTTTAACACAATTGGTAACATCTTTATTATCGAATCCCAACTTTTGAGTATGTGCTTGTGAATGTCAAGATGTTGGCATTGAGGTGGTCTTAATTCACTTCCCACTGATGGTACTTTGAGAATATGAGAATATATTGCTACACATGCCTTGCTCTTTCCCTCTCCATGCCAATCCAGCATTCTCTGGAGTCACAGCGTTATAGTAATTTCTAATGTTTGGAAGACCTAGCCCTCTAGCTGTTGTTGCTCTGTATAGAGTGTCTCTACTTAACCTGGGCCTGCTTTTCCCCCATTCAAAGGAGTTTATGCAGCTTTGAAGTCATCTCAGGAATTTGTTGGGTAAGCGGGTTGGTAGGGTCTGTAGGATATATAATATTCTAGGGAGAGTAGTCATTTTTATTGAATGAATACAACCCCACCACGATAGGGGTTTGTTAACTCACATCTTAAGGTCTCGCTGAATGTTGTTTAATAGAGCAGTATAGTTTTTCCAAAAGTATCCTATGTGAGGGTGATATGTGAATTCTCAGATATTGAATGGATTCTTATTGAAGACGTAATGGGCAAACAGATGAGAGGGAATGGAAATCCACTTTGGGAATGGAGATATTTAGAATATCAGATTTTTTGCTTATTCACTAAAAAATGTGAGAAGCAGCCAAATTTATCTAATTCATGAAGTCCCGCATGGACTGAAGTTAGGGGAGAAGTGACCGAAAAAAGGACATTGTCCGCATACATGGCTATTTTAAACTTGCGGGAGCTGAGGGTGATGCCTTTAATATCGTTATACATTCGAATGTGTGAGGCGAGAACCTCCATAGTTAGAATAAATAAGATGGGAGATAGTGGGAATACCTGTCGAGTGCCGTTATAAATGTAAAAGGGTTCGGACAGCATTTTGCTTTTACTCTAGCATTAGGCTGGGAATAGAGACTAAAAATGCAATTAATTAATTTAGGTCCAAAACCGAACGCATTCAATGTGGCTTTAGAGAACTGCCAATTGGATCTATCAAAATATTTTTCCACGTCAGTTGCTATAAGTGCTTATTGTTATGAAATTTGGCATACGCTGTTAATGTTAAAGCTATAAGCGTGTTGTCTCCTGCTTCACATTGTGGGATGAAACACACCTGATCCATGTGTATGATGTCACTAAGTATTGTGTTAATACATTTCGCTAGGATCTTTCCTAAACTTTTGATGTCAGTGTTCAAGAGGGAGATGGGTCTGTAACTGCCCGGATCATCTTGTGGCTTATTAGGTTTAATATTACAGTGATGTGAGCCACTAGTGAGTGTGGGGGAAATGTTGGGTTATAATTAAAGGGTTGGAATAGTGTTAGCAGATTAGGGGCCAATATATTTTTAAAAGTTTTTATAGTAGAGATTAGTGAAACCATCGGGTCCTGGGCTTTTACCTAGAGGAAGGTCTGAGATTGCAGCTAATATTTCTGTTAATGATATGGGTTATCTAACTTCTCAAGTTGAGTAGGTGATAGTTTGTGTTTCTCAGCTTCTTCAAGGTACCGGAGCATATTGGCAAATTCAAATCTCTAAAGCGATTAGCTATAGCCTTACTGTCATATATATTTGTCAGTGTGAGATTTTGTTCTATGAATGTGTGAGAGGACAGATCTTTCTTTCAAACCTCTTGCTAAGAGGGGACCAGCTCGGTTGCTTTCATAAAAATTTGCTTTCTGAAGCCTTAAAGCATTCCTCTGCGCTTCCTTATGTAGGATTGAGTTTGTCTTTTCTAGTGAATATAAGGGAGTTTAAAATCGTGGTTTCTTTGGGGGCATTTTTGTGCCTTAATTCTAAGTGTTGTAATACTGAAGTCAGGGTGTGGACTGTGTCGTTATGATTTTTTGAGGTAGGCTTTAAGTTTGGTGCATTCTCCACGGAGAACTGCTGTGTGCTTCCCATATATTAAGAGGTGAGACATCAGGAGTGGTGTTAAGCTGTAATTATTCCGTTAGGGAGGTGGTCAAGGTTTGAAGTGTGGATGGGTGATGTAACAGAAAGTCGTCTATTTTTAATATAAATGGGTGTATTGGGGAATCTGGCCAATTTAGTGTTAAGGACACCATGGGAATGGCCGGACCTACCTACAGTAGGACCTATGTTGGAGTCTTTGAGGAGGGAGTGGTTAGATTGATCCAAAAATAAGTAATCTATTCTAGTATATATAGACCATGGGTGTGAATAAAAAGTATTATTAGATTGTAGAGGGTGTTGGATTCTCCATGCATCCACTTCAAAGCAGTTATTTACTGAGTTTGGTGGGTGTAATGATACACAAGGGGGTGAACAATGAGGAATCTAGAGTTGGGTTCTATGGTGATATTGAGGTCTCCTCCCAGTATTAACGTCCTATTTTGTGTTTCCTGGACTGGTATTTAGCCTCTTTTCATTTCACCAAAATAAGAGGGCTGAGATCTGCATAGATCTGAAGGGAATCTCCATTAAGTTGAGCTTTTCAAATTGTGATTGGCATCTGGAAGCCATTAGTGCTGTTTAATAAAGGTAGTGGAATGCTCGTAGTGCAGTATAAAGGTTAGGAGAGGATGTTGTGTTATCAGACAGAGGGAGGATCAAATTGGTTCAGGATCCCGGTAGATATCTGAGACAATAACAGTATATTAATTGGCAGAGTAATTATCTGTGTATACCTGGTCCTTTCTGTCCATTGTCTTCCCCTCCTTTTATTTTCCTTCTATTTCTTTAGTAGTGAGTGATAGGTGAGAAAGATGGAGGCTAGTACTGTGTGAAGTCATATAACTGTGTAGAGTTTATGATTATGCTAGGGACTGGGGTATGTTCTGTCACCTTAGAGCAGTGTGGCTGCTGTGTATGCCATGCTGGTGTTAACTGTGCTGTTGGAGCTGCAGATGAGTATTTACGCTTCTGAGCCTTGTGGTAGCAGGGATCTATGCTCAAGTGGCAATTGTGGTGAGTAGCCGCAAGTTCTTAGGAGTGGTCCATCACTCTGAAGATCAGGTTGTGGTTGTGGCCGGGTCCCGCTCTCTGCTCTTACGGAGTTAGCATTTCAAAGCAATCCGGGTCTCTTCCTGCTTCCGCAGTGTATGGCGGTTGTACAGAATGGCTATTTTACCGCCAAGTCGTCCGAACAAGACTCCACACTTCATTATGGTGTATGTGGGTGGTGGATACAAATCCTCTGGAGTCTGTTTATATCTGCTCAAGGAGTGAGTGTTACAGAGCTTCACCGGGAAGCGGCCATACTGGATTCCAGCTGGCTTCACCCCCTATGTTTGCTTTGAAATATTACTGTGTGCCTGCTAGTGAGTACCAGCTTTTCTGTGTGTTGTGTTAATAATTTTTGTAAGTTTTACCTTTGGGCCTGTGACCCAGGCCGCTCAGGGGTTAACTGCCTGAGTTGCTGGTAACTGTGCAGCTTTTTGTAAGTATTCAGGGCCGATTGTAGAGGGTGTTGGATTCTCCATGCATCTACTAAGCCTAATTGTTTAAAGCAGTTATTTACTGCAAAAATAGAGATGTCGCTATTTAATCCTTGCTCCAAGTCATTTATAAAAATATTAAAAAGAACAGGGCCCAGTACTGATCCCTAGGGGACACCACTGATTACCTTTGTCCAATCTGAGTATGATCCATTTACTACTACTCGTTGCTCCCTATCTTTTATACAGTTATTTATCCATGAGCTAACATTTTCAGCTATTCCCAGTCCCTTAATTTTGTGCATTAATCTCTCATGTGGCACTGTATCAAATGCCTTTGCAAAATCTAAGTATATCACATCAACTGATTCCCCTTTATCTATATTTTTACTTACTTCCTCGTAGAATTTAATTAGATTAGTTTGACATGATCTATTTCTCCTAAAGCCATGCTGATTAGAACTCATAATCTTGTTTACACGAATATGCTCATCAATATAATCCCTTATAATCCCTTCAAATATCTTCCCCACTATTGATGTCAGACTAACTGGTCTATAGCTTCCTGGATCATCCCTGCTTCCCTTTTTGAAGAGTGGCACCACATCAGCTTTACGCCAATCCTGGGGTACCATGCCTGAGGATAATGAGTCTTGAAAAATTAAGAGTAAATGTTTGTCTATAACAGTGCTAAGTTCCCTTAACATCCTTGGGTGTATTCCATCTGGGTCTGGAGTTTTATTTACCTTAATATTTTCCATTTTTTTCCTGATATCCTCTAAACAAAACCCAGTTAGTGGTATGGACTGGCATGTTCTATTCTGTTCCAAAGTGTCATTCAATGGTTCCTCTCTTGTGTATACTGAAGAAAAAACTGGTTTAGTACCTCAGCCTTCTCCCTGTCATTATTTATCATGCTACCCCCCACGCATTTTAATGTACCTATATTATCCTTCTTAGATTTTTTGCTATTTATGTACTTAAAGAACCTTTTAGGGTTAGACTTGGCAATTAATTCTTCATTTTCAATTTTGGCTAATTTGATTGCTTTTTTGCATGCTTTGTTACATTCCTTATAAATATTGTATGCTGAGTCTGTACTATTTTCTTTTAATAATTTAAATGCCCTACGTTTTTTCCTAATTTCTCTTAACACATTTTTATTTAGCCATAACGGCTTTGTTTTTTTATTTTATTTTTTTATTCAATAGTTTTTATTGATTTTTTGTTTCAACACAATACATATGAGAAAAAAAAAGGTAAATTTACATTCAACATTTGAAACATTGTATAATTACAATTTCAGAAAATTAGTGATCAGTGGTATATTTATAGAAGGCTGTGATATATCCTGAAAATAAAATAGTATGAAAAACATACATTTCAAAGAGAATACAATCAATCTTTGGTTGTTGGTAAGCTGTCCTATAATAGTGTCCCCTTTACACTGGGCGGTGGGGTAGGGAGGGGGAGGGAGGGAGGAAAGGATCAGGGGGGAGGAAAAGGTAGGGTGCTAGATGGGTATGTAGAGTTCAGAAATGAAGGTAGAATTCTAGATTGTCTCTATTCTACACTTTAGATTTCTCTGTCTTCTTTTAGTTTATAGAGGCCTTGTTCCCAAATAAAGAACATATCATTGAAAGGGTCTCGCTTTCCCACATAATAATAATGTTGCTTTTCTAGTTTCAGTACGTGTCCTACTTCTGCTACCCATTGTGTGTGTGTTGGAATGTTTTGCGTCTTCCACTGTCTGGGTATCAGTCTCTTTGCACAGGCTAGCATCAATTTAAGGAGTTTCGTGCGATATATACAGTGTATTGGTGGGATCATGTTAAGCAATACAATTCTAGAGTTCAAGGTGATTTCCAAGCCTAAAATTTTATTAGTACACCTCTCTATATTTCGCCAGAATTCTGATAAGAGGGGACACCCCCACCAAATGTGGGTCATTGTCCCCAATTCTCCACAGCGTCTCCAACAGGTTGGTGAAGCAGTGGGGTAAATATATCTAAGGCGCTGGGGTGTTAAGTACCACCGGGTGAGTATTTTATAATTCAGTTCAGATATGAACAGGGAGGTTGAGACAGAGTGTGTCATTCTGAAGCTATTTCTCCAATCTTCTTCAGTGAAGTTATCTATCATCTCTGATTCCCATTTCATAATGAAAGAGGGGTGTTGATCCGGGGTAATGCGTCTTAGCAATTTATAAGTTAGCGATAAATGAGCTTTTTTGCACTCGGGGTTTATACATAGCTTCTCAAAAGTAGTCAGTGATCTAAATATATTAGCTTTAAATGCGTTCTCTGAAAGCGCATGCCTTATTTGAAGGTATGAGTACCAGCTATGAAAAGGTGGCCCTAGTTCCTCTTGTAGTTTTGATCTATCCTTAATCCTCCCTGATTCCACTAGTAGGTAAATAGGTAGGTTGTGTAAGTGTTCCTCCTTGTTCACATGGGAGAAAAAGGAATTCTGTAAGAAAATCTGATTATTCAATAGTGGGGAGAGGGGGGAAACAGGAGTGGATATGTCTACAAAGTGTGTTATCACGTGGTCCCACACCTCTAAAGTGGCTCTAACATAGTTATTCCGGTATGCTAGCTGAGGTCTTTGAGATTTGGGCAGCCACGCCACGTCTCTCATGGATCTTGTCTCCAGGAGAGAGCTTTCAATTTGTACCCATAGGGCAGAGTCAGCGGAATGGGACCACGAGATCACTCGGGATAAGTGGACAGCCCTATAGTAGTTTAGGAGATTTGGGACGTTGAGCCCACCATCTTCTTTATGCATATATAGTGTCTGTTGGGCAACTCTGGGTTTTTTGTAGGACCATATGAATGAGTTGATCATATTTTGTTGGGTTTTTAGGAATGAGACCGGCAGGGCCATCGGCAGCGTCTGGAATAGAAATAGGTATTTTGGTATTATCATCATTTTCACAGTGTTAATTCTACCCATCCACGATAGGTGACCCTGTCTGTGCCATCCCTCCAGTAGGGCGCTCACTGATTTTTGGAGGCCTAGATAATTAATACTAAATAAATCTTGGTGTTTGTGTGGGATCAGTAGGCCTAGGTATTTAAGTTTATTAACAATTTGGAACGATGTTTGCTGGGTTACAAAGTCTATATCACTTTTAGGGGAGTTTAATAGCATGATTCCCGACTTCTCCATATTAATGGAGAAGTTAGAGACCTGCCCATATTCTTTTAGGGTTTGTAACAAGGCGGGTAAAGTGGTAGAAGGGGATCGTAAGGTAAAAATCACATCATCTGCAAATAGCAAACATTTCTGATTAATTTGGTTAAATGGTAGGCCTAATATATCTTTGTTATCTCTGATCTTAATAGCCAAGATCTCTATGGTTAAAGCAAACAATAGTGGGGATAGTGGGCACCCTTGGCGGGTTCCATTGGTAATTGGAAAGGAGTGGGATATAGTTCTGTTTACTCGAACTCTGGCTTGTGGGGTAGAGTATAACGCTTGTATTCTATCGATAAAGGTTTTAGAGAAGCCAAACTTTGACAGGGCCCCCCACATGAATTGCCAGCTGACCCTGTCGAAGGCTTTTTCAGCGTCAGTTGATAAGAGCGCCAAGGGGGTTTTGTTATCATGCGAAGCTTGTAAGGAATGCAGGACTCGGATTGTATTATCTTTAGCCTCTCTACCCTTGACAAATCCCACTTGATCTGGATGTATAATTTTTGGTAGGATCATATTAAGGCGATTAGCCAAAATTTTAGCATAAATCTTTATATCTATATTTAAAAGAGATATGGGTCTATAATTACCCGCCAGGGTGCCCACCTTGTCCGCCTTTGGGATTACAGTGATTGTAGCTTCTAGTAGAGAGTTAGAAAAAGCTTCTCCTTTGTCTATAGATGTGAATAGTGCATGCAGGGGTGGGCACATTTGTGATCGGAATAGTTGGTAAAATTTAGCCGTTAACCCATCCGGTCCAGGGGATTTTCCATTAGGGAGTGCATTGATGGCATTGAGAATTTCTTGGGTGGTAATAGGGGCGTCTAGGGCATGACTATCATCCTCTGTTATGCTAGGGGTCTCTAAAGTGGCAAGATAGCTTGTTATACTATTGCTAGTGTCTTGGGTTATGTTGGGGTTAATGTTATAAAGTTTAGTGTAGTAGGATACGAATGTTTCGGCAATTTCTTCATGTTTGTTCACCATCCTGCCAGAGGGGTGTGAAATAGATCTAATGAATGAATTATATTTTTGCTTTTTAAGTGATCTTGCCAGAAGCCTCCCGGCTTTATTGCTTTCTGCAAAGAATTTGGCTTTAGTAGTTAAGGCCCTAAGGTGGGCTTGTTGAGTTAAAAATTTATTTAGGCTTTCTCTGGCTGAGACGAGATCTGCTAGTTTTTGGGTTGAGGTCGGATCAGTTTTATGTAACCTGTCGGCTGTGGTTAAAGTGTCAGTCAAAGATGTTACTTGGGCCTTCATCATCTTGCGTATTTTAGCTGTATGTTTTATTAGGAAACCCCTAATATAACATTTGTACGTTTCCCAGTTGTTTCTTGCAGATGTGTCTGCAGGTTTATTATTAAGAAAAAATTCGTCAGTCGCTTCTGTTAGTTTTTCCAGCGTTTCCCGATTCGTCAGGATGGTTTCATCTAGTCTCCAGTTAAAAGTGTTTATCGGTTTAGTAGACCACTGGAAAGTAGATAGAACCATGCTATGGTCAGACCATGGGGTATGTGATATTCTAGACTGTACCAGGTTAGTTAAAAGTGTCTGGCTACATAGAATGTAGTCCAATCTAGAGTAAGAATGTTGTGGGTGGGAAAAGAATGTGTAGTCTCTTTGTGTGGGGTGCGCTATTCTCCAGGTATCAAACAGGGAAATTGAGCATAAGGCCGCATAATTGGCTTTTAGAATTTTGTTACCGAGATATGACTTCCCTGTAGAGTTATCTAGAGAAGGGTGCATAGTGAAGTTGAGGTCACCTCCTAAGATGATGGGACCTTTTGAAACATCTAGAATGGTATTTATGACCGATTTATAGAACCTGAGTGTGGGTCTATTTGGGGCATAAACATTGACCAAGTTGATTAAGGCGCCGTAGCACAGACCTACTAAAATTAACAGTCTCCCATCTTTGTCTGAGTGTTTTTGCTTTAATTCAAAGGGAACATTGCGCTTGATTGATATGCATACTCCATTTTTCCTACTTAACCCTGAGCTGAAGAAATGCTTGTCAAAGTAGCGTGTAGCTAAGCGGGGTTCATTTCGTCTCTTAAAGTGTGTTTCTTGTAACATGGCTACCTCAATGCCCTTCTTATAAAAGTCAAAGTATGCTATAGAGCGTTTTTCAGCAGATAGGAATCCTTTTACATTTTGGCTTGCTATAGTCACAGTGTTCATTCTTACTGTGTGGGATCTATAGGCGAGGTGGATGAATATAGGAGTTTATGCTCAGTGTTTACTTATAGCAGATGTGAGGAGGATGAGGGGAAAAGGAGGGAAGAAGGAGGGAACTTGGAGGGGAAAGTAATGTCTAAGTAGGTTATAAGTAGAGGACAAAACTCAATGGTATATAGTGTCTGTCGGCTTCACAGATAATAGCATATATATGATTGTATTTAGTAAAAGAATATATAAACTTGAAAAACTTTCAACAGGTGAGGCTGGTTAACAAGCCTGGTGGCTACTCACATTGCGCATCTTATATTCAGCTCAACAAATACATAACAATAACAATTAATTAAAATTAAAGGTTAGTTATAACTTAGGTACATGTCATACAATTATCGAAGACCTTTCTAATTAGGAGGTAGTTTCCTATGCCTTGATTAAACATTTCAAGAGTGTGTATTCTCATACTAATGCTGAGTGTGTAACAGCGGTAGTTCAAACTATCGGGTTCTTTGTCTAGCTATTATACTAGCTTAATAGCCCTTATCCATCTAGTGGTAATAGTATAAAATAAACAAGAACTGTGGGTAATTAGCTCATTGACCTCTAAAATTAGGCAAGTGGTCCTATGGGAGCTTTCTTTACCTATATATTTTGTTAAAGTGTGATAGGCAAGGGAAACTGCAATTGGTATAAGCCTAAGACAAAAAAAAAAAAAGGATAAGAAACATCAACCTTAAACAGTTTAGATATACAGACAGTCATCTTGTCAACAGTGCCGGAAGGCACTAACAGGAGGTATACTTGCCACATAGTTCTGTAGTTAAGGCATTACATAAAGTTCTAGCCCCCTATTGTGAGTATCTAGTGGGGGTCAATCTCTGGAGATCTGTCCTTGGTAGGTTATGTCCAATTTAACCAGATGTCACGGGCTAGGCCCATAGTAGAGTATGGGGTATGAGATCCTTGTGAGGTCAGCCTGGTTGTATTAAGTCAGATTCCACAGGGCTGATCTGCTTCCTTTTAAGTTGGCTTGATGGATTTGTCACTCCAGGTGTTCTCTGTGACTTATAGGCTGGTCTTCCTAGCGTTGAATTTTGCGGAGGCACATCCATGTCTCCGGTTGGAACCGGAATTGCCAGCATGTGGCAAAATTTTTCAACGTCAGACAGATATCGGCATTCAAATTTCTTCCCATTTTTCATGGAGATCACTGAGGTAGGAAATCCCCATCTATAAGGGATCCTTAGTTGCCTAAGGTGGAGTGTCAGAAACGAAAAATCTCTTCTTTTTTGCAGTGTCCTTATGGACAGGTCTTGATAGATCTGTATACGGTGCCCTTGGTATGACACTGATTGTTGTTTTCGGGACATATTGTAGATATCCTCCCGATGTTGATAATTTTGGAATTTGACAATAATGTCTCTGGGTGGAGAGTCCTCATCGGGTTTAGGGCGCAGAGCTCTGTGCGCTCTTTCCAGAGTAACATTCGTCAGCTCCATATTTCCTTTCTCGGCTATTTCAGAAAAAAGACCTTGTAGGTATTCTCGTATCTCATTATTTTGGACTGTTTCAGGAATGCCCCGAAAGCGCAAATTATTGCGCCTAGTGCGGTTTTCGAGGTCGTCTATTTTGTCTTCCATGTCTACGAAATTTTGGTGATGGTGTGAGACTTTGGAAGTCAAATCAGCTATCTTCTGAGAAAAGACAAATTCATGCTCCTCAAGTGAGTCGACTCTGCGGCCCAAATCCAAGATGTCTTTTTTCAAGTCTGCACATTCCTCCTTTATGCAAACTTTAACTTGGTCTATTAGGGCTTTGATGGTCTTATAGGTAATGGGTGGGTCAGCTGCAGTTTCAGGTGTTTGAGGTGAAGAGCTACTGGAGCTGTCAGAGCAGCCCTCATTATCATCAGGTGCAGTTGATAGCAGGGGGGGCCGTGTTGTTTTTGTGTTTATTTTTATCCACTTGCTTAAAAAAGGTACTAACATCTTCTTGTGGTCTTTGAGGGGTTTTCTGCGGTTTATCCGACTTTACTTGTCTCCGTTGCGACATTTTCCCAGATATTGATGTTAGTTTGGCGGTTTTTTGAGAAAGAAAAGACCAACTTGCGGTAGATAAGGAGGCCTCACTCCCCAGGGGTTTTACTCTTCTAGAGCGATCTCGGAAAAGGGAGAGTGGATATGACCCACTGACATGGAAGACAGCAGGAAATGGGAGGGGACTGAGGCAGGGCCTATAAGCTCGATGAAACTATGTTCTTTCAACAAGTCAGTATTTGTTGTAGTATTGTTTTAGGATCGGGTTATGTGGAACTCTTTCTTTTCTGATCTGAGTGTTTTAATAAAAATGTCCATTGGGACCTTCCGAGGTTCAGAAAATAGATTTGTAATAGTGATATAAGAGCTGAGTGTTTAATGAGAAGCTCAGGGCTTAGAAAGCAGTTTGGAAAACTATTTGGCTCTTGTCTGATCCACAAACATTCCTTTCAAGCATATTCAATAATACACATGTAGTAAGGGATTGATACCTTTTTAGAGATCATATAGATCTTAAGCAGTAATATGAGGCATCATTTGCCGATTTTCAAACAACTGAAGATATTGTGTGCAATGCTCTGCGCCATTTGCAGGTCTCGTGGGCTCCTGATATAAAGTCATAAAGTGGCCCTTATTTTGTTGAATAACGTTATAACCTTGTAAAAGATGACAATGCAGGGTTGCTGTCGTTAAGGCTTTCTTAATTAGCAAGTGCTTTTATGTCCTGCAGGCATGTTACAGTCTCTCTATGTAGTTAAATGCTGTCCTTTTATGCAGAGGGCCCCCACTGTTCTATAATGTGATTTCAGGTGTGTGTCATCTAGGCCCGCCACAGTTTACAATCCCCGGTTATTATGGTATAATATTGCTTTCATACTGTTCATTAGGGTAATAGATTTGTCTCCATCTGGTGATTGCTGCCCATTGCACTATGTGCTTACCGGTATCAAGAGCGGGTGTTAGTCAGATATCCTCCGTACACCAGAGCGGGGGGGGGGGTCATACCGGAGTCGCAGCTGTCTCTGTCACATTCAGGGAGTCCTCTCCTAATGCCGCTGCGGTCCGCGGTAGTGCTGTATGTGTGGTGAGTGGTGAGCCATATCAGCCCGGTGGCGATCGGTTATAGGCCTAAACCTCTGTATACACGGCCGTCGTCGGCCCGCTGCGTCACTGACTGTGAGGCCTCCGCCTCTCGGCGTGTCCCGTATCTCTGCCGATATGGAAGCAAAAGTCTCTTGGAGGGTATCAATATGATCCTGCTTAGTTCAGACGGCTAGAGATGTCTTAATTTTTAAGAAAAGAGCTGAATAGCTAAAGATAATTTTGGTAGCTCCCGGCTTGTCTTGAGAGCTTTAGTGTTTGGCGGCCATCTTGACAGACCGCTCGCTCCGCCTCTTGTTTTTTTATTTTTATTACCATATGGTATGTGTTGATATGTATATTTATTTAACACATTTTTAAATATTATCCATTTATCCTCTGTATTTTTATTAGAAAATACATTGTCCCAATTTATATTATTTAATGATTTCCTTAAATCGTTGAATTTTGTTTTCTTGAAATTAAAAGTCTTAGTTAAGCCTTTAAAACACTGCATATGAAAAGAGATTTCAAATGTGACCATGTTATGATCACTGTTACCCAAATGCTCTTTAACTTCTATGTTTGATATTATATCTGTATTGTTTGATAGCACTAAATCCAATATAGCTTTACTCCTAGTTGGCTCCTCTATTAAGTGTGACAAGAAGTTATCCCTGAGAACGTTTAAAAATCTATCCCCCTTAGCTGAATTACTAGTTTCATTGGCCCAGTTTATATCAGTTAAAATCTCCCATAATTACAGCACTGTTATTAGCAGCCTTACCTATTTGGATAAGTAGTTGAGTTTCCTCCGGGTCACTAATGTTGGGAGGCTTGTAGCATGTTCCTAGTAATATTTTTTTAAGATTTTTTCCCCCCACTCTTTATTTCAACCCACAGGGTCTCTACATTTTCACTTGTATCATAAATATCTTCCCTTATTGTAGGTTTAAGGTTAGGTTTAATATACATGCAGATTCCTCCACCCCTTTTATTATTCCTGTCCCTCCTAAATAATGTATACCCCTCTAAGTTAACTGCCCAGTCATGTAAATCATCTCACCAAGTTTCAGTTATACTGATAACATCATAGTCCTCTTCTGCAACTAAGAGCGTCAGCTCCCCCATTTTACCTGTCATGCTTCTTGCATTTGTTGTCATACATTTAATTTTCATGTGCTTTCTGCTGCTACTTGGTGTGCTTTCCTATATACTTTCTAATGTGACATTTCTTAAGTCATCCCTTCCTTGAGATATTAAGGGAGTGACATATTCACAGACTGATCTCTCTGTTCTATTTTGTTCTAATTGACCCTCCCCCCCCCCTTTGCCTAGTTTAAGCACATAGCATATTATTCCCAGCATATCTAAAGTGGAATTATTGCAGGTTGTTCCTGGTGGAATTGGAAATAATCAATGTATTTTATTTTTCTATTCAAATATACTGTATATATACAGTATATATAGTTAAACACTTTTCTAGTTTGTGTGTTTGGGGTGGGGTACGTTCTGGTGCTGTTTCTCTGTTTGGAAGTGCTATATCTGATATGTGGAAGTCAGGGTGGTTAAAGGCATTTGAAAGGCATTTTTTTTTTATAATTGCATCCTGTAGTGAAATATTTGGAATATCAAACAGATAGAGGGGCGCCTCATACTAGAGCACCCCAGTGTGCAAGTAGATGCAGACTGATAGATTAGGACATATCAGCTCACCCACACCATGAGAACAGGCTGGAAAATGTACTGTGTCCAGAAATGCTGTATATATAGCAACTCTCCAAAAAGCTGTGTACAAATGGTGCTGCCACACTGCTCAGGTTAAATTTTTTTAATTAAGAACACAGTAGGTAACTAGAGGCATAAAGTGATTCCCTTTTTACATGCAACATGTTTCTAGCCTCTAATAAATGCCTTATGAAACAGCCGTTTATTAGAGTCGAGAAATGCGTTGTATGTAAAAGGGGAATTACTTTATGCCCCTAGTTACCTACTGCTTATGTTTTTAATGGTTATCCTTTAATTGAGGGCCTCTGCAGCAGTAGCAAAAATGCCCCAAGTGCCTTGATTTTTCTGTATTAAACTTCTCAATAAGATATTCCTATTTTTCATAGCATTCTGATTGTAAAGTTTACTCTGAGATTGTATGTTTGAGCGGTGAATTGTTATATCATTATTATATAATTTGTGACTATGCACCCATGATTATTCTGTAATTATTATTCTAGCAATAATAAAATACCTTCAGGTGCTGTAATATTTGGTTATTTTAGGGACTGTGATTTTAACATGCACTGATTTGCACTTGTAATATGTTGAAATGGCTTATATTCACCAATAACGCAAATGTATTATTGCTCAAATGCAAAGTTTAGCAAGGGATCATGGTAGAGTTATCAACCCTCCCATATCTAAAGAGATCTCCCTTATTTGCCCAAATATTCTACGGGTACCTTTGTGGGGGTTAAACACACAGTAGTGCAGGGTCGATTAAAAAATTACATTCTCTAGCAAATTAGAACATGTAATTTTTTAAACTATTATAGCTTTCAAGCTTTTAAAAATCAGTATAATTTTATGACATTATACTTTTGACTGACATAATTCATGTGAGTTAAGTCAAAATGAATTTAATGCCATAAATACATATTTACCTTGATACAGAAATGTCTGAATGTTTCATTTAATAGATGTGCATGCCAAATGTCTTGGGGTCACACTTTACTCAGATTTCTCTTTCACTCCCTACATCCAGTCTTTGGCCAATTCTTGCCGCCTATTGGTTTGCAGAGTTATATACAAGGAGTTTTATCTCTTTCTTCTGTACATATATATTAATGTCTAGCTGATGTCATCAGATCACATATAATTTAATTATTGTGGCGCATTATAAAATAAGTCATCTAAGTAATTTTCTGCTTAAGTTTATATTTTGTAGCTGAAGCTGTTTCTACAAAATGATTTAACATTTTTACACCTATACTGAATGCAGCAAAACTATGTGCAATAGGTTTATTACATTTATTTATTATAAATTGTAATAGGAAACAGGAGGGGGTGACCTTGGTGTTACTTCATTTGGCATCAAATGCAATTGACTCTTCTATTTTTGCTTTTATTTATTTATTGTTTTTGTGAATTATGACAGGATAATCGTACATACATCTGGTATGGCAAATGTTACATTAATGATGACAAGTTTAGGTAGGTAGAGTACATAATTAGAACATTAATAACAGTGAAAGGAATAACAAAAAGAATAGCAAAAAACAACTAGAGAGAAAAATAAATTAAATAAAACGGGAACAACAAAAGGTTATTGCTCACATCATAAAGTTATAGTTACCAGTATTCTGTTCACGAATGTGTAAGAGGAGTCCAGGAGTGGTCATCTTGGTTGTTTTAGTTGTGATAACAGTTACCATTGACAGAAAGACCAACAACATGAAAATAAGCATTTATAATGATGCTGTGTTTTGGTTTGACGTGCTGTTTGTAATACAAAGAGAAGGAAAGCCTAGGAGGTTCAGATATAAGGAAGCAAGAGGGGTTTAAGGGGGAGAGGACTTAATAGAGATGACGAAAGGAAAGGGAGTTTTCAGCCCCGGGATGAGGAGCCACCCTCATCCTGCGTAAGTATCCCACTGCTCTGGGGTATGGGCTAGAGGTTATGGGGTCGAGGAGAGTTTGGAGAAACATCAGATGTCTGAGTCGATTCTTCCCAATAAAATTTGGCATTCAAGAAAAAGGTTATTTTGATACATTTGAGGTATCCATATTCCTCTAAGTTAAAAAGTTCTGTCACACAATTTTGGAGAGGGTGTTTGGAGTTTTTCAGTTGCGGGCTATTAGCAATCTATCACCATTAAGTCCGATTTGTAGTATGAGTGATTTGATTTTACAGGGGAGTTTAGGAAGGTAATTTAATATGGCAATTCTGTGAGTTAGTTTGAAATTTTTGTAAAAACTGATTGAAAGTGGGTTTTCACTGCTTCCCATAAGGGCTGTATTTTATTACAAGACCACCACATATGCAGCAGGCTCCCCTGGATGCCACATCCTCTCCAGCATTTGCGTGATATGTTTGGGTAGATAGTATTTAGTCTCAATGGGGTAATATACCAGCGAAGTAAGATTTTGTAATTTAGTTCAAGTATCTTTGGGGAAGTTGAAGATGTTTTGGTTATGTGGAAGATTCTGTCCCATTCTCTTTGATCCATTTAGATATCTAATTCAGAGTGCCATTTTGCTACAAAAGGTGGTGAGCCTGTTCTTAGGTTTGCTTGGAGAAGTTTTCGGGACAGGGATAAGGGATTCTGATGTACCTAAATTACAGAGACTTTTGTAGGGTGTGAGTGGTCTCAGAAGGTTGGTTTTAAAGGGTGAAGTGTGAATGTAGTGGTGCAGTTGAGCGTATTTTAGCAAGTTTGTAAATCTACCATTAGCCACCTCTGTTAATCTGTTTCTTTCTAAGAGTTTACCTCCCTCTGTGAACTTGACTATTGGAATGGTGTAGTCCCATTCAGTCAACCTCTTGTACTCTTTATCTAAGCCTCCTATCAATTCAGTGTTTAACACAATTGGTAACATCTTTATTATCGAATCCCAACTTTTGAGTATGTGCTTGTGAATGTCAAGATGTTGGCATTGAGGTGGTCTTAATTCACTTCCCACTGATGGTACTTTGAGAATATGAGAATATATTGCTACACATGCCTTGCTCTTTCCCTCTCCATGCCAATCCAGCATTCTCTGGAGTCACAGCGTTATAGTAATTTCTAATGTTTGGAAGACCTAGCCCTCTAGCTGTTGTTGCTCTGTATAGAGTGTCTCTACTTAACCTGGGCCTGCTTTTCCCCCATTCAAAGGAGTTTATGCAGCTTTGAAGTCATCTCAGGAATTTGTTGGGTAAGCGGGTTGGTAGGGTCTGTAGGATATATAATATTCTAGGGAGAGTAGTCATTTTTATTGAATGAATACAACCCCACCACGATAGGGGTTTGTTAACTCACATCTTAAGGTCTCGCTGAATGTTGTTTAATAGAGCAGTATAGTTTTTCCAAAAGTATCCTATGTGAGGGTGATATGTGAATTCTCAGATATTGAATGGATTCTTATTGAAGACGTAATGGGCAAACAGATGAGAGGGAATGGAAATCCACTTTGGGAATGGAGATATTTAGAATATCAGATTTTTTGCTTATTCACTAAAAAATGTGAGAAGCAGCCAAATTTATCTAATTCATGAAGTCCCGCATGGACTGAAGTTAGGGGAGAAGTGACCGAAAAAAGGACATTGTCCGCATACATGGCTATTTTAAACTTGCGGGAGCTGAGGGTGATGCCTTTAATATTGTTATACATTCGAATGTGTGAGGCGAGAACCTCCATAGTTAGAATAAATAAGATGGGAGATAGTGGGAATACCTGTCGAGTGCCGTTATAAATGTAATCTAGCATTAGGCTGGGAATAGAGACTAAAAATGCAATTAATTAATTTAGGTCCAAAACCGAACGCATTCAATGTGGCTTTAGAGAACTGCCAATTGGATCTATCAAAATATTTTTCCACGTCAGTTGCTATAAGTGCTTATTGTTATGAAATTTGTCATACGCTGTTAATGTTAAAGCTATAAGCGTGTTGTCTCCTGCTTCACATTGTGGGATGAATCACACCTGATCCATGTGTATGATGTCACTAAGTATTGTGTTAATACATTTCGCTAGGATCTTTCCTAAACTTTTGATGTCAGTGTTCAAGAGGGAGATGGGTCTGTAACTGCCCGGATCATCTTGTGGCTTATTAGGTTTAATATTACAGTGATGTGAGCCACTAGTGAGTGTGGGGGAAATGTTGGGTTATAATTAAAGGGTTGGAATAGTGTTAGCAGATTAGGGGCCAATATATTTTTAAAAGTTTTTATAGTAGAGATTAGTGAAACCATCGGGTCTTGGGCTTTTACCTAGAGGAAGGTCTGAGATTGCAGCTAATATTTCTGTTAATGATATGGGTTATCTAACTTCTCAAGTTGAGTAGGTGATAGTTTGTGTTTCTCAGCTTCTTCAAGGTACCGGAGCATATTGGCAAATTAAAATCTCTAAAGCGATTAGCTATAGCCTTACTGTCATATATATTTGTCAGTGTGAGATTTTGTTCTATGAATGTGTGAGAGGACAGATCTTTCT
The DNA here is from genome assembly GCF_027579735.1 of Bombina bombina. NCBI lineage: Eukaryota > Metazoa > Chordata > Amphibia > Anura > Bombinatoridae > Bombina > Bombina bombina. Next base: position 779,154,059 of record NC_069502.1, on the reverse strand, counting down.
TTCAAACCTCTTGCTAAGAGGGGACCAGCTCGGTTGCTTTCATAAAAATTTGCTTTCTGAAGCCGTAAAGCGTTCCTCTGCGCTTCCTTATGTAGGATTGAGTTTGTCTTTTCTAGTGAATATAAGGGAGTTTAAAATCGTGGTTTCTTTGGGGGCATTTTTGTGCCTTAATTCTAAGTGTTGTAATACTGAAGTCAGGGTGTGGACTGTGTCGTTATGATTTTTTGAGGTAGGCTTTAAGTTTGGTGCATTCTCCACGGAGAACTGCTGTGTGCTTCCCATATATTAAGAGGTGAGACATCAGGAGTGGTGTTAAGCTGTAATTATTCCGTTAGGGAGGTGGTCAAGGTTTGAAGTGTGGATGGGTGATGTAACAGAAAGTCGTCTATTTTTAATATAAATGGGTGTATTGGGGAATCTGGCCAATTAAGTGTTAAGGACACCATGGGAATGGCCGGACCTATATACCTACAGTAGGACCTATGTTGGAGTCTTTGAGGAGGGAGTGGTTAGATTGATCCAAAAATAAGTAATCTATTCTAGTATATATAGACCATGGGTGTGAATAAAAAGTATTATTAGATTGTAGAGGGTGTTGGATTCTCCATGCATCCACTTCAAAGCAGTTATTTACTGAGTTTGGTGGGTGTAATGATACACAAGGGGTGAACAATGAGGAATCTAGAGTTGGGTTCTATGGTGATATTGAGGTCTCCTCCCAGTATTAACGTCCTATTTTGTGTTTCCTGGACTGGTATTTAGCCTCTTTTCATTTCACCAAAGTAAGAGGGCTGAGATCTGCATAGATCTGAAGGGAATCTCCATTAAGTTGAGCTTTTCAAATTGTGATTGGCATCTGGAAGCCATTAGTGCTGTTTAATAAAGGTAGTGGAATGCTCGTAGTGCAGTATAAAGGTTAGGAGTGGATGTTGTGTTATCAGACAGAGGGAGGATCAAATTGGTTCAGGATCCCGGTAGATATCTGAGACAATAACAGTATATTAATTGGCAGAGTAATTATCTGTGTATACCTGGTCCTTTCTGTCCATTGTCTTCCCCTCCTTTTATTTTCCTTCTATTTCTTTAGTAGTGAGTGATAGGTGAGAAAGATGGAGGCTAGTACTGTGTGAAGTCATATAACTGTGTAGAGTTTATGATTATGCTAGGGACTGGGGTATGTTCTGTCACCTTAGAGCAGTGTGGCTGCTGTGTATGCCATGCTGGTGTTAACTGTGCTGTTGGAGCTGCAGATGAGTATTTACGCTTCTGAGCCTTGTGGTAGCAGGGATCTATGCTCAAGTGGCAATTGTGGTGAGTAGCCGCAAGTTCTTAGGAGTGGTCCATCACTCTGAAGATCAGGTTGTGGTTGTGGCCGGGTCCCGCTCTCTGCTCTTACGGAGTTAGCATTTCAAAGCAATCCGGGTCTCTTCCTGCTTCCGCAGTGTATGGCGGTTGTACAGAATGGCTATTTTACCGCCAAGTCGTCCGAACAAGACTCCACACTTCATTATGGTGTATGTGGGTGGTGGATACAAATCCTCTGGAGTCTGTTTATATCTGCTCAAGGAGTGAGTGTTACAGAGCTTCACCGGGAAGCGGCCATACTGGATTCCAGCTGGCTTCACCCCCTATGTTTGCTTTGAAATATTACTGTGTGCCTGCTAGTGAGTACCAGCTTTTCTGTGTGTTGTGTTAATAATTTTTGTAAGTTTTACCTTTGGGCCTGTGACCCAGGCCGCTCAGGGGTTAACTGCCTGAGTTGCTGGTAACTGTGCAGCTTTTTGTAAGTATTCAGGGCCGATTGTAGAGGGTGTTGGATTCTGCATGCATCTACTAAGCCTAATTGTTTAAAGCAGTTATTTACTGAGTTTGGTGGGTGTGATGATACACATGGGGTGAACAATGAGGAATCTAGAGTTGGGTCTATGGTGATATTGAGGACTCCTCCCAGTATTAACGTCCCATTTTGTGTTTCCTGGACTAAGGAGAGTAGACGCTTAAAAAGGGGGGTCCTCTTTGAATTGGGTGCATAAACATTTACCAGGGTCGATTGGACAATAGGCCCACTATAATTAGGATTCGTCCATCATTGTCAGATGTGGTAGTGGGGAGTTGAAAGGGTAAGTCGCAGGGGATAAGGATCTCTACACCATTTTTTCCCCTAGAATTGAAATAACCTACTGGGAAATCCCTAGAGAAGAGTTTTGGTTCAGCAGCTTTGGGGAAGTGAGTTTCTTGGATAAACAATATAGATCTTCTTTGTTTAGCAAACCATTGCAAAGCAAAGCGTGTTTAGGCCTTTTGTGAAATTATATGTAATGGTCTATTACTCATAGTGTATGTTTGTGCAGTGCACTATGTGCAGAATAGTGTAAAGAATCTTACCTTTGCGAAGGCCTGGGGGTTTAAGTAGATGGGCTCTCATCCTAAGTGCCAGAAAAGAGTAGAGGGAAAAGAACAGCATGTCTGTGTCTATACAACAGCTGGTGAGCAACGGAATGATAATTCTTGTACAAGTGAGCAAAAAACTATAAAACAATAAATACACAAACAACAAGCAATTCTGAACAAGAACCCCCCCCCCCACAAGAAAAGGGTATGTAACCCATAATATACACCCTATAGGAGTCATATAGGGTAGGTAAAGGGGGGGGGGGGTTTAGTAGTTCAAACTACTAGCACTACTCTATAAGTGGCTATAGAAAAATAATCTTGAAAGTGTCTATGACTCTGTGGGGATAGGATCATTTATATGGGGGTCTGGGTAGTGATTAGACAGAGTACAGTCTCTGAAGGTAAAGTTCAGAAGAAGTATGAACTGTCTTCTGCTGCACAATCTTTGGTGAAGTAACTCAGTGACAACTAAGATTGCCTAGGAGAGTTCTTTTCCAATGTTTCTGCCATCAACCGTTGGCTTGAGTATGAGGTCAGGTTAAGTTATAGTTCATGGTGAGAGAGATGTCGAAGGAACAATTTTATGTTGGAGCCTTGGTGTGGGAATTAGCAGGCTTTCTATGTTTCCTACTGACTGTGGGGGCCTGGTGAACTGAGGCTTGTTTTTCCAATTGAGGGGGTGTTGGTTGTGGGATATTTAGTTGGGAGCAGAAATGGTGAAGGTCCTCTGGGTCTCTGTAAATTGTTTCTTTGTTGTCCTTCATGACTCTAAGAGAGAAAGGAAAACCCCAACAATAAGGGATGCCAAGGCCACGAAGGTGTGAAGGGAGGCATTTAGCCTCTTTTCATTTCACCAAAGTAAGAGGGCTGAGATCTGCATAGATCTGAAAGGAATCTCCATTTAGTTGAGCTTTTCAAATTGTGATTGGCGTCTGGAAGCCATTAGTGCTGTTTAATAAAGGTAGTGGAATGCTCGTAGTGCAGTATAAAGGTTAGGAGTGGATGTTGTGTTATCAGACTGAGGGAGGATCAAATTGGTTCAGGATCCTGGTAGATATCTGAGACAATAACGGTATATTAATTGGCAGAGTGATTATCTGTGGATACCTGGTCCTTTCTGTCCATTGTCTTCCCCTCCTTTTATTTTCCTTCTATTTCCTTTGTAGTGAGTGATAGGTGAGAAAGATGGAGGCTACTGTGTGAAGGCATATAACTGTGTAGAGTTTATGATTATGCTAGGGACTGGGGTATGATCTGTCACCTTAGAGCAGTGTGGCTGCTGTGTATGCCATGCTGATGTTAACTGTGCTGTTGGAGCTGCAGATGAGTATTTACGCTTCTGAGCCGTGTGGTAGCAGGGATCTATGCTCAAGTGGCAATTGTGGTAAGTAGCCGCAAGTTCTTAGGAGTGGTCCGTCACTCTGAAGATCAGGTTGTGATTGTGGCCGAGTCCCACTCTCTGCTCTTACGGAGTTAGAATTTTGAAGCAATCCGGGTCTCTTCCTGCTTCTGCAGTGTATGGCGGTTGTACAGAATGGCTATTTTACCGCCCCGTCGGCCGAACAAGTCTCCACACTTCATTGTGGTGTATGTGGGTGGTGGATCCAAATCCTCTGGAGTCTGTTTATATCCGCTCAAGGAGTGAGTGTTACAGAGCTTCACCGGGAAGTGGCCATACTGGATTCCGGCTGGCTCTACCCCTATGTTTGCTTTGAAATATTACTATGTGCCTGCTAGTGAGTACCAGCTTTTCTGTGTGTTGTGTTAATAATTTTTGTAAGTTTTACCTTTGGGCCTGTGACCCAGGCCGCTCAGGGGTTAACTGCCTGAGTTGCTGGTAACTGTGCAGCTTTCCGTAAGTATTCAGGGCCGATTGTAGAGGGTGTTGGATTCTCCATGCATCTACTAAGCCTAATTGTTTAAAGCAGTTATTTACTGAGTTTGGTGGGTGTAATGATACACATGGGGTGAACAATGAGGAATCTAGAGTTGGGTCTATGGTGATATTGAGGTCTCCTCCCAGTATTAACGTCCCATTTTGTGTTTCCTGGACTAAGGAGATTAGACGCTTAAAAAGGGGGGTCCTCTTTGAATTGGGTGCATAAACATTTACCAGGGTCGATTGGACAATAGGCCCACTATATAAGGCCGCTAAGGGGTTAACTGCCTGAGTTCCTGGTAACTGTGCAGCTTTCCGTAAGTATTCAGGACCGTGGGATCACAGTGACTTGGGATGTGTACCCTGTGCAGTCTGAGAGTACAGTCCATATCTGTGTTTAGTCGTCACATTGTTTCAAGTAGTGCTTGTTTTTGTTGATAGTTACTATGGCAACTGGAGACAGGGGAACCTAAAAGATTGTTCCTAGTTCTGGTATTCTATGAGCCCAGCCGGACCTAGAACAGGTATGATGATACTCGGTAGAACGATGTGTAGTATACAGCCTCATCTGAGCATGTAAGTTTTTCTTATATATCTTTTTTTGTTTTTGTATTATAGATTTGGGATGTTGTAATGTCAGGATTTATTGTTATGAAAACTGGACTGTACTAGCAATAAAAAAAGTTTAAGTTTGAAGATTGAGTGCATGGAAGTTGTTTTTCCTTATTCATAAGGACCAAGCACCAATATATAGGCATAAGGGAGTGCAGTGGCAAGATATATATATATATATATATATATATATACTCCCATAACCCAGTAAGGCACTCTCTGGTATTTGAAATCATCAAATTGTTTATTATTGGTGACATTTTGGGGTTGTGCCACTTCCTCAGACCACAAAAAGCATATTTTTTTTTGTGGTCTGTGAAAGGGGCACAACCCCAAAACGTCACCAATAAACAATTTGATGGTTTCAAATACTGGAGAGTGCCTTATTGGTGTATGGGAGTATATGCTGCTGTTTAGGTGCACCCTGGAAGTTGCCAAATCGGTTGGGAGTGCTGTTTTTAAAAAAAAAAAAAAATTCTCTACCAAAAAAGGCACAGTAGAATTGTTATATTGGTATAATTATATTGATTCCATCACATTAAAAATAAATCTTCATAATTGTATTCAAGTACAACAATATTAACTTTAGTATATTAAAATGACCCATGCAAATTAGTTTTCTAAGAAGTATTAAACAAGAGAACATAAATATGCAAACCATATATTTCAGCTAATGGAACATCAAATAAAATTACATTTAGACGCTGTTCTCATCATTTTAATGATACAGATCTATAAAATTGTCTCTTAGAGAAGAAATAGAATTGCAAATCTACTTTCATTCTAGAGGTTAATTGCTGCATAGTTATTTAAAGCACATGATAGTTGCAAAGTACAATAACAATTTTCTTGATTTAAATTGATTAATTCTAATTCATATTCATTTTTAGATAGACGCTAGTTGTGTTTAATATTCAGTGTGTGTGTGTGTATGGGGGGTGGAGAGATAATTCTGTGCTTCTACCACATTCCATGCACTGTTCTGCTTATGGTCCTAGGCAGGGGCACTAACTCAAAGGGACACTGAACCCAATTTTTTTTCTTTCATGATTTAAATAAAGCATGCAATTTTAAGCAACTTTCTAATTTACTCCTATTATCAAAAATGTTTCAATCTCTTGGTATCTTTATTTGAAAAGCAAGAATGTAAGTTTAGATGCCGGCCCATTTTTGGTGAACAACCGGGGTTGTTCTTGCTGATTAGTGGATAAATTCACCCACCAAGTGCTGTCCAGAACCAAAAATTGGCAGGCTCCTTAGCTTAGATGCCTTCTTTTTCAAATAAAGATATCCAGAGAATGAAGATTAAGGAATGATAATAGGAGTAAATTAGAATGTTGCTTAAAATTGCATGCTCTATCTGAATCACAAAAGAAAAAAATTGTATTCAGTGTCCCTTTAAATGCTTACTTGGCTTGGAAGACTTGACAATTTAGCCCTGATGTAGTGGATTAACTGAGTGTCACGATCGCTCAGCTGCTGATCACTTCCTCTGGCTCAGCGCGGTAGCGCTTTCACTGGTTGCTTAGCAACCCTGTTCCTGTCGGCTCTTCCGATGACGTCAGGAGGCCTTCTTATTCCGGCGTCTCCTCTCATCGGTGCCTGTTTGTTGTTACTCGTGGGCTATGTGAGTACAAATTTATTCTTGTGATTCCTGAATTTGTGCCTGCTTATTCTAAACCCCTACCTGCCTGATAACACGTTGCTGGACACTGCTTACCTGACTACTCTATTGGTTAACCTCTGCCTGCCTGATAACACGTTGCTGGACACTGCTTACCTGACTACTCTATTGGTTAACCCCTACCTGCCTGATAACACGTTGCTGGACACTGCTTTACCTGACTACTCTATTGGTTAACCCCTACCTGCCTGATAACACGTTGCTGGACACTGCTTACCTGACTACTCTATTGGTTAACCCCTACCTGCCTGATAACACGTTGCTGGACACTGCTTACCTGACAACTCTATTGGTTAACCCTTACCTGCCTGATTACACGTTGCTGGACATTGCTTACCTGACTACTCTATTGGTTAACCCTTACCTGCCTGATTACCCGTTGCTGGACATTGCCTGCCTGATTACTCTATTGGTTAACCCTTTCTACACAAAGTTTCTTCTCCTGACCCTGCTGTGTCATCTACCAGTCTATTACTGTGAGTATATTATACTACAACTGTCGCAGGGTCAGTACCTGGTATATACTCACTGTGCTAGGGTGTTATTAACCTCATTCTAGCATTTGGGTCTAACTCTGGACTTTACCTATCCTGACATTACAAACAGGCCATATAATGGACCCTGGTGAGTTATCCAGAGCAGTGGCTTTACAGGGACAGCTTCTTGGAACCCACTCTGCACACCTGCAATCCCTGGATTCTAAATTGGATCAAATAACTGCTCTTTTGCATAACCTTTCTCCTCCTTCTCAAGCCACGGCAACACCTGTTGTTCCTGCGGCCAGCTCTAACCCTGCGTTTAATCCGCCACAACTTGCAGAACACTTCATTCCTAGAATTCCACTACTGGATAAATATGACGGCAATCCTGAAGACTGTCGAGGATTTCTTAATCAGTGCCGCCTTCACTTCAGAAATAATCCTCAGATGTTTATTTCCTCTTCCTCCAAGATCACCTTTTTAATTTCTCTTATGAAGGGTAAAGCCCTGGCTTGGGTTTCTCCACTGTTGGAAAAGGATGATCCTTTGCTCCAGGATTTTGACACTTTTGTATCTATATTTTCTTCTGTGTTTGATAAACCTTGTAGATCAGCGGCGGCTGAAGCAGGACTTTTAGATTTAAGACAAGGATCTCTTTCTGTAGCACAATACGCTATAGAATTCTGGACTTTAGCTGCTGAAACTATGTGGAATCATGGGGCACTGCGTGCAGCATTTCGTAAAGGTCTTTGTGATTGTTTGAAAGACGAATTGGTTTATAGGGATCTTCCCGATTCCCTAGAAGATCTTATCAACCTATGTATCAAACTTGATGCTCGTTACTCTGAGCGTCTCCATGAACGTGACCGTAATAGAAGATCCTTTATCAGAACTTCCTTTCGTCCTATGCCTCATTCTCCAAAACTTCCTACTCCAAACACTTCTATCTCTGAGGCAAGTGAACCCATGGAGGTTGGTGCTATTAAATGATCCGAAGCTGAACGTCTCAGAAGGCGTAATCTGGGACTATGTCTTTACTGCGGTATTAAGGGGCATATGTTAAAAGATTGTCCAACTCGTCCAGTAAAAGCCAGGGCTTAACTCCAGGAAGAGGGGCTGAGTTAAGCCAAAGTTCTTTTTCTTCCCTCAATCCCAAGCTGTTTGTTCCAGTAACTGTCCGCTTTGGCAACATCAAATTTCAGGCTCAAGCACTCATCAATTCTGGAGCTGCAGGAATGCTTATGGATTCAGAGTTTGTCAATGCTCTTCGTATTCCTTTGCTTTCCAAGAGCAAAATAATTAAAGTCACTACTGTCAGTGGTCAACCTTTAGGTTCTGGTTTCATTCGATATTCTACCATTCCTCTTCTCATGTCTGTAGGAGTACTTCATTCTGAAACCATTTGTTTTGACATCATCTCTTCTCCTCAGTTTCCCCTCATTTTGGGACTTCCTTGGCTTCATCTACATGATCCAGTTTTTTCCTGGTCTAAAGGAGAGCTTGTTGCTTGGGGATCTTCTTGTTTCACTCAGTGTCTACGGAATGCTCCCAAAACTTCCAGTACTTTTGTGGCAGTCTTGGACGTTCCTGATTCTTTACCTGAACAATATCATTCTTTTTGTGATGTCTTTTCCAAAAAAGATGCTGAAGTATTACCTCCTCACCGGACCTTTGATTATCCCATTGACTTATTACCAGGAGCACCTCTACCTAAGGGTAAAACTTACCCACTTTCTCGTCAAGAAAATGTTTCACTTGAGGAATATATCAAGGATAATTTGGCCCGAGGTTTTATCCGCCCTTCTTCTTCTCCAGTAGGGGCAGGTTTCTTCTTTGTGGAAAAGAAAGATGGAGGTCTTCGTCCTTGCATTGATTATCGAGCTCTAAATCAAATCACAATCAAGAATTGTTATCCACTCCCTCTCATTCCCGAATTATTTGATTATCTCCAGGGTGCTTCCATCTTTACCAAATTGGATCTTCGTGGGGCATATAATTTGGTCAGAATTCGTAAAGGGGACGAGTGGAAAACTGCCTTCAACACTAGGTTTGGACACTACGAATATTTAGTTATGCCTTTTGGGTTATGCAATGCCCCTGCAGTTTTCCAACATTTCGTTAATGAAATATTCAGAGACTATCTTAATCAATTCGTTATTATCTATCTTGATGATAGTCTGATTTATTCCCGGACTGTACAGGATCACATTCATCATGTTACATTAGTACTCCAGAGATTACGTGAGAATTTTCTTTTTGCCAAGCTTGAAAAGTGTTCTTTTCATCAAGAATCTATTCCTTTCTTGGGTTACATTATTTCTCCGTCTGGATTCAAGATGGATTCTGACAAACTCTCGGCTATCCTAGACTGGCCTAGACCTACTTCCTTAAAATCTCTTCAAAGGTTCCTGGGGTTTGCCAATTACTATCGTAAGTTCATAAAGGACTTTGCTAACATCTCGGCACCCCTTACCGCTCTTACTAAAAAGGGTCAGGATTGCAAGCATTGGTCTGATCAAGCTGTACAGGCATTTGAATCTCTAAAGTCTGCATTTACTTCGGCTCCCATTCTTTGCCATCCTGTTCCGACTCTTCAATTCATTCTTGAAGTGGATGCTTCTCTGATTGCTGCTGGGGCAGTACTATCTCAGCGAAATCCTGTTTCTAGCAAGATTCTTCCTGTGGGATTTTTCTTCAAGAAGTTCAATACTTCCGAACTGAATTATGACATTGGAAACAAAGAACTGTTAGCTATTAAAATGGCTTTGGAAGAATGGAGACATCTGCTTGAAGGCACTGTTCAACTGTTTCTTATACTCACAGACCATAAAAATCTTCTGTATCTTCATACTGCCAAACGCCTCAACTCACGTCAAGCCCGATGGGCTCTGTTCTTCTCCAGATTTAATTTTGTCCTCTCTTATATTCCTGGCTCTAAGAATACAAAAGCAGACGCTTTATCTAGACAATTTCTGGCTTCTGATTCTACACTTCTGGATTCTGAACCCATTCTTCGCCCTGCTAAAGTTCTGGCTCAGTTATCTACGTTTCCTTTACAAGCGTTACAGTCCGCTCAAGCTTCTGTTCCTTCATCTTATAACATATCTCCTGGGATCTTATTTGTACCTACTGAATTCCGCCTAAAACTTCTTCGTTGGGCTCATGATAATGTTCTGTCTGGACATCCAGGAGTACGTAATACTTTGTGGAAACTCAAACAACATGTCTGGTGGCCTTCCATGGGCAAAGATGTCAAGGATTATGTTGCAGCTTGTACTTCCTGTACCTCAAATAAACAATCTTCATCATTACCTCTTGGGCTCTTACAACCTCTGCCTGTTCCGTACTATCCCTGGTCTCATGTTTCCATGGACTTTATTACAGATCTTCCTAATTCAGCCGGAAACAAGACCATATGGGTTGTGGTAGACAGGTTTTCCAAAGCAGCTCATTTTGTTCCTTTAACTGGATTACCATCGGCCCAGAAACTCGCTGAATTGTTTATACTCCATATCACCAGATTACATGGATTTCCTTTGGACATCGTTTCTGATCGAGGAGTTCAATTTGTCTCAAGATTTTGGAAATCTCTGTGCAAACAGTTTGGAGTTACCATATCTCTTTCTCTACTTTTTTCTACTGCGCATCATCCTCAGTCCAACGGTCAAACTGAACGGGTAAATCAATCTCTTGAGTCCTATCTCAGGCACTATGTTAATCATCAGCACTCCAATTGGTCGCAGCTTCTTCCTTTAGCAGAACTTGCTTACAATTCCCGCTTCAACTCTTCTTTACAGACTTCTCCTTTCAAGGCAGCCTATGGATTCGAACCTAGAACTTTTCCTATGTCTTCGGGAGGTTCTGGAGTTCCTGGAGCAGATCGTACAGTGAGAAGTCTCTGTAAACACTGGAAGAAGATTTGGGAAATCCTTCTTCTCTCCACTCAAAAGTATAAACGATTTGCTGATCGCAGACGCCGGAAGGCGCCCTCTTTTCGGACTGGAGACAAGTTTTGGATTTCCACCAGATTCATCCGACTCAAACAACCCTGTGCTAAATTGGGTCCCAAATACATTGGACCATTCAGGATTGTTTCCAAGGTATGTTCTACTGCCTACAGGGTTGCTTTACCAGACAACTTGAAGATTCACCCTGTCTTTCACGTGTCTCTTCTTAAACCAGCAGTCTCTAACCGGTTTTCCACCAAATGTAGAGTTCCCTCTCCGTTCCTTGTGGATGGCACTTCGGAATTTGAGATCAGTCAAATTCTTGATTCCAGATTAAGGGGTAACCGTCTGTACTATTTGGTCCATTAGAAGGGATATCCCATCACTGAACGTTCTTGGGAACCTGCTTCTCATGTCCGTGCCTCTGCTTTGATCAAACAGTTCCACGCCCAGAATCCTTCGAAGCCTGTTCGTGTTTCCCGGAGGGGTCCTTGAGGTGGGGGCACTGTCGCGATCGCTCAGCTGCTGATCGCTTCCTCTGGCTCAGCGGGGTAGCGCTTTCACTGGTTGCTTAGCAACCCTGTTCCTGTCGGCTCTTCCGATGACGTCAGGAGGCCTTCTTATTCCGGCGTCTCCTCTCATCGGTGCCTGTTTGTTGTTACTCGTGGGCTATGTGAGTACAAATTTATTCTTGTGATTCCTGAATTTGTGCCTGCTTATTCTAAACCCCTACCTGCCTGATAACACGTTGCTGGACACTGCTTACCTGACTACTCTATTGGTTAACCTCTGCCTGCCTGATAACACGTTGCTGGACACTGCTTACCTGACAACTCTATTGGTTAACCCCTACCTGCCTGATAACACGTTGCTGGACACTGCTTACCTGACTACTCTATTGGTTAACCCCTACCTGCCTGATAACACGTTGCTGGACACTGCTTTCCTGACTACTCTATTGGTTAACCCCTACCTGCCTGATAACACGTTGCTGGACACTGCTTACCTGACTATTCTATTGGTTAACCCCTACCTGCCTGATAACACGTTGCTGGACACTGCTTACCTGACAACTCTATTGGTTAACCCTTACCTGCCTGATTACACGTTGCTGGACATTGCTTACCTGACTACTCTATTGGTTAACCCTTACCTGCCTGATTACCTGTTGCTGGACATTGCCTGCCTGATTACTCTATTGGTTAACCCTTTCTACACAAAGTTTCTTCTCCTGACCCTGCTGTGTCATCTACCAGTCTATTACTGTGAGTATATTATACTACAACTGTCGCAGGGTCAGGTCCTGGTATATACTCACTGTGCTAGGGTGTTATTAACCTCATTCTAGCATTTGGGTCTAACTCTGGACTTTACCTATCCTGACACTGAGCAGTAGGGATGGGCAAATGTGCTTTAAGTGTAATTCATTTGGTAGAACAAATAGTCCTGTGGACATTCATTTTGGACAATCTAATGTTGATAAGAATGACAATCCATTTAATTCAGTATTTCGGAATGTTACTTTTGTTTTCAAATATTCATAATTAGATCAAATATCCACATTCAAAATTTCGAATGTAACATTTGATTTAACAAATACTATACAGAAGTTCATTAGTTCATGTGGTAGGGAATTTAGTAAATTAATACATAATAGATACAAATATATTAATTTGAATGTTTCTATTTCAAATATTGCATAATTCAAATTTTAAATTTAAAGAGAGCATTAGAAATACTATTACAAATATATAGATTTCAAGTTTTCACATTCGAATATTGCATAATTTGAATCGAACTATTAGAAAAATTCAAATAGAATATTACATTTAAATATAGCATTAGAAATACAATTACATTAAACAAATGTTAGAATGTTGTACAAATATTTTAAATTCAAAATGAATGAACCAATGTGTTAATTTGTTTCATTTTTCGAATGTTGCAAAACATTTGCCCAAATATAACAAGAGACCTGTTTACTTACACTAAAATTGCTGCTCAGTAGAGACTGAGCAGCAATGTTATTGTAAGTAAACGGGTCTCTTGTTTATTTCATTATGATTTATTTGTAGTATTTTTTATGTTACACTGTAAATACTACCATATTGACAATTATCTAGGGTTAGATGAATAAATATGAAGTTTCAAAGTATAAAGTAACTTTTAACTCTTTCCTATTGGTAGAAAATTCATTGTCAGCTAACAGCAGCGCTAAAAACTCCATAAGTAAGAAATTTTCATAGCAGAAACAGAAACTGTGCAGTATTCAGTTGTCACACTCTCTCATCAAAAAGCAAGACATTTAGATTTGGTGGAAAAGACAATATTTTAATGGACATTCATGATTCAGACAGAACTTTTCCATTTACTTATATTATCTAATTTGCTTTGTTCATTTGGTATCCTCTGTTAAAAAGCATATATCAAGAGTAGCAATATGTTACTGAGAGCTAGCTACTATGCATTACAGTTAGCTAGTTGCTATACATATATGCCACTTGTCATTGGATCACCCAGTGAGGCCTATTTATCAAAGGTCTTGCGGACCTGATCCGACATTGCGGATCAGGTCCACAAGACCTCGCTGAATGCGGAAAGCAATATGCTCTCCGTAGTCAGCATTGCACCAGCAGCTCACAAGAACTGCTGGTGCAACGCCGTCCCCTGCAGACTTGCGGCCAATGCATGGAGGAGTCAATCAACCTGATCGTACTCGATTGGGTTGAATTGTGGCGAATCCTGTCAACCTCCTCAGAGCAGGTGGATAGGGTATATAGCAGCTGTCTTTAGACCGCTACTTCATAACTGCTGTTTCTGGCGAGTCTGAAGACTTGCCAGAAACACAGGCCCACAAGCTCCATACAAAGCTTGATAAATGGGCCTCAGTGTGTTCAGCTAGCTCCCAGTAGTGTATTAGTGCTCCTTCAACAACGAGAATGAAGCAAATTTGATAATAGAGGGAAATTGAAAGGTTGATTAAAATTGTATGCTTGACAGGAGAACCTCTACAAAAGAAGATAAGCATCTTTTCTTCTCTTCTCTCTCTTTCATCTTTCATTTATTTTTCTTCTCTGATAGTCTTCTTTTCCCTTTATTTTTATTCTGAAGGTGCCATTTAAAAGAAATTAATACAAACATACACCAAGATTACAAGTTTTGCACTATACCGGGTGCGTAAATAACGAAAAAAAGCGCTGCCATTACTGAAAAACCTTCTCTTGTTGTGGGGTATGGTGCGATAAGCTCCATACCGCACAAAACCAAAGGCCTGAGTTTACGTGCTCGTGCATGCTTTCCCCCATAGACATCAATGGAGAGAAAGTGTTAGAAAAAAACTAACATCTGCGATTACGGAATGGAGATCGCCGTAACGCAACCCCATTGATGTCTATGGGGAAAGAAACTTATCTAACACCCTAACATAAACCCCTAGTCTAAATACCCCTAATTCGCCGCCCCCTGACATCACAGACACTAAATAAAGTTATTAACCCCTAATCCGCCGCTCCCCGACATCACTGACACTAAATAAAATGATTAACCCCTAATCCACTGCCCCCAACATTACCAACACTAAACCTATTAACCTAAACCGTCGCCCCTCCACATCGCAACACACTAAATTAAACTATTTACCCCTAAACCTAACACCTCCCTAATTTTAAATTAAATTTATAATATAGCTATTTTAAAATAAATAAAAACTTACCTGTGAAATAAAAAAAAATAAGTTTAAACTATAAAGTAACCTAACATTACTATTTTAAAACAATAAAATTAACGAAAAATGAAAAAACCTAAATAACACATTTTAAATTTTTTAAAAAAATCCTAACACTACGAAAAAAATAAAATAAAAATGAAATTGCAAAAAAATAAAAACTCTAAAATTACAAAGAATAATAAACGAAATTATCCAAAATAATAACAATTATACCTAATCTAATACCCCTATAAAAACAAAAAAGCCCCCCCAAAATAAAAACACCCCCTAACATAACAATAAACTACCAATAGATTTATATAGTTATATCTATTTAAAAATACTTAGAACATATTCCCCAATGTGATGAAAATTAGAATGTGAAATATTTACAGTAAATACACAAACACTTAATAAAAAATAAATATTGCATAAATATGACATGTTTTTAGCTATTTGACTGCAAAGGGCTCCAATGCACTTACAATGGTCCAGATTATGGATGAAGTGGTATTTAATGCTCCCGCTTGTGCGCTATCACCGCTAGAAGTAAGCTTTTTTCGCTCATCGGGTAGCGCAAGTTGAAAGCATAAAGTTTTCACTCGCATGCTAACCTGATGCACCCAAAAAAAAACTTTGGATATCGTGATCACGTTAATGTATTTCCTTATAGAAAGTCATTGGAGCAAAAAAAGTGGGGGGAAAATCTCTATCGCGCACAAGCCGATCGCATATTCTCAACCTTGTCTAACGCGACATGAAAATATGAATATTTCACATTCCAATGTTCTTCACATAGTAGAATATCTTCTATTTATTCATACATATATATATTTCTACACATATCTGATGTTATTGTGGTACAATATATATCTATACCAATATATATCTATAACAATATATATATTTATATTCATAATTATATATAGGTATGGATATATACAGATATTTATAGGAATATCTATTTAAATATACTTAGAATATATTCCGAATGGGGAATGGAAATATTTACAGTAAATACTGTACACACTATAACACTTATTTAAATATGAATATTGCTTAAATGTAATTTTACATTTTATCTACTTTATCTTCATATATATATATATATATATATATATATATATATATATATATATATATATATATATATATATATATATATATATCTATACTGTATGTGTATACATATATATATATATAAATTTATGTGTTTATACCTGTATTTATGTCTGTAAATACATATATACACATATAAATACATATGTACACACACACACACATATCCTATATAATAAAAGGCCAAGTGTGTTTGTCCGAAGCTGTCATGCGCAGGAGAGACTGCACGTGAGGACAAACACACTTGGCCTTCCAACTGATCTGGTGTGTGGTGGAGTGGGCGTGGCCGGCGGGTATGACGTGGGCGTGGTCGGGCGGGTGCAACGTAGGTGTGACCAGGGGGAGTGCTACGTGGGCAGGGCCCAGGCGTGACACGGGGCCGACTGCCAAGACAGAGAGCTCTAAAGAGGGGGGATAGAGAGAGCAGAAGAGGGGGGATAAAGAGAGGGAGAGAGTCAGCAAAAGAGAGGGGGAGAGTGCAAAAAAGAGAGTGGGGAGAGAGCACAAAAGAGAGGGTGAGAGAGCACAAAAGAGAGGGGGAGAGAGCGCAAAAGAGAGGGGGAGAGAGCGCAAAAGAGATGGGGAGAGAGCACAAAAGAGAGGGGGGAGAGAGCACAAAAGAGAGGGGGGAGAGAGCGCAAAAGAGAGGGGGGAGAGAGCACAAAAGAGAGGGGGAGTGAGCACAAAAGAGAGGGGGGAGAGAGCGCAAAAGAGAGGGGGAGAGAGCGCAAAAGAGGCAATAGAGAGGGGAAGAGAGCGCAAAAGAGAGGGGGAGAGAGCGCAAAAGAGAGAGGGAGAGAGAGCAAAAGAGAGGGAGAGAGACAGCAAAAGAGAGGAGAGAGAGAGCAAATGAGAGGAGAGAGAGAGCAAAAGAGGGGGAGAGAGACAGCAAAAGAGGGGGAGAGATACAGGAAAAGAGGGGGAGAGAGAGAGCAAATGAGGGAGAGAGAGAGCAAAAGAGAGGGGGGAGAGAGAGAGCAAAAGAGAGGGGGATAGTGAGAGCAAAAGAGAGGGGGAGAGAGAGAGAGTAAAAGAGAGGGCAGAAAGAGAGAGCAAAAGAGAGGGGAGAAAGAGAGAGCAAAAGAGAGGGGGGATAGAGAGAGAGAGCAAGGGGTGGGACCACTGTACTGCAAAAAATGGCCCGTGTACACGGGCCTTAGGACTAGTATAAATATATATTTAAATATGTGTATGTATGTATCCCTATGTTGTCTCAGGTGTCAGAAGAAAAAAAAGGCATGCAAAGGGTTTTCCCTTTGCATGCCTTTTTTTTCTTCTGACACCTGAGACCTCATATCTTTGAGCCCTTATAAAATTATTTTAAAAAAATGCATAAAATGTTATAAGGTAGTATTATTAGTGTAACTGTACTTTGAAAAGTATTTTTTATGTGTTTTGTGACACTTTTTTGTTTTGTTAAACAGTTAATCAGAGCTCTGAGGATGCAGTAATCATTGTAGTGTAAATTATGATTGAGCTCACGCTTTCAGGTTTACTTGCACTATACCTGACGCATGCAAACACTTGCGATAAACCCTTTTTTCTTTGAGTGTAATTGTAAGTGCGCCACTCGTAATCTGGCCCAATATATGTCTATGTATGCATAAATATGTTTTATGTGTTATATGTGTATATATGTCTGTAAATATATATATATATATATATATATGTACTCACATACACACACACAAGCATTTGATGCTTTTTTGGCATTAAAGGAAGGTGTGTTGTTCAAATCTCGTGTGCTGCCTTTCTTTGCGACGGACTACAGGGATCATCACCAGGTCTTGTCCTTATGCAATACACACTGTTGTATTTATGTTTTGGCCGTGCACTGAGTGGTTATTATGTTGGTGAGTGCTGATCTTTTCTGTTAATATATATATATATATATATATATATATACAATCATGTGTGTCCGCCTGCTCAGAGCAGGCGGACAGGTTATGGAGCAGCAGTCTTTGTGACCGCTGCTTCATGAAACACGGGGCATCAAGCCCCATCATACGGAGCTTGATACATATGCCCCATCATTTTATTTCTCAATGATACAAATGTAAATATCCCCAAATCTCTAGAAATAATGAATAATGATAGTAAATTTTCGGGTTATAAAATAAATCCGACAAAATCAGAGATTTTATGGCTCCATAAAACACTCAAAAGTTACACTAAACATCCATTCTAGGAAAAAAATATGCATTAACTATTTAGGAATAAAAGTAGGGAGAAACCTACAGGAATGGTACACCATTAATTACTCAGAAATCTTTAAAAATTTAGACAGTGAGCAAAACAGATGGAACATGTTTTTTTGTCTCTATAGGATTATGTTGATTAAGACTATAATTTTCCCACGTATCCTCCTACAAAACTTATCCATTTTTGTATCAAAACAAGATATCACCAGGTATAATAGGGCTTGACAATAGAAATGCAAGATAACAAACTAATGCAGCAAAAATATCTCCGTGCTTATTTTGGCAAGTGGTTAAAATTAATATTAACATGACCTTTGGCAATCCAGATCCAATTTATAGCCCCACTTCATTAAACAGCAGCATTTTTACTCTTAATTTTAAAAGAGTATCTTCCACAACAATGGATTGATCTGGAGAGAGGGACAGGGTGACAAGATATAGGCCTCTAGTTATCAAGGTCTGGCGGACCTGATCCGACACTGCGGATCAAGTCCGCCAGACCTTGCTGAATACGGCGGGCAATACGCTCGCCATATTCATCATAGCACCAGCAGCTCACAAGAGCTGCTGGTGCAACGCCGCCCCCTGCAGACTCGCGCCAATAGGCCGCCAGCAGGGGGTGTCAATCAACCCAATCGTACTCGATCGGGTTGATTTCCGGCAATGTCTGTCCGCCTGCTCAGAGCACTCGGACAGGTTATGGAGCAGCGGTCTTTGTGACCGCTGCTTCATAACTGCTGTTTCTGGCGAGTCTGAAGACTCGCCAGAAACAGGGGCCATCAAGCTCCTTACGGAGCTTGATAACTAGAGGCCATAGTGAGTGATTGGCGAGGCCCTTGAGGAATATGAGTATGAGAGGAGTTGGATTTTTTCCTTTTTTTTTGCTCTTTGTTTTGTTGTTTGTGTTGTTTCAGGTTTATACAAATGTAAGTGTAAACTGCATAAGCTAAATTTTGTACTGAAGACACAGAAACATGTTTCATCTATGTTTTTGATAATAAGGAAGGGAAAAAAACAGCCTTAGCTGTTTAAGGGATCAATCTTAGTGGATATAAAAGTTTAATTTAAGTTAATTTAAGACAACTGTGTTATAAGGGTGCATTAAACCATTGTATGTTATTTATCTCAGATTAGGAGCTGCATCTCCACGACAGTAGCACTATGAACAGGAGCTGCGTCTCCAAGACTTATGCTTCATGGAATAATTGTAATGTTTTGTTTTTGTTGTTGGAAAAACGATAAATAAATATTTAAAAAAAAAAAAAAAAAGATTGCACCTAAATCAACCATTTATCGGATCATCAAGAACTTCAAGGAAAGCGGTTCAATTTTTGTGAAGAAGGCTTCAGGACGCCCAAGAAAGTCCAGCAAGTGCCAGGACCATCTCCTAAAGTTGATTCAGCTGCAGGATCGGGGCACTACCAGTGCAGAGCATGCTCAGGAATGGCAGCAGGCAGGTGTGAGTGCATCTGCACTCACAGTGAGGCGAAGACTTTTGGAGGGCAGCAAAGAAGCCACTTCTCTCCAGGAAAAACATCAGGGACAGACTGATATTCTGTAAAAGGTACAGGGATTAGACTGCTGATGACTGGGGTTAAGTCATTTTCTCTGATGAATCTCCTTTCCAATTGGAAAGGAACCTTGTCTGTAGAAGTAAAGGTGATCACTACCATTAGTCCTGTGTCATGCCAACAGCAAAGCATGAGACCATTCATGTGCGGGGTTGCTTCTCAGCCAAGGGAGTGGGCTCACTTACAATTTTGCCTAAGAACACAGCCATGAATAAAGAATTGTACAAAAACATCCTCCAAGAGCAACTTCTCCCAACCATCCAAGAACAGTTTGGTCATGAACAATGCCTTTTCCAGTATGATGGAGCACTTAATAAGGCAAAATTGATAACTAAGTGTCTTGGGGAACAGTACATTGAAATTTTGGGTCCATGGCCAGGAAACTCCCCAGACCTAATCCCATTGAGAACTTGTGGTCAATACTCAAGAGGTGGGTGAAAAAAAAAAAAAAAAACACATATTCTGACAAACTCCAAGAATTGATTATGCAAGAATGGGCTGCCATCTGTCAGTATGTGGCCCAGAAGTTGATTGACGGCATGCCAGGGTGAATTGCAGAGGTCTTGAATAAGAAGGGTCAACACTGCAAATATTGTCTCTTTGCATAAACTTAACGTAATTGTCAATAAAAGGCTTTGACACTTATAAAATGCTTGTTATTATACTTCAGTATACCATAGTAACATCTGATAAAAATATCTTAAAACACTGAAGCAGCAGACTTTGTGAAATTAATATTTGTGCAATTAATATTGGTGTTAAATGAGCTGCAATTTAGTGTTATTGGAAGGCCTGGCCCTTTTTCATTGTTTTAACCTTTGCTATAGGAATAAAAATAAAAATTTCCAGTGCATAACTTTTTTCATTCTTAGCTAAAAAATAGTGTTCATAGTGCATGAAGGTTTAGAATGTTCGTGTTTGATACATTATCTTGTCTTCAGTAAAAGAAAATTCTATTCCTAAGTATGTTAATTCTTAATTGTACATATCTTTTTGCCACTGCTAATAGCATACTTTCCGTTATACATTATTTACTGTAAGACTGTATTGATTGAATTAATTTCCAGGATTTTACTAGACATCAAAGTATTAAAGGGCTAT
The DNA here is from genome assembly GCF_027579735.1 of Bombina bombina. NCBI lineage: Eukaryota > Metazoa > Chordata > Amphibia > Anura > Bombinatoridae > Bombina > Bombina bombina. The sequence continues at coordinate 779,133,366 of NC_069502.1, read as the reverse complement.
ATGTGGTGTATACTAAATCATTAATCCTACATAAATATAATTAATATGTTGCAATATTTTCCAATCCTCACTATTTTCAGAATTAAAATATAAAATATCATGTTATTCATTATCATAAGCAATGCTGCACTTATTTAGCACACCAAAAATAAATTCTCACACACAGTTCAGGACAGGAAAAACGATGAGTGCGAGATAGTTGCTACTGTGGGGCATATCTATCAAGCTCCGGATAGAGCTTGAGGCCCCGTGTTTCTGGCGAGCCTGCAGGCTCACCAGAAACACCAGTTATGAAGCAGCGGTCTAAAAAACGCTGCTCCATAACCCTGTCCGCCTGCTCTGAGCAGGCGGACAGAATCACCGAAATTCAACCCGATCGAGTATGATCGGGTTGATTGACACCTCCCTGCTGGTGGCCGATTGGCCGCGATTCTGCAGGGGGCGGCGTTGCACCAGCAGCTCTTGTGAGCTGCTGGTGCAATGCTTAATACGGAGAGCGCATTGCTCTCCGTATTCAGCGAGGTCTTGCGGACCTGATCCGCACTGTCGGATCAGGTCCGCCAGACTTTGATAAATAGAGGCCCATGAGTCATCAAGGAAGCATGATCATACAAAACTTGTTTGATTCTGTATGGTGCTTTGGTCTAATGAAGATTTATTAAATCTGTTTCTTAGCAACTAGCTGGCACTCATCGTTTTCCTGTCCTGAACTGTGGGCAAGGATTTTTTTTGGTATGCATTTTGATATTTGAAGCTGTTGTGGGGCTTTCTTTTCCTGGGCACCAAGGAACAGGACTTTTGTTTCTGTGTGGAGCTCTTTGCAGGAGCTTGAAGCAAGCAGTGTTAAGAACGCTGGACTCCAGGGCAGCGGATTAAACTCTGAGCGCGAATCTGTACTTTCTACATATATTTAGTGCTGAGCCAATTTTAGCTTTTTTGCTACATTTAAAACCAATTGTTAATTTCAGTGAGTAACCCACACAAATTATATATTGTTTTTTTCAGCAGACCCAGAAGATTCACACTATATCATTATTATATTTATAATTAATGGCACATGAGAAAGCTTAGCATCCGCTGCTTGTTAAATCGACCCCTTAGACTGCACACATGCAGCATACAGAGCATCACAAATGATGTAATTTATAAGAACGATAAACTGTTTCATTATGTCAAATTGAAGATGGCTTGAAATCACTCCATATGAATAATACCTGTGTATGCAACATTCCTTAGAAGTATTCAAAACTCTTATCTTGTGGTTTTAGGTGGGACAAATACCATCAAGGAAGGTTGCTGGGTAAGTCACTGTAGAATGTGCTTTTTTGCTAGCCCTGTGTCTTACTTTTTACCACTCTATGTAATATGAAATGGCTGATAAGACAAACATTTCCTATATATTTTATCCAGGTTTGATACCCTCTCTCCTTTTCCATGTGTTTGGGCAAAAATAAGTTGCCTCTGGGTGGGTACCATCCCATAAGGTGGGCTATTAAGCACCATCCATCCCCCCCAAAGACATATTATTGTCTGATCACGCAATTATTTCATTATAATTCCAACTTAAAGCCTTCCAATCGCCCCCTTCTAGTGGTCTTTTCCCCCCTAAATACTTACTTCATAATACTATATTTCAGAATTGGTTGAAATATAAGTGACACGAGTTTACAGAATTTGATTACACATAGAAGGGCCGAATTATCAAGCTTCGAATGGAGGTTGATGCCCCTTGTTTCTAAAGACCACTGCTCTGAGGCGGTGGACAGAAATCAACCAGATTGAATACAATCAGGTTGATTGACACCCCCTGCTATCGGCCGATTGGTCGCGAATCTGCAGGGGGCGGTATTGCACAAGCAGTTCTTTTTCTGCATTTATCGATGTGCAGCGGACATGATGCGCTACATTGTATCATTTCCGCTCGCACTTTGATAAATATGCCCCATAGAGACAAAGTGGAAATATTCTGGGAGACCAGGAAAGCGGTCCTTTGGGGTGATATCAAAGCATATTTATGCAGACTTAAAAAGAAAATTAAACAGCGGGATTTACAGTTATCAAATTGTGTTAAGAATGGCTTCAATTCATATCTTGCTAATCCAATTAAGAGCTGTAGGATATGTCAATCTGAAAACACAAAGAGATCTTTTTTTTAAACAGAATATGATACAAGAGGATTTACGGAATAAAGCACTATATGGGGGGGTTTATTATTATTATTATTATTATTATCAGGTATTTGTAGAGCGCCAACAGATTCCGCAGCCCTGTGGGTTTAGAGGTAGAGCAGCCAAATACTGAGCTACCATCAAAAGGCAAAGATCTAACAATCATATTGCGGCAATTAAGTCTGGCCTAAATAGATATATATACCTGTGTTCCCAGGTTGAGCGCTTCTCTCTTTTTATTTATGCAAATTATGACACTTAGGGAAGTCTCCCTAAGTGTGATGCGGATAGCAAGACGTGGACTTGTTGCTCAGTGTGCCTAGAGGGATATGACTGCACCTTACTGACGAGGCCCACAATAGGTCGAAACATATATCTGGGGTTTTGCTGTTTCTCTCGTTCAGAGAGGGATTGCCTGGTATTTCGGGGCTGGACTGTACTGTTAAGTCAGGATTAGACTGATGTGCTTCAGGAAAGTTCTTCTCTGTGAAAGGCACATGTTGAGCAAAAAGAGGCTGCTCCTTGGGTGGTAACTAGCCATAGAACAAGCTATTATGCTATTGTTCGTTCCCAGGTTGAGCGCTTCTCTCTTTTTATTTATGCTAAATAGATATATAATGAAATTAAAAAGATCTTTTCTGATTTTTTTTCAAGTAATTATGTACAGCTGAGAGCCCCAACCTAAATTTAAAAACTGCTTTTTGTAATGACTTGAACTTACCTAATATATCTCAGGAAGCAGTTGAACATTTGAATAACCCAATAACTGCACAGGAAATTGTAGATGGAATAAAATCCCTTAAATTAAATAAGGCCCCTAGTCCTGATATGTTGCCCTCTGACTTTTATAAAATACTTTCAGAGCAAATTACGCTTGTATTACAAAGTTTAGATAACAGCTACTATACTCGGGTTGAATCATGCTCACCCAATTTCGCTGCATCCAACATTTCTTTAATACTTAAATAGGATAAAGATCTTGAAAATACTTTTTCATACTGACCAATATCCCTGTTTAACACTGATTATAAACTGCTAACATCAATAATTGCTAATAGATTGAAACCATATCTCAGTGAAATAATTCATGAAAATCAAGCTGGCTTCATGCCTGTTCGGAATCCTGTTAAAAATATACGCAAAACTATGTTGGTTTAAGATGGTCTTTGGAATGAATTTAAACACAGAGAACAAGGAAAATGTTGGATGCAGCGATTTTGACAGTTGACGCGGAATATGTGTTTGATTATATAAATTGGGATAATTTATTCAGTGTAATAGAGAAATTCGGTTTCTTTTGAAACTTCATTAATATTATACACCTAATATATAATAATCCGACTTCCGCAATTATTATCAATGGCTCCCTGACAGATAGATTAAATCTGAATAGAGGGACTTGCTTTTTAATATTTCTTTGGAACCATTGGCAATATTATTGAGTCAACACTTGACAGTTATACAAATTGGTGGACAAAATGTTGTACTTTCCCTATATGCAGATGACTTGCTGATATATTTAAGCAAGTTGAAAGAAACTCTTCCAAAGCTATTATCTGATATTTACTTATTCGGCTCTATTTCAGGTTATAAAATTAATTTAGGGAAGTAGGAATTATTATGGCTAAATAAACCAGTCAGATTATGTATTAAACATCCCTTTAAACAAGTTTACCAAATAAAAATTTGAGAGTAATACTATCCAAGAATCCACAAGAGTGTTATGATTTAAATTTTCCTAGATTCTTCATAGAATGTAAAAAGAAAATGACAGATTGGATAAATCTTCCAATATCTATTACAGCATGAGTAATGCTGATCAAAACTATTCTGTTTCCTAAACTATTATATTTTCTTCAGAGCATTCCTATCTTACTACGTAAATCAGATCTGATAATGTTTATTCAAATATGCACAAGATTTTGTTTGCATTGGGAAAAGACCTAGAATAGCATTAGATAGACTGACACGATCCAAAGATGCTGCAGGATTAGCCTTTCTCAATATTAAATATTATAATTTACCCTGCATTCCTTAAATTTGCAATAGATTAGATCACTGAGCAGGAATATGTCTCATTCTTACAATGTGAAACTAACATAATAGCTCAATTCAAGTTAAAGACAATATTACATTCTCCTATAAACCACCTCTAAAATAAAGTAGTTAACTTATGGCCAGATTATGAGTTTTGCGTTAGGAGCTATGTGGTGCTAACGAGCAGTTTTTTCTCACCGCTCACTTACCTACAGCACTGGTATTACAGGTTTTTCTAAACCCAACGTTAAAAGGCAAGAAGTGAGCGTAGGTCAAAATTGTGCTCCATACCGCACTCCAATACCAGCTCTGCTTAAATCAGCGGTGAGCTGGTCGTACGTGCTCGTGCACAATTTCCCCATGGACATCAATGGGGAGAGCCGGCTGAGAAAAAGTCTAACACCTGTAAAAAAGCAGCGTAAAACTCAGTAAAGCAGCCCCATTGATTCCTATGGGTAAACACATTTTATGTTTACACCTAACACCCTAACATGAACCCCGAGTCTAAACACCTCTAATCTTACACTTATTAACCCCTAATCTGCCACCCCGACATCGCAGACACCTACATTATTCTTATTAACCCCTAATCTGCCACTCAGGACACCGCCGCCACCTACATTATATTTATTAACCCCTAATCTGATGCCCCCAATGTCACAGCAACCTACCTACACTTATTAACCCCTTATCTGCAGTCCCCAACGTTGCTGCCACTATATTAAATGTATTAACCCCTAAACCTAAGTCTAACCCTAAAACCCCTTAATTGAAATATAATTAAAATAAATCTAAATAAAATTTCTATCATTAACTAAAATATTCCTATTTAAAACTAAATACTTACCTATAAAATAAACCCTAAACTAGCTACAATATAACTAATAGTTACATTGTATCTATCTTAGGGTTTTTTATTTTACAGGCAAGTTTGTATTTATTTTAACTAGGTAGAATAGTTATTAAATAGTTATTAACTATTTAATAACTACCTAGCTAAAATAAATACAAATTGACCTGTAAAATAAAACCTAAGTTACAAAAACACCTAACACTACACTACAATTAAATAAATTAACTAAATTAAATACAATTAAATAAATTAACTAAATTAAATACAATTAAATAAATTAAATTAGCTAAATAAAAACAAACAAACACTAAATTACAGAAAATAAAAAACAAATTACAGATCTTTAAACTAATTATACCTAATCTAATAGCCCTATCAAAATAAATAAGCCCCCCCAAAAATAAAAAAACCCTAGCCTAAACTAAACTATCAATAGCCCTTAAAAGGGCCTTTTGCGGGGCATTGCCCCAAAGTAATCAGCTCTTTTACCTGTAAAAAAAATACAAACAACCCCCCCCAACAGTAAAACCCACCACCCACACAACCAACCCCCCAAATAAAATACTAACTAAAAAAACCTAAGCTCCCCATTGCCCTGAAAAGGGCATTTGGATGGGCATTGCCCTTAAAAGTGCATTTAGCTCTTTTGCACGCCAAAAGCCCTAACCTAAAAAAATAAACCCACCCGATACACCCTTAAAAAATCCTAACACTAACCCCCGAAGATCCTATTGGCTGATCCAATCAGCCAATAGGATTGAGCTTGCATTCTATTGGCTGATTGGAACAGCCAATAGAATGCCAGTTCAATCCTATTGGCTGATTGCATCAGCCAATAGGATTTTTTCCTACCTTAATTCCGATTGGCTGATAGAATTCTATCAGCCAATCGGAATCTAAGGGATGCCATCTTGGATGACGTCAGTTAAAGAGATATTCATTATGAAGAAGTCATCGTTTGAAGAGGATGCTCCACGTTGGATGTCTTGAAGATGGACCCGCTCCGCGCCGGAAGGATGAAGATAGAAGATGCCGTCTAGATGAAGACTTCTGCCCATCTGGAGGACCACTTCTGCCCATCTGGAGGACCACTTCTGTCTGCTTCCTTGAAGACATATTGCCACTTGGATGAAGACTGCTCCCGGTAAGTGAATCTTCAGGGGTTAGTGTTAGGTTTTTTTTAAGGGTGTATTGGGTGGGTTTATTTTTTAGGTTGGGGCTTTGGGCCTGCAAAAGAGATAAATGCTCTTTTAAGGGCATTACCCATCCAAATGCCCTTTTCAGCTTAGGTTTTTTTAGTTAGGATTTTATTTGGGGGGTTGGTTGTGTGGGTGGTGGGTTTTACTGTTGGGGGGGGTTGTTTGTAATTTTTTTTACAGGTAAAAGAGCTGATTTCTTTGGGGCAATGCCCCGCAAAAGGCCCTTTTAAGGGCTATTGGTAGTTTAGTTTAGACTAGGGTTTTATTTTATTTTGGGGGGGCTTTTTTTTATTTTGATAGGGCTCTTAGATTAGGTGTAATTAGTTTAAAGATCTGTAATTTGTTTTTTATTTTCTGTAATTTAGTGTTTTTTTGTGATTTAGCTAATTTAATTTAAAGGGACAGTAAACTTCAAAAATAATATATAACATTATATTAGCCAAACTTTGTAAAACATAATATACCCTTTTAATTTAAAAAAAAACAGCTTTTTTACAGACCCGCTCTCTGTGCTCTTCTGAGCGGGTCTGTTTGTTTCACAAAGCGCATCGGGCCAGCTGTATAGTCACAACCCGGCCCGACCGCGCCATAACACTAAGTGCAGCTCGCTCCTGCTCTGTCAGACAGCAGGAGCGAGCTGCACTGTGTATAATGGCACTGTCGGGCCGGGCTGTGACTATACAGCTGGCCCGATGCGCTGTGTGAAACAAACAGACCCACTCAGAAGAGCACAGAGAGCGGGTCTGTAAAACAGCTGTTTTTTTTAAAATTAAAAGGGTATATTATGTTTTACAAAGTTTGGCTAATATAATGTTATATAATTCTGCACTATGTGCAGAATTATATAACATTATTTTTAAGGTTTACTGACACTTTAATTTATTTAATTGAATTTAATTTTGTTAATTTATTTAATTGTATTTAATTTATTTAATTGTCGTGTAGTGTTAGATGTTAGTGTAATTTTGTCGATTTGTATTTATTTTAGCTAGGTAGTTATTAAATAGTTAATAACTATTTAATAACTATTCTACCTAGTTAAAATAAATACAGACTTGCCTGTAAAATAAAAATAAACCCTAAGCTAGCTACAATGTAACTAATAGTTATATTGTAGCTAGCTTAGGGTTTATTTTATAGTTAAGTATTTAGTTTTAAATAGGAATAATTTAGTTAATTATAGTAATTTTCTTTAGATTTATTTAAATTATATTTAAGTTAGGGGGTGTTAGGGTTAGAGTTAGACTTAGATTTAGGGGTTAATACATTTAATATAGTGGCGCGACGTTGGGGACGGCAGATTAGGGGTTAATAAGTATAATGTAGGTGGCGGCGATGTTAGGGGCGGCAGATTAGGGGTTAATAATATTTAACTAGTGTTTGCGAAGCGGGAGTGCAGCGGTTTAGGGGTTAATATGTGTATTATAGTGGCGGCGATGTCCAGATTAGGGGTTAAACATTTTATTATAGTGTTTGCGATGCGGGAGGGCCTCTGTTTAGGGGTTAATAGGTAGTTTTTGGGTGCTAGTGTACTTTTTAGCACTTTAGTTATGAGTTTTATGCTACAGCGTTGTAGTGTAAAACTCATAACTACTGACTTTAGAATGCGTTAGGAATCTTGGAGATAGAGTGTGTACTGCTCACTTTTTGGCCTCCCAGGACAGACTCGTAATACCGGCGCTATGGAAGTCCCATAGAAAAAGGGTTTACGAAGTTTACCTAAGTCGTTTTGTGGTAAGGCCAAAAGAAGTGTGCGGTGTCCCTAAACCTGCAAGACTCGTAATTGCAGCGGTAGTCAAAAAGCAGCATTAGAACCTGTTAACGCTGCTTTTTCATCTTAACGCAAAACTCGTAATCTAGCCGCTAGTATAATTTAAAAACATAATTACAGCATGGCAAATATATTGCATGGAAATTTATATAAGCCCTTTTTGTACTGAAATTTTAACAGTTAGGGGGAATCCAGAGTTTAGTCTGGGCTTCACACATACATTGTTTAAGCAATAAAACAGCAAATTGATATATATATATATATCAAGACAATTTGAATTACCTAAGAGAGACTTCTTCGCCTTCTTACAAATTAGACATTATATTAATGGATTACAAGTTGGATTGGTCTCTGGGAGTATTAGGTAGCAGAATTAAACTGTATCAGGGCGGTATATATTCGATCGCACATCTTTATAATTTAGTTAATTCATATCGAAATTTAAAACAACTTGAAGAAATACAGAATAAATGGCAAAAAGAGTTTCCAGGAATGGACATAATAGAGATACAAGATACTTTTAGAATTATTAATAAATCTTCTAAAGCTTGACGGCCCTTGTTTCTGGCGAGTCTTCAGACTCGCCAGAAACAGCAGTTATAAAGCAGCAGTCTAAAGACTGCTGCTCCATAACCCTGTCCGCCTGACCTGAGCAGGCGGACAGGAATCGCCGGAAATCAACCTGATCGAGTACGATCGGGTTGATTGACACCTCCCTGCTGGCGGCCGATTGGCTGCGAGTCTGCAGGGGGCGGCGTTGCACCAGCAGCTCTTGTGAGCTGCTGGTGCAATGCTGAATACGGAGAGGGTATTGCTCTCTGCATTCAGCGAGGTCTTGCGGACCTGATCCACACTGTCGGATCAGGTCTGCAAGACCTTTGTTAAATAGGGGCCATAGTCTGAATAAATGGTATGGAACAATCAGACATGTCCTTAAAGGGACAGTATACACTCATTTTCATATAACTGCATGTAATAGACACTACTATAAAGAATAAGATACTTATATAAAAATCCAGTATAAAACTGTTTAAAAACTTACTTAGAAGCTGTCAGTTTAACTATGTTGAAAAGGTGGCCGGAAAGCCCACTGCAAGTGGGAAATAAGACACTCCCCCACTCCCCCTTCTTTTGCATATGAAAAGACCCTTTACACAAACAGGAGCAAGCTGGAGAAGGTATTCTCAAAAAACTTTGGGGCTTGGTTAGGAGTCTGAAAATCAGAGCAATGTTATTTAAAAATATGCAAAACTATACATTTAAAAAAAAATCTATATAAATAGATCATTTACAAAATATTTATGCAAAGAAAAAATGAGTGTATAATGTCCTTTTAATGTAATTCAGATATGCTGCATCATTTTTGGCCCTAAAATTTCCAAATTATGGATACAAGTCTATTATTGGCTTAAAGGGACATAATACTCATATGCTAAATCACTTGAAACTGTTGCAGTATAACTGTACAAAGCTGACAGGAAAATATCATCTGAGCTTCTCTATGTAAAAAAAGGAAGATATTTCTTTCATGTAATTAGCAAGAGTCCATGAGCTAGTGACGTATGGGATATACATTCCTACCAGGAGGGGCAAAGTTTCCCAAACCTCAAAATGCCTATAAATACACCCCTCACCACACCCACAATTCAGTTTTACAAACTTTGCCTCCGATGGAGGTGGTGAAGTAAGTTTGTGCTAGATTCTACGTTGATATGCGCTCCGCAGCAAGTTGGAGCCCGGTTTTCCTCTCAGCGTGCAGTGAATGTCAGAGGGATGTGAGGAGAGTATTGCCTATTTGAATGCAGTGATCTCCTTCTACGGGGTCTATTTCATAGGTTCTCTGTTATCGGTCGTAGAGATTCATCTCTTACCTCCCTTTTCAGATCGACGATATACTCTTATATATACCATTACCTCTGCTGATTCTCGTTTCAGTACTGGTTTGGCTTTCTACAAACATGTAGATGAGTGTCCTGGGGTAAGTAAATCTTATTTTCTGGGCACTTTGTTTATAAAGTTCTAAATATATGTATTCAAACATTTATTTGCCTTGACTCAGAATGTTCAACTTTCCTTATTTTCAGACAGTCAGTTTCATATTTGGGATAATGCATTTGATTTAATCATTTTTTCTTACCTTCAAAAATTTGACTCTTCCCTGTGGGCTGTTAGGCTCGCGGGGGCTGAAAATGCTTCATTTTATTGCGTCATTCTTGGCGCGGACTTTTTTGGCGCAAAAAATCTATTTCCGTTTCCGGCGTCATACGTGTCGCCGGAAGTTGCGTCATTTTTTGACGTTATTTTGCGCCAAAAATGTCGGCGTTCCGGATGTGGCGTCATTTTTGGCGCCAAAAGCATTTAGGCGCCAAATAATGTGGGCGTCTTATTTGGCGCGAAAAAATATGGGCGTCGCTTTTGTCTCCACATTATTTAAGTCTCATTTTTTATTGCTTCTGGTTGCTAGAAGCTTGTTCTTTGGCATTTTTTCCCATTCCTGAAACTGTCCTTTAAGGAATTTGATAAATTTTGCTTTATATATATGTTGTTTTTTCTCTTACATATTGCAAGATGTCTCACGTTGCATCTGAGTCAGAAGATACTACAGGAAAATCGCTGTCTAGTGCTGAATCTACCAAAGCTAAGTGTATCTGCTGTAAACTTTTGGTAGCTATTCCTCCAGCTGTTGTTTGTATTGATTGTCATGACAAACTTGTTAAAGCAGATAATATTTCCTTTAGTAAAGTACCATTGCCTGTTGCAGTTCCTTCAACATCTAAGGTGCAGAATGTTCCTGATAATATAAGAGATTTTGTTTCTGAATCCATAAAGAAGGCTATGTCTGTTATTTCTCCTTCTAGTAAACGTAAAAAATCTTTTAAAACTTCTCTCCCTACAGATGAATTTTTAAATGAACATCATCATTCTGATTCTGATGATTCCTCTGGTTCAGAGGATTCTGTCTCAGAGGTTGATGCTGATAAATCTTCATATTTATTTAAAATGGAATTTATTCGTTCTTTACTTAAAGAAGTACTAATTGCTTTAGAAATAGAGGATTCTGGTCCTCTTGATACTAATTCTAAACGTTTAGATAAGGTATTTAAAGCTCCTGTGGTTATTCCAGAAGTTTTTCCTGTTCCTAATGCTATTTCTGCAGTAATTTCCAAAGAATGGGATAATTTGGGTAATTCATTTACTCCTTCTAAACGTTTTAAGCAATTATATCCTGTGCCGTCTGACAGATTAGAATTTTGGGACAAGATCCCTAAAGTTGATGGGGCTATTTCTACCCTTGCTAAACGTACTACTATTCCTACGTCAGATGGTACTTCATTTAAGGATCCTCTAGATAGGAAAATTGAATCCTTTCTAAGAAAAGCTTATCTGTGTTCAGGTAATCTTCTTAGACCTGCTATATCTTTGGCTGATGTTGCTGCAGCTTCAACTTTTTGGTTGGAAACTTTAGCGCAACAAGTAACACATCGTGATTCTCATGATATTATTATTCTTCTTCAGCATGCTAATAATTTTATCTGTGATGCCATTTTTGATATTATCAGAGTTGATGTCAGGTTTATGTCTCTAGCTATTTTAGCTAGAAGAGCTTTATGGCTTAAAACTTGGAATGCTGATATGGCTTCTAAATCAACTTTACTTTCCATTTCTTTCCAGGGTAACAAATTATTTGGTTCTCAGTTGGATTCCATTATTTCAACTGTTACTGGTGGGAAAGGAACTTTTTTACCACAGGATAAAAAATCTAAAGGTAAAAACAGGGCTAATAATCGTTTTCGTTCCTTTCGTTTCAACAAAGAACAAAAGCCTGATCCTTCATCCTCAGGAGCAGTTTCAGTTTGGAAACCATCTCCAGTCTGGAATAAATCCAAGCCAGCTAGAAAGGCAAAGCCTGCTTCTAAGTCCACATGAAGGTGCGGCCCTCATTCCAGCTCAGCTGGTAGGGGGCAGGTTACGCTTTTTCAAGGAAATTTGGATCAATTCTGTTCACAATCTTTGGATTCAGAGCATTGTTTCAGAAGGGTACAGAATTGGTTTCAAGATGAGACCTCCTGCAAAGAGATTTTTTCTTTCCCGTGTCCCAGTAAATCCAGTAAAAGCTCAAGCATTTCTGAAATGTGTTTCAGATCTAGAGTTGACTGGAGTAATTATGCCAGTTCCAGTTCCGGAACAGGGGATGGGGTTTTATTCAAATCTCTTCATTGTACCAAAGAAGGAGAATTCTTTCAGACCAGTTCTGGATCTAAAAATATTGAATCGTTATGTAAGGATACCAACGTTCAAGATGGTAACTGTAAGGACTATCTTACCTTTTGTTCAGCAAGGGAATTATATGTCCACAATAGATTTACAGGATGCATATCTGCATATTCCGATTCATCCAGATCATTATCAGTTCCTGAGATTCTCTTTTCTGGACAAGCATTACCAGTTTGTGGCTCTGCCGTTTGGCCTAGCTACAGCTCCAAGAATTTTTACAAAGGTTCTCGGTGCCCTTCTGTCTGTAATCAGAGAACAGGGTATTGTGGTATTTCCTTATTTGGACGATATCTTGGTACTTGCTCAGTCTTTACATTTAGCAGAATCTCATACGAATCGACTTGTGTTGTTTCTTTAAGATCATGGTTGGAGGATCAATTTACCAAAAAGTTCTTTGATTCCTCAGACAAGGGTAACCTTTCTGGGTTTCCAGATGGATTCAGTGTCCATGACTCTGTCTTTAACAGACAAGAGACGTCTAAAATTGATTGCAGCTTGTCGAAACCTTCAGTCACAATCATTCCCTTCGGTAGCCTTATGCATGGAAATTCTAGGTCTTATGACTGCTGCATCGGACGCGATCCCCTTTGCTCGTTTTCACATGCGACCTCTTCAGCTCTGTATGCTGAAGCAATGGTGCAAGGATTACACAAAGATATCTCAATTAATATCTTTAAAACCGATTGTTCGACACTCTCTAACATGGTGGACAGATCACCATCGTTTAATTCAGGGGGCTTCTTTTGTGCTTCCGACCTGGACTGTAATTTCAACAGATGCAAGTCTCACAGGTTGGGGAGCTGTGTGGGGATCTCTGACGGCACAAGGAGTTTGGGAATCTCAGGAGGTGAGATTACCGATCAATATTTTGGAACTCCGTGCAATTTTCAGAGCTCTTCAGTTTTGGCCTCTTCTGAAGAGAGAATCGTTCATTTGTTTTCAGACAGACAATGTCACAACTGTGGCATACATCAATCATCAAGGAGGGACTCACAGTCCTCTGGCTATGAAAGAAGTATCTCAAATTTTGGTTTGGGCGGAATCCAGCTCCTGTCTAATCTCTGCGGTTCATATCCCAGGTGTAGACAATTGGGAAGCGGATTATCTCAGTCGCCAAACGTTGCATCCGGGCGAATGGTCTCTTCACCCAGAGGTATTTCTTCAGATTGTTCAAATGTGGGAACTTCCAGAAATAGATCTGATGGCATCCCATCTAAACAAGAAACTTCCCAGGTATCTGTCCAGATCCCGGGATCCTCAGGCGGAGGCAGTGGATGCATTATCACTTCCTTGGAAGTATCATCCTGCCTATATCTTTCCGCCTCTAGTTCTTCTTCCAAGATTAATCTCCAAGATTCTGAAGGAATGCTCGTTTGTTCTGCTGGTAGCTCCGGCATGGCCTCACAGGTTTTGGTATGCGGATCTTGTCCGGATGGCCTCTTGCCAACCGTGGACTCTTCCGTTAAGACCAGACCTTCTGTCACAAGGTCCTTTTTTCCATCAGGATCTGAAATCCTTAAATTTAAAGGTATGGAGATTGAACGCTTGATTTTTGGTCAAAGAGGTTTCTCTGACTCTGTGATTAATACTATGTTACAGGCTCGTAAATCTGTATCTCGAGAGATATATTATAGAGTCTGGAAGACTTATATTTCTTGGTGTCTTTCCCTTCATTTTTCCTGGCATTCTTTTAGAATACCGAGAATTTTACAGTTTCTTCAGGATGGTTTAGATAAGGGTTTGTCCGCAAGTTCTTTGAAAGGACAAATCTCTGCTCTTTCTGTTCTTTTTCACAGAAAGATTGCTATTCTTCCTGATATTCATTGTTTTGTACAAGCTTTGGTTCGTATAAAACCTGTCATTAAGTCAATTTCTCCTCCTTGGAGTTTGAATTTGGTTCTGGGAGCTCTTCAAGCTCCTCCGTTTGAACCTATGCATTCATTGGACATTAAATTACTTTCTTGGAAAGTTTTGTTCCTTTTGGCCATCTCTTCTGCCAGAAGAGTTTCTGAATTATCTGCTCTTTCTTGTGAGTCTCCTTTTCTGATTTTTCATCAGGATAAGGCGGTGTTGCGAACTTCTTTTGAATTTTTACCTAAAGTTGTGAATTCCAACAACATTAGTAGAGAAATTGTGGTTCCTTCATTATGTCCTAATCCTAAGAATTCTAAGGAGAAATCGTTGCATTCTTTGGATGTTGTTAGAGCTTTGAAATATTATGTTGAAGCTACGAAATCTTTCCGTAAGTCTTCTAGTCTATTTGTTATCTTTTCCGGTTCTAGAAAAGGCCAGAAAGCTTCTGCCATTTCTTTGGCATCTTGGTTGAAATCTTTAATTCATCTTGCCTATGTTGAGTCGGGTAAAACTCCGCCTCAGAGAATTACAGCTCATTCTACTAGGTCAGTTTCTACTTCCTGGGCGTTTAGGAATGAAGCTTCGGTTGACCAGATTTGCAAAGCAGCAACTTGGTCCTCTTTGCATACTTTTACTAAATTCTACCATTTTGATGTATTTTCTTCTTCTGAAGCAGTTTTTGGTAGAAAAGTACTTCAGGCAGCGGTTTCAGTTTGAATCTTCTGCTTATGTTTTTCGTTAAACTTTATTTTGGGTGTGGATTATTTTCAGCAGGAATTGGCTGTCTTTATTTTATCCCTCCCTCTCTAGTGACTCTTGTGTGGAAAGATCCACATCTTGGGTAGTCATTATCCCATACGTCACTAGCTCATGGACTCTTGCTAATTACATGAAAGAAAACATAATTTATGTAAGAACTTACCTGATAAATTCATTTCTTTCATATTAGCAAGAGTCCATGAGGCCCGCCCTTTTTTTGTGGTGGTTTTTATTTTGTATAAAGCACAATTATTCCAATTCCTTATTTTATATGCTTTCGCACTTTTTTATCACCCCACTTCTTGGCTATTCGTTAAACTGAATTGTGGGTGTGGTGAGGGGTGTATTTATAGGCATTTTGAGGTTTGGGAAACTTTGCCCCTCCTGGTAGGAATGTATATCCCATACGTCACTAGCTCATGGACTCTTGCTAATATGAAAGAAATGAATTTATCATGTAAGTTCTTACATAAATTATGTTTTTACCTCACAATCTCCTCAGCTCAGCAGAGTAAGTTCTGTGTAAAAAAAAAATACACTTCAGCTGTTGCTCAGCTGCAGGTAAAAAAAAAAATTATGAAGAAATGAACTGCAGCCAATCAGCATCAACAGTGCTGAGGTCATGAACTCTTTTACTGTGATCTAATGAGATTTGACTTAGTCTTAACTCTCATGAGATTTCATAGTAAGCTTCCTTTAAACTGAATAGGGAATTAACATGAGAGTGCACAAGGCTCAACCCCTTTGCAGTCCTGGGACAGACATACTAATTTGCTGCTTAGAAGTCCTTTACAATGGGATGTGGCTACTGAGGAACTTTTGAGGTAAAATATATTTCTTTTTTACATAGAGATGTTCAGGTGATATTTTCTAGTCAGCTTTTTACAGCTATGCTGCATCACTTTCAAGTGTTTCAACATTTGGGTATTATGGCCCTTTAAGAGAATACTGCCAATAAATTTTGATATTGAATCACAGCATTTTTTCTTAGTCATATATTCAGAAAAGTGTAAAGATAATGAATTAACACAACAATGATTCTTTCAAAGGAGCTTTAATAGGGTAAAGAAATTTTCCAGTAATATGGCAATAAGAGAATCGCATTTTAAGCTATTAAACAGAGCATATCTTACTCCCAGTAGATTAGCTAAATGGAAAGGAAACACGGCCTGTCTCAGATGTAGATTCCCTTATGCTGATCTCTTCCATGTCTTTTATGCCTGTCCTAAAATCATTAAGCTATGGAAACAGGTAGAATTCTGGCTAAACAGATTTCTACCGGTCAGAATAACACTTAAGCCGGTACATATTTTTTTCTTGAAACAGGACCAGGTTCAAAATAAATCTCTGATAAACACAACAATATTATTAGTAAGACAGATAATCTTAAGAAGGTGGAAGGATAGAAATGCTCCAAGTATAGCCTCTGTTACCCGTAATATCCAATATCAAATGTTACTAGAACAGCAGGACCCACAAATATTTGAAGAAAACAAGATTAAAAAGTTTTTAGTAAAATGGGATAAAGTTATCTTAAGTCAATCTAAGGAAGTTCAGCTACAAGTATTAAGATACTTTAGTAAATCAGCAGAATTTTTACAATTAATGTTATCAGATAGTTACCCAGAACTCTGGAGACAATCGATTCCATAGATGAGAAGGGGAGAGGGGGTAGAGGACTGGGAGAAGACTTTTTTTTTTTTTTTTTTTTCTCTTTCTTTCTTCTTTTTTTTTCCCTCTATAACTGATAGGTGATCACTTGTGTTCGTTTGTAATAATGTAAAATCTCAACATCAGGGTGCATACCCATATAGCCTAGAAATTAATGTAATAAGGAGAAAACTTTTTTCTTTTTTTTTTTATTTCTTTTTTGTGTGTTCTTGTTTATTTGAGTGTTTAAGTGTTTTCCCTGTGTACTTAAAATAGAAAAATCCCAGCTAAGTGTACAAATATTTCATATAAGGGGTTCATTAATTTGCTAAGAGAAAGTGAATCTGTTGTTCTAAACTGTTCCGTTTTTTTTTACAATATGTCTTACCTAGCCCTGCGTGGCACAAAGAGGTTGAATTTATTTGATCGTACACTTTGTTGGATATAAATAAATATTTAAAAAAAAAAACCACAACAATATTAATTATTAGGAATGTAATTCTTAAGAGATGGAAATACCATAAAGCTCCTAAATTTGCTGAACGTTAGAAGGCTCTTATAGTACAACAGACATACCAACCTGCAAAAAATAATTTCAGGGAGGTGGCTTCACCCGCTACTGCACCGCCACCCCCACCCCCTCCAAGTTATATATTGGACACCTTGAAACCCTAAATAAGATAGAGACTTATCATTAAAGTAGCTTCCCACTAAAGTCACATTGAAAAAAGAAGCTTTATAGCACAACCACATTCAACAAACCTATTTTGCAGTGATTGTATGCTTTTTGAATGCTCAAATATTTTAGAATACGAAGTTTAATTACCTGCAGTAAATAAGGTAGTATTTGTGTTTTATTTTATTAAAGTCAGTGGGAGCTTTTTGGTTACTGATGCATGCTTTGAGGGTTCTATAACGTCCCAGCAACTAAAGGCATTCCTTAAAGAAACACTTTTCCGGATTTGAGCCACATTGGATTATAGTACTTGGAGTTTCAGGGAGATTGCATTCCATTTGCTAGCATCAGGGAGGCACTATTACAATCAGGGAGACTCCCTGAACTTCAGGGAGAGTTGGGATGTCTGGTACAATGTGCAATTGAACAATATTCCTTACATTATTCTACTAATCCCCATTTAAAACGATTTTTTAACAAATGGATAACAGTTATTAAATCGTTGTCTGAAAATTTACAAGGCCAATTAGTAAGACCTCTTAGTAAAACTGAGTTTGTACTTGAAAATATTAACACAGGTCATTTTCCAAAATGTTGGATTGAATCTTAAAGAACTTAAGATGGGTTGACAAGAGGAGAGGGGGAAAAGGAAAAAAAAAAGATTCATTTTTTTCCTCATTTCTTGCTATTTAAAATTCATCTAATGTATAATAATATAGCCCTGCATGCCTATTTTGTGTCTAATTCAACAATGTTCTGTATATTTTTTGGTTTCTTTGAAAATTGAATACAGGTGACCCTCGTTTTACAACGGTTCAATTTACACCGTTTCAGAATAACAACCTTTTTTTCCAGTCATGTGACTGCTATTGAAAAGCATTGAGAAGCAGTGCATGTATTAAAATAGCCAGTAGGTGAGCTGTCCGCTTGTGTTGCAGCAAAGCCAAGCAAGCTAAAATTAATCAGTTTAACCAGACCTGAGCTATTGAGCAAATTTCAAAGGAACAAGATTTTCCTGTCTATAAATCAGTCCAGATTGGAATGCATAGAAAGAACTGTTTGCAGAAAAATGCAAGTGAAGTCTGTGTTGTGTGATTATTTTATTAGGTTTATAATGCCGTTTAGCAAATGTTTTTGTTTATTTAACTTAGTTTAATTATATATTCTGTGTTGTGCGATTATTTTATTAGGTTTATAATGCTGTTTAGCATTTAAAGTCTTCATTTCAAAGCTTTAAAAATAATGTATTAGGTGTAACTTATGACAATTTTGAGAGGTGCCTGAACCTAACTCCCTCACTTCCCATTGACTTACATTGTAAACTGGGTTTCAATTTACAACGGTTTTGATTTACAACCATTCCTTCTGGAACCTAACCCCGGCGTAAACTGAGGGCTACCTGTACAAATATAATTTAAAAATAAAAAGAACCATCCATGCCCACTTCTCATGCATTTTAGTCTATCTAAGGTGGATGTGACAGGTTTTGTGCTATCGTGTTTAAAGAGACACTCAAGTCAAAATTAAACTTTCATTATTCAGATAGAGTGTGCAATTTTAAAAGACTTTCCAATTTATTTCCATAATCAGTTTTTTTACAGTTTTTATATATGCTCACTTTCTAAAGGCACAGGCTCCTACTGAGCATGTGCACCAGTTCACAGTGTATACATATATTAGTCTGTGATTGGCTGATGGCTGTAGCATGATACAAGGGGATCGCAAATGGGGAAAAATAAATTTGTCAGAAAAATAAATTTACTGTTTATTTGAAATTCAGAGTAAGTGCTATTGCATTGTCTTTTAAATATGCACTTATATTAATTATGCAATCTACTGTATTTAATGGTCCTTTAAGTATTCTGTGGTTACATTCATTGAATGAGTTATTCAGTCAGTCTACACTGAGTATATTATTGCAAAGGTATTTTTTGTTGATGTAACAACCCCTTTTCGGCTAGATTACGAGTTTTGTGTTAAGAGCGGTGCGGTGCTAACTTGCAAGTTATTGTCACCGTTCACTTACCTATAGCGCTGCTATTACAGGTTTACAAAAACCCGGCATTATCAGGCAAAAAGTGAGCGTAGATCAAAATTGAGTTCCATACCGGACTCCAATACCAGTGCTGCGGTGAGCGGCGGTAAGCTGGTTTTATGTGCTCGTGCATGATTTCCCCATAGACATCAATGGTGAGAGCCGGCTGAAAAAAATCCTAACACCTGCAATAAAGCAGCGTAAAGCTCCGTAACGCAGCCCCATTGATTCCTATGGGGAAACTAAATTTATGTTTACACCTAACATCCTAACATGAACCCTGAGTCTAAACACCCCTAATCTTACACTTATTAACATCACCGACACCTACAGTATATACAGTATAAGTGCATTGGAGCCTTTTGCAGTTAAAGAGATATTCCAGCATATATTTTTTTTAATCCATTATGTGAAGTTCAGGATAGTTTTTGTTAATAGAAAAAATAGGAGATCGTGGGTGGTGCTCAAAGAGCAGCCTGCTTCTGTATAAATCTTGATATAAATAATTAAAAGAAAAAAATTTTTCAAGAATTTTTTTTAAAAAAATGATAAGTTAATAAAAAATTATAAGTTAATAAAAATTTTCCTAGTACAATCTGTGTCCTGCAAATTTCAAAATTCCTCTAGAAAATTACTCATAAACTGTTAAAATAATCTCACTCAAGTTTCAAACACATTTAGAATTTTATTAAACACTTCAGAGTTAAAACAATTAAAAATTAATTCCTCAATTACTTACTTCTAAAAAATTCCACATTGAAACTAATTGAGTTAACTTGTGTCAATTGAAAGAAGTATTTGTGATAACTGTTAGCTACTGTGTTGCTTGTATTAAGCAAGTTACCTATTATATTAAATGTTTGGATTTTTTTAGAAGTAAGTAATTGAGGAATCCTTATATGAAAAACCTAATGTAAGTTGAGACACCGGTATACTAGGTATTCAGGAATTGATTTTATTAATTTTGAAGTTTATTAATTTTGAATTGTTTTAACTCTGAAGTGTTTAATAAAATTATAAATGTGTTTGAAACTTGAGTGAGATTATTTTAACAGTTTATGAGTAATTTTCTAGAGGAATTTTGAAATTTGCAGGACACAGATTGTACTAGGAAAATTTTTATTAACTTATAATTTTTTATTAACTTATAATTTTTTTTAAAAAAATTTCTTGAATTTTTTTTTTCTTTTAATTAAATTATTTATATCAAGATTTATACAGAAGTAGACTGCTCTTTGAGCGCCACCCACAATCTCCTATTTTTTCTATTGTACTAATGGTTACTCCCCTTTGGAGAGAGGTGTAACATTAGTGGGTGAGCTAAGTGCTGCTGGAACCAGGATCCTAGACAAACCCTGTTAACTGGATAGTTTTTGTTAAAATGGTAATGTTATACTTTTATAAAAATTTTTTTTTTTTTTTTAAGGAACAAGGTTTGTTTTGGATGCATATTTATATTGGTCTAAAACGCCCCCAAACAAAGGAGTGGTTTTGCTGTGTGATGTAAAATGTTTTTGACCAATCGTTTTTTATATGTAAATTTGTTTCTTTCAGGTCATGAGCGCGATGGTCAATCACGTCTTGTTTTTGTGAAAGAAGTAATTGCAGGATCTTTTTTAATCACCATTGCGCAATTTATTTTAGGAAATCATCCCGGATTAAAATAATGTAAGTATAATTGATATCGGATGTCAAAGTTATCTATAATAACATTGTAAATGTTATTGTTTTGATAAGATTTTTTTTACAGGTTTTATTTTGTCAATTTTGAAGTGGCAAATCAAGTTTTCAATATATCTTTTAGTGCTATTTCTCTGTTGAACTTTTTTTTAGGGCACAATAAATGTGCTCAGCACATAGATGGTGCATCCAAAACTTATATATATACACACACATATACACACACAATATATATATATAGAAAGATTTATAGATAAATAGACAGATAGATCTATATATATATATATATATATATATATATATATATATATATATATATATATATAGAGAGAGAGAGATAGATAGATAGATAGATAGATAGATAGAGAGAGAGAGAGACAGACAGAGATTTCACTTATGACATTTCATATATACATGAAATATATCATATATACATAATATATAACTATATCATATATACATAATATATATATATTACAATGATCAACATTTTGAATATGTTTCTTGGTTTATATGTTTACTTATCTTTCTATATGTTACTTTTCTATTAATCTATCTATTTAAAATACATATCTATATACATATCTACCTTGATGTGGTACCTGGGCTTGTCCCATTTGGCCAGATGCGGTAACTAACCATTTTTGCTTTTAAATCTTAGCTGTGACTCTGTGAGCTTGCTAGTGAGTGCAATGTTTCTCTGTGTGTTGTATTAATTTGTTTTGTAATTTCCCCTATGGTTCTTGCACCCAGACCTGTCTGGGGTTAAAAACTGCCTGTGACTCTGGGGACAGCACAGCTTCTTGTGAGTGCCACTGAGCACCCAGGGCTGAGCATGTTGCAGGGTCATGGGATGTGTACCCGGTCCGGTCTAGGAGTGCAGTCCCCTTCCGTGTTTTGTATATTACTGGGGTGATTAAATAAGCCTGTTCACCCTTCCCTTGTTCCCAGTTTGTTTGGATTTGAGAGCTTGGATTGTGTGGCTGTTTTAGGGTCCCAGGTATTGGAAAGGACCTTGACGATGTACCTGGGTTTGTCCCATTTGCCAGATGCGGTAACTAACCTTTCCATTTTTGCTTTTAAATCTTAGCTGTGAGCTTGCTAGTGAGTGCAAGGTTTCTCTGTGTGTTGTATTAATTTGTTTTGTAATTTCCCCTATGGTTCTTGCACACAGACCTGTCTGGGGTTAAAAACTGCCTGTGACTCTGGGGACAGCACAGCTTCTTGTGAGTGCCACTGAGCACCCAGGGCTTGAGCATGTTGCAGGGTCATGGGATGTGTACCCGGTCCGGTCTAGGAGTGCTGTCTCCTTCCGTGTTTTGTATATACATATCTATGTATATATGTAGAGACATTGAAATATGTTTGTGAGACATATAGATTGAGAGGGGTTTTAAATTTGCATTTTTTAATGTTACATTTAATATATATCTTACTCTAATATATATTTATTTTTTATTTAACAGTAACACTAAATATGTCTTCAAAAAGAAAATATTCTTTTGAATTGGAAAATACTAAAGATCTTGAAGAAATGCAGAGAATGGTAAATTGGATTATATATATATAAAAATGTAAAGTATTATATGTATAGATTTCAATATGTGCATATGTTTTCCTTTTTTAACAGAGAGCTAAACTTGATGCAGAGAGACATAGTCGTCCCCTGCCATATGATCCAAAAAATACTCATATGTGGGATCCTCGAATTTAGATCAAGGGGTAAATTTATTATTGTGCGGACGGACATGATGCGATGTAGCGTATCATGTCCGCCGCACATCGATAAATGCCGACAGCATACGCTATCGGCATTTATCATTGCACCAGCATTTCTTGTGAACTGCTGGTGCAATACGGCCCCCTGCAGTTTCACGGCCAATCGGCCGCTAGCAGGGTGTGTCAATCAACCTGATCGTATTCGATCGGGCTGATTGCTGTCCGCCACCTCAGAGGTGGCGGACGAGTTTAGGAGCAGCGGTCTTAGGACCGCTGCTTCTTAACTTCCCCTTCAGGCGGAACTGAAGTGGAGTGGGTCGGAAGCAGCATCCACTGCTTCATAAATCAACCCCCTAAGGATGAATCCATGAACCTAGAAATATTAAACAATGCAGCTTGGTGTACTTGTGGTAACTGCATACTGATGAGCACTGTACAAGAATCACTATGCTGTTATGAAATTGACAATACTTTTAATTTAATTGAAGATGTCAAGCAGTGTATCTGTGATGCCGATTACTTTAAAAATCGTATTCTTGACCATGAACATATTAAAGACCTATATCGCTTTGCTGCAGCATATCGTAAATTACATTTACCATGTGTTGATATTTTACAGGAGAGGTAATATAACAATTATTTTGATAAAATTTTAAAATGTAAATGTTTTTAATGTGTATTACTGTATATCTGTTTGTATGTTTGAGCTTTTTTGAATTTATGAGTTTATGTATGAGTTTCTTATACACTTATACATACATACATACATACATACATACACACACACATACACTAACATACAGTACACACTCACATACATTACAATCACACTTACAGTATATACACACACACACACACACACACATACAGTACATAATCACACACATATATACATACACACACACACACACACACATGTACATACATACACACATAAATTCACATACAGTACATACTCACATACAGTACATACAAACACATACATACTGTATGTGAATTTATGTGTGTATGTATATGTGTGGGTACACATATACATACACACATAAATTCACATACAGTACATACTCACATACAGTACATACATAAACATACATACACCCACACACACATGAACATACACATATACATACACACATAAATTCACATACAGTACATACTCACAAACAGTACATACATACACATACATACACCCACACATCTACATACACATATACATACATACACACGTAAATTAACATACAGTACATACTCACATACAGTACATACATACACATACATACACCCACACACACATGTACATACACACATAAATTCACATACAGTACATACTCACATACAGTACATACTCATATACAGTACGTACATACACATACATACATACATACACCCACACACATGTACATACACATATACATATATAAATTTGCATACAGTACAAACTCACATACAGTACATACTCACATATACAGTACGTACATACAGTACGTACATACACATACATATATACACCCACACACACATGTACATACACATATACATACACACATAAATTCACATACAGTACATACTCACATACAGTACATACTCATATACAGTACGTATATACACATATACATACATACACCCACACACACATGTACATACACATATACATACATTAATTTGCATACAGTACATACTCACATACATATGTGTAATTACATTTTGACTGGAATGTCCCTTTAATATTTGTTCCACAAAGGATAAGAAGATAATGAAACAAAATAGATAAGAGTACCTAAATGAGAAGTAGTTTCAAAGTTTATTATCTATCACCTAGATTACAAGTTTTGGAGGGTATACGCAACAAAAGTTGCATTATTTCACCCTCCATAGCGCTGCCATTATAAGTTTTAGAAAAGTCGGCTTGTGCGTGCGATATGGTTGCGTTGAGCTCCATGCCACACAAAATACAAGCGCTGCTTTGACGTGCTCATGCACGCTTTCCCCATAGAAATCAATATGGAGAGCGCGTTAGAAAAAAACCTAACACCTGCGATAGTGAAATGAAAAGCTCCGTAACGCAGCCCCATTGATGTCTATGGGGGAAAAGAAGTTACGTTTAAACACCCTAACATAAACACCCCTAATCTGCTGCCCCCAACATCGCCAACACCTACATTAACTTATTAACCCCTAATCTGCTGCTCCCGATATCGCTGCCACCTAAATAAATCTATTAACTCCTAATCTGCCGCTACCAATTTTGGCCGGCACTATACTAAAGTTATTAACCCCTATTCCCCTGCACCCCAACACTGCACACACTATAATAAAGATATTAACCCCTATTCCACCGCTCCCCGACATCGCCACCACTAAATAAAGTTATTAACCCCTAAACCTCTGGCCTCCCACATTGGCTATTGTTATTAGTTTTTTGGTTAAACTTTTGGTATA